>NC_141921.1:34569249-34881916 GCF_057802395.1 Ceratotherium simum simum
AGCTGTGACATACAACTATCTACTGGGGCTTTGGGGAAAAAAAAAGGAGGAGGATTGGCAATAGATGTTGGCTCAGAGCCGGTCTTCCTCAGCAAAAAGAGGAGGATTAGCATGGATGTTAGCTCAGGGCTGATCTTCCTCACAAAAAAATAAATAAGTAAATAAAACAGTAAAAAAACAAACAAACAAAAAAGCATGCGATTATATTGCCTTTAAAAAAAAAGAAAGAAAGGACTTTTCTAATATCCCCAAATCCCGTAAAGGCTTTCCTCAGCCTGGGTCTTCCCCAAGACAGTCATTCATTCATTCAGCAAATTAACTCAATAAATATGTAGTGTGGGGACGCCCTCTGAGGGCCAACCAAACCCTGTGCCGGACGCTGGGGACACGGCGATGGAGATGCTAGACGAGGCCACTCCCCGCGTGGAGTTCACAGTCCAGAGGGGGAAAGAGGAAAGAGGTGGCTCTAATGGGGGTGATAAGTGTGAATGAGGAAGATGTTCTGAGAGCTCAGAGGACTCCTCTGCCACACCTGGGAATCAGGGGAGGCTTCTTGGAGGAGGTGACCCAGAAGCTGAACAAGTTGGAGTGGGCCAAGTGGCAGTGTGTCTGTGTGTGGTGGGGCACGGAGGGCCAGTGCCAACAGAATGTTCCAAAAAGAGAGAGGAGAAAAGCATGTGGTGGCATGTGCTGGGCACAGGATAGAACCGGACCTAGCAGGTGAAAGCAGGAGAGGCAGCCGCCGGGTCAGGTCCCTGCAAGCCCTGTTGGGATTTCCTGTGGGTGCCCCAGAGGGTCTGAACCCTAAGCCACCATGAGGTGCAGGCCTGCCAGGGCCCCCATGTCTCACTCTCCTCCCCGTCCCTGGAACCACCCTGTGCCGTGCTGTTGGTCCAGGGCCGTGTACAGTGTGGATTAACCTCTCTGCGTCTCAGTTTCCTTGCCTGTAACATGGAGAAAATAAAAGCACCTACCTCGAAGGTTGCTGTGGGGATTAAATGAGATAATGTGTGCCGAGGTCAAAAACCAGGGCCTGGCACAGAGCGATGCCAGCAATCGCGGTTACTGCCACGTCATCCTTCTGTGCCGGCGCTGCAGAGGGGCAGAATGGCTCAGTGTGTGGACTCTGCCCTCTGGAAGCTCACCGCCTGCCGGGAGGTGACACCTGCCCACGTGTGACCTTGCTCCCCGGCCACGGGCACTGACCTTGACACTGGCCCTGAGAACGCTGGCTTTGCAGCCAGACAGGCCTGAGCCGAGTCCTGGCTGGGTGACCGTGGGCAGCGCCTCCCCTTGCTGAGCCGTGGTTTCTTCCTTTGTGCAGTTGGGGTGTGAGTAGTCCCCAACTCAGCGTGAGCGAGAGGAGTGAGGAGGTGCTTCTAAAGGGCTGGCCCAGCCTAACAGTGCAGCCATTTTGTGCCCTGTGCTATGGGAGGGAAGAAACGTTTTGGGCCCAAGTGACCTGGAGAGACATGGCTCTTGCTCTCTGAGGCTCATTTTCCTAACTATAAAATGGGAAGTTTGGCTGTGAAACACTCTGATGTGCTGGGGTTCTAGTGGAGTCAGATAATCCCTAATCTTGACCTGATCTGACTGTTTGCTGTGTGACCTGGGGCTAGAGACTTTGCCTCTCTAAGCCTTAGTCTCCACACCTGTAAACAGGGACAATATTCACCTCTCAGGATTCTTTCAAGGCTTCTGTTAGCCATTTGTTCATTCAAAAAATATTTATTGACTCCCTACCATGTGCCAGGTAGTGTCTAAGAATTGGAGATACAGCAGCGAATCTGACGGACATGGTGTCTGGCCTCATGCAGGTTATCTTCCAGTGTGGGAGACAGATGCAAAATGAGCTAAAAGACAAATAAGGTGATTTCTGATGGTTGATGGGTAGTGAGTGACAGGGTGGGTGGGAAGGGGCCTGCCTTTGCTAAGGGTACCAGGGAGGGTCTCGAGGCCTGAGTGGGAAGGAGCTGGCTGTGGGAATGGTAGTCCAGACAGAGGGCAGAGTACATGTAAAGGCCCTGAGGCAGGAACCAGATCCTTCCCCCACCCCAAATCTGGAACATTCCAGATCATCTCTTGGCAGCAGGTGGAAGGTGGCTGAGCAAGCAGAGGGGTTGGAGGCCCACCTTCTCTCAGATCGAGAACTGCTGCTCATGAGGCTGGCCTGGGGGAGGGTGTGGGCCTGTGGGCAGGCAGGCAAGACCAGGCTTGGGTTGGGCCTCAGGTGAGGTGGGATGTGCAGGCAGAAGGCCGGGCCCCACTGCCCAGAAGTGTTCTGGGGTCTGGCACAGAGACCCTGGGCCTGACTATTTTAGGAGAAGTTTAGAGGAGAGGAGCAAGGGAACTTATGCCTGCCTTCTCTCTCACCCCAGCCAGCCTGGGCCTCGGCACCGGCCACAGAATGCCTCGGCCTTCCCCAGATCTGGCCTGCCCACACGGCCAGAGGTTCTTTGAGATGACCCCCAATACATGCACACAACACATACACACACACATACACACACACAGGTTCCCTACTCACACTCATAGACTTGACTCTCGTCCAGACGGCCTCTTCGTGAACATAGAGTTAGGTACGTACACATTCACTTGTGCACACATCATAATTGGGTGTCACCTGTGTGCCAGGCCCCCAAACAGATCCAGTCCTTACCTGACAAAGCTAGAAAGAGAGAGACTGATAGTGATCTACAAATCACGCCAGGACACGGGTAAACCAAACTGATAAATCTGTGATGGCCCAGGACAGGCTTCTAGAAAAGCTGGTCAGAGTAAGGGCAGCCTGACCCAGGCTGGGGAGGGGGCTCCAGCAAGACTGTAGAGTGTAGCCCGTGAGGTGGGATGGGGAGGATGGGGGAGTGTAACAGGTAGAGGGGACAGTGTGTGCAAAGGCCTGGAGGTGGGGCAGACACGCAGGGCCTCGTGGGCCACGTGAGGCGGTGGCGTCTCGATCCTGCGTGCGGTGGTGGGAAGCCACGGGGGGCTTTTAGGCAGGTGGATGACGTGATAGGTACAAACACGCTCACATACAAACCCACGCACGCCCCAGACACGAGCACCTTCTCTCCCACCCACATCTCACGTTCCTGCCGGGCCTCCCATCCACACCCTCCCCCCAGAGTCACACACAACCTCCCGCACTGCCAGGCAGAGCTGTAGAGAACCCAGGGCTGGCTACCAGATAAGTGTGAGACATCTGTCCCGCCTGCTGGCTGATTCTCTGGGACAGAGCCCTCTGATCCAGCCAGGATGGACCTGTGTTCCCTCCACATCTGCACAGACATGCACATGCCCCATGCACACACGTGCAGGATCACAGCCCTCCCCTGCACGTGGAAGGTGGCTCCTAGCTTAGGGAGGGCTTTCCTATGCCTTATCTCATTGAATTCCCTCAGTAGCCCTGCAGGAAAGAATTAGCAACACCATTTTGCAGCTGAGGACACTGAGGCTCAGAGAGGTGTGGTGACCTGCTGCAGGCCACACAGCTGGAGTTTGGCATAGCTGGGATTTGAACTCAGGCCCATCTGGTTTCTAGGTCTGTTCACTGGCCCACCCAGACTCAGGCACACACAGCTGTGCTCGTCACCTTTCCAGGCTCTCACTGAGAAGGTGGCTAGTGACCTTCCACCCCAGTCTTCCAGAAACAGATTGATCAGCAGGGAAAGTTAGAGCCCCAGTGCGTGCCCACCTGCCTGGTGACTCTGCAGCCTCAGGGGGCAGTGGCAGTGGTGGGGCAGGGCACCTGCCAGCCTGCTGGTCTGGGGCAGCTCAGGGCACAGAGCTGAAGCCGGGAGCAGAGCCTGCGTGTGCATTTGCACATGAGGTAGACAGCCCTGTCCCCGCATAGGCTAGCCCTGGCTGGCCTGGCTCCCAGGATGTGACAGCTGAGGTCCCAGGGCACAGCCCTGTGACCACTTCTCTCCCTGACCCCCAGAGCAGGTTGCCTAAAGCCTAATGTAGGGGAAAGAGTGTGGGCCTCAGAGTCAGCCAGGACTGGGTGACAGCCCAGCTCTGTCACTCCTGGCTGGGGCATTTCGGCCGTGGTGTTCCACCTCCCTCGGTGTCAGCTTCTCCTCCGTGGAATAAGGATGATGAATATCTCCTTCTCGAGATGACTAGGATGGTCAAGGAGTCAGGTCCTCAGAGAGCTGACTGAGAGTAAGTGCTCAGTTTTTCAAAATCTTTCATTTCTTTTTTTCTGATTACAAAAATAATAAGTGCTCATTGTAAAAATCTAAACAATGCAGAAAAATACATCCTGTAGAAGGCAGAAGTTCCTAGGGGTCCATCTTCCCAGAGATAACTCATGTGAACTTTTGCGTGTAGTTTTTTTTTCTTTGTTATGAAGTTTGTGTTGTACGTTATTGTTTGTCAGTCAACATATAAATGCCTCCCTCCACCCTTTGTTTTGCACGTAATTTTTAATTTTTACAAGTGAGATTTTTGCTGTGCAATTTGGTTTTTTCATTTAAAATATGCCTCAAACCCCTTTTCCATCAGGACTAGAAACCTCCTTGTCATCACTGCAGGGTTCCCCGTGGTCTGCATGTGCCTTGATGTACGTAGCCAGCCTCCTTTGAGTGGACGTTGGGGTGGCTTCCAGAATGTATCTGTTGCAAACCCTGCTGCAATGACTGGCCTTTGTTTATATATTTTTGTGCATTTATATAAGTATTTCTGGAGACTAAATGCCTAGAAATGGAGTTGCGGGGCCAAGGAATATGCACCTTTTCATCTTTAATAGGAGGGGCCGAACCACCCCGTAGAGAAGTAGTAGCCGTCTGTGTGCCCCCAGCAGACCCGGGACAATAATGGGAATTTGTCTACCACCTCTGCCCTCAGCCACAGGGACCCTCTGCCCTCAGCCACAGGGACCCTAGCGTCATCAAGAGGCGGAGACTCCAAACGTGGGAGATGCCTGGGAGGTCGTCCAGCCAAGCCCCATTCTCCCTTATCCTCCCATTCCCACACCTTCCCATCTCTGTCCCTCAGGCTCTGCCCGCCTTGGCCTGACGGGAGCTCAGTACCTTGTACAGCTGGCGGTTTTACCCTTGGCCGGCTCTATTGATCACACTGTTTCTTATGCTGTACTCTAGCCTGCCTTCTCACGACTTTCACCAAGGAGTCGTGCCTCAGTCTTCAGCAGCCTGCAGAGGAAGGAAAGAAGGAAGGAAGGAAGGAAGAGAGAAGGGAAGGCCAGGCAATGCTCAGGGTTCCTGTTTACATACTTGACAATGTAGAGTTCCTGTTTACATACTTGACAATGTATGAACTCATTTAATCCTTATGACAACCCTCGGAGGCAGGCACTGTGTTATCCCCATTTTAGAGATGAGGAGACTGAGGCTCAGAGAGGTTAAGTAACTTGCCCAAGGTCACACAGCTGTTCAGTGGCAGAACTAGGATACACACTCAAGCACTGTGGCTCCAGAGCCCACACCTCTGATGTTGTACTGCTTCTCCAGGCAGGAGCCCATAATTTATTGAACACCTACTATATACTCAGCTCTAGACTAGTCAGATTGTACATATAATATCTAATGTATTCTACAGAACAGCTCTGCAAAGTAGGTATTATTATCCCATTTTGCAGATGAGGAAATTGAGGCTCAGAGAAGAGAAGCAACTTGGAGGAGTCTAAGGTCCCCTCCACAGCCCCTGCTGGGCAGAGGAAGCCCTCCAGGGTTCCAGTTTCAACCAGTTCTGGGTGGACTCGGCTTCCATTTCTCATCCTCCCATTCACCCTCCTGTAGCATGTTGGAGCCGGACCTCAGCATCGTCTAATCTGAGTCCCAGTTTTCCGTGGAAACTGCTTAGAGAGGTCGTGGTGACTTAATCCTGTGCACACAGTGATGTAGAGGCAGAGCCCGGGCTTCTCTTTGTCACATTTGGTTAGGAGACGATGACTTTGTCCCTCTCTGAGTGAGTTTCACCCAAGCCTAGCAGGCACTTCTGCTCCCAGCCTGGCCTGGGGCCCATGAGGCGGCAAACTCACCCACTAGAGAGGGAGAGGGATGGATTAAACAAGGCCTGAGCACTGGAGGGTTCAGTGTCTGGGCGGTGGGGCCCAACGAGCGCCGGGAACAGCTAGAGAACAGTCCAGCGGGTGTCACTGGGGCTTTGCTTTGAGGCAGGGGAGGCCTGGCTCACCCCGCTCTGATGCCAACGCCCAGCGTCATTGTCTGGCCCAGAGCGGGCGTCAGGATGTGCGTGCTGAATGAGTGAGCGAGCACAGGAATGAAGGGCACATGGAGGAGTGGGTGGATGATGGAGTGAGCGAGTGGAGAGGAATGCATGCACTTCAGAGAAGGGAGACCCCCCCGCACCCCCCAGGCTGCAGAGGCGGGGAAGGACAATGAGGCGTAAGACCATGTGTGGGCATCGGTCCCCAGCCGGTGGGGGCCGGGAAGGTCCTTGCGCGTGGGCTCTGGCGCACCGTTTCCCCGGGCGCTAAGGGTGGGCACCATGTGCCAGGCCCGGCAGTGGGAGTTGTCGCGCACCGATGGGGGCGAGGAGAGGAGCAGCTGGGTTTGAGCTTCGGGTGTGGTGTCTTGGGCAGGTCACCAGCTCTGTCCCGGCTTCGTTCAGTTTTCTTCCATGTGGAGTGGAGATCACATTCCCTGCCGTAGGCTCCTGGTGAGGCTGCCCTCAACAGGGTCTCCAGCGAAGGAAGGCAGTGTGTAAACTGTAAGGTGCCAGGTGGGGTAAGCAGGTGTTGTTATTGGCTGAGCAGGAAGAGGCTGCATGGCTAGGTCATCTCAGTGTCACTCCTCCCCCTGTCCCGGTCACAGGGAGGAGTCAGTGCCTGGGGAGGTGGGCAGGGTCAGGCTGTGGCCACAGCAGGGCTGGGCACCTGGGCAGGGGAGGCGCTGGCAGGTAGGCAGCAGGCAGACAGGAGGCCTGGTCCCCAGGTGCCGTGCCCCCGGGGTGGGGGCTGGTTCCGTGACCTCTCTGGGCTGCCAATCTGTTGTTTGCTCAGGAGGCCGCTGCCTGGCCCAGCTCCGGGATCCGGGTGTCTCGGCGCTCAGCCAGTGCAGGGTGAGGGTGGGGGCCCCGTGTGCCACCTTCCTGCTCACCCCTCTGCCCAGCCTGGAGCCTGCGGCCCTCTCCTCCCACCCCCAAGGGGACCTGCCATCTCTACCACTTGTTGGCTGTGAGACCCCTGGCCCATCTTGCAACCTCTCTGAGCCTCCGCTTTCTTATCTCTGAAATGGGGTGAAGATCAGAGCAGCCCTCAGTCAGGGCTGTTGCTGTAAGGATTACAGGACACCACAGCACTTGGCTTCCCCCGCCCCATGCCCCCTCTTCAGTCCTGGCGGAGCTCAAAGGTGCCAGGGGAAAGGAGAGCCGGGAGCCGCCATGCCGGCCCCCCATCCCCCACCCTGTTCCTCCCTGTGGGCCTCAGGAGGAGGGGGCCAGGCTCCCCAAGTCTAGCTTCACAAACTCGCTCACCAGGGCACCCCTGACCACCTTCCCTGGCACCTTGGCAGGGCCAGGGGGCAAACGGGGGGCAGTGCCGGATGGTTGAGCTCCAGAGACAATGGGCCTCTGTGGCCCCCGGGGGAGGGGGCAGTGCCAGGGTGGCCTCCAGTCTCTGGTTTCAGGAGATTAGAGTCCCCTCAGACCTGATACCATGGCTGGGAGACACAGGCAGCCCCCAAACCCCACTGAGAGGGGCCTTTCTCAGGGGGATAAGGGTCCACAGGAGCAGCCCCCTGCACCTCTTCTCACTTTGAGGTCTGTGCCCCCTCCCCCCACATGAACCACCAGGTTGGGAGACCAGTTGGTCTCATGGAGACCAGGAAGACTCAAGGGACCCTGACCTCTGGTAACCTGCTGTGGGCTGGCCTGGACCCCTCAGGGCCCTGCCCTGGGCTAGCCCCCCACGAATCCCTCATGGCCCTGTGCTCACGAGCCTGAGCCCCTCCTCTGTCTCTCTACCACCCAAGCCTGGTTTCCCAACTTGTGTGTGTGCCGTCCGGCCCCTGTGCTGCCCCTGTCCAGCTCCCCTGCTCCCCGGCACAGGCTTCCTGCCTTGCTAGTCATGTGTCACCTACTCTGGCCACCAGAGTTTCACCTGTTTATTTATTTATTTATTTTTTTTAAGATTTTATTTATTTTTTGCCCCCAAAGCCCCAGTAGATAGTTGTATGTCACAGCTGCACATCCTTCTAGTTGCTGTATGTGGGACTCGGCCTCAGGCTGGACAGAGAGGTGGTGCCTCGATGCGCACCCGGGATCCGAACCCGGGCCGCCAGCATCGCAGCGCGCGCACTTAACCACCAAGCCACAGGGCCGGCCTCACCTGTTTAAATTGAATTTTAAAGCATGAATAGTTCACCAGGCAGAAAAGAAGGAAAAGGAAACCCTCGGCAGAGGGAACAGGCTGTGCAGATGCTCAGTGGCATGAAACAGGGTGGCTTGTTTAGAAAACTGCCTGCAGCCCCACCAGGCTAGGACAGGGCGGCTAGGGCAGGACAGGAGGGGAGTGTGTGTGGAGGCAAGGCTGGGAGTCAGCAGGGGCCAGACCCACCTGGGACCTCCATCCAGGGCAGCTACCTCTGGACGGCCACAGGACCAAGTCCTCCTCACAGGACAGGCCAGCCACCCCTCTGGTGCCCTGAAAGTGTGGGCTTCCCTGGGAGAGTGGCTAATAGTAATAATAATAATAGTAATAATAATAATAGCAAACAGTTCTACCATACTTACTCTACTCCCCTGCTCACAGCAACCTCTTGAGGTGGGTATATTATCTCTCATTTTGCAGACAAGAGAAAAACACAAGACCCTCCCACCAACTCTCCAGCTGGTTAACAGGTGCCTGGGAAGCAACCCAGGGAGGCATCTGGTCCCCTGTCCTTGGTCTTCCCCACCTCCTCCGCCATGCTGGGGTCTGACCTGCAGGTTTGCAGAGCGTGGAACCCCACCGAGACGCCCCCCACCCCCGTGTGGCATCTGGACCCTGGACTGGTGGAAGGCCTGGGTTCTAGTCCCCAGTCTGCTCCTGCCTTGCTGCTATGATCTCGAGGTGGTGGTTTAACTTCTCCAAGCCTCAGTTTACCCTTCTTGGAGTTGGGGATCCTAGCAACTGCCTTATTTCCTGCTCCAGTTCCTGTGAGACTCCCAGGAGGGAGCAGAGAAAGAGAGCTTTTGAAAAGTACAAAGAGCTGCGCTCACGACAGTGTGATTATTATTGTTACCTTGATGTGGGGATAAGGGAGGGGGAGGAGGTGCAGTGACAGTTGCCAAGAAACCTGGGAGCCTTGGCAGCAGCTTCCGCCCAGCCCCTCCCACTCAGGAGCTGGGCCACCGGGCCCTCCCCCCACACCCCTGCCACACCCTTTCCCTGGAAGAGATGGGTGCTCCAGGAGGGAGGGGAGCCGGAGCCAGCTGGCCAGTGGCCATGTACCCACAGGGCCTGAAGGTGACCCTGGCGTGTGCCTGGCCCAGACTCCAGGCTGGCTCCTGCTTTCTCTGTGACCTTGGGCAAGTTACCTCCTCTCTGGCTGCTGCCTTTTCCTGTAACCAGGTGTCCTGAACCTGTAGGCACGTGTCCAGGCAGACAGGGCAGGATTGGAGCTGGACCTAGGGAAGGTGCTTGGTGGTAGCTGCAGGAGCCAGGGGCTGCGATGGGGAGGCCACTGGGGGCCGAGGCTAGGTGACAGGACTGAGGGCTGGGTTGAGACCTGATGTGATGTGTGTAATAGAAAAACCCTGGGCTGGGGTTAATCCTCGCACTGCCCTTTCCCTAGTGTGACCTTGGGCTTGTCACTTAACCTCTCTGAGCCTCAGTTTTCTTATCTGGAACAAAAGTTGATAATAGTCCAGCCTCAAAAAGCTGCTGTGGTGATCGAATGAGACAAGGCTGTGTAAACTGTAGAGTGCGGTGCAGACCTGACTATGGTCATGGCAGGAGGAAGGGAAGAGAGGGGAGTGTTCCCCCCGGCATGCTCCAGGCACGTCCCAGTTGCCGCATGTGCAGGAAGATTGCGAAGTGTTTTAAGCTGAGCCAGGCCATAGGGTCAGGAAGGTTTCCAGAGAAGTGGGGAGGGGGCAGAGACTTGGGGGACCCCATGTGAATGGAATGGTGGAGACCAGGAGAAGACAAGGTGGGATAGGAGAGAGAGGGGAGGGACAGAGAGGTTCAAGTGCATGGCGAGGGAGGAAAAGGACCAAGCTGGGGAGGTCTGCAGAGGTGGGCCCGAAACGGGGGGGAAGAGATGGTGAGTGGTGAGCAAGCTGAGAGGAGAAGGAGGAGGCATCAGAGGAGGACAGAGGGTGGGAGGGAGGCGAGAGGCGGAGTTTATTCATTTCTTCAAAAGTATTCATTGAGCAACTACTACTGACTAAGAGGCCGTGTAGTGTAATTTAGGGTCCTGCATCTAGACCCGCATGGGCGGGGTTCAAGTCCTCTGCATTTCACTTACTGTCAGCGTGACCTTGGACCCGTCGCTTAGCCTTTCTGTGTCGTAGTTCCCTCCTCTGAAAGATGAGGATTAAATGAGTTAATACAAGTGAAGCAGTTAGAGCAGAACCTGCCCACGGTATGTCCTGTATCAGCGTTGGCTGCTGTCGCTGTTGTTACTATTATTATTATTACCTCTCCTAGGTGACGTGCCGGGTCCACGGCGCTGGCCGCCCATGCTATGAAGTTCAGATCTTGGGCTCTGGAGTGACAAACCTGGGTTCAAATGCTGGCTCTGCCTCGTTAACTGTGTGACCTTGGGCAAGTTAAGGTACCTTTCCGAGCCTCCGTTTCCTCGTGTGAAAAGCAGCAGTTTTTGAGCACCTGCCTCATTGGGGAGCTGTGAGGATTAAGTAAAATCAGGCAAAGCAGAGGTGGCTTGTGGCTTTTGTCATGACTGTCCTTGTCTCTTCAGGGCTGGGATGGATGGGGGCAGGCAGGGCCCAGAGCCTCCGATCTCCTGCTCTGTCCTCTTCCTGGATCCCCTCCCTTCCCCTGCCCTTTAGCCTCAGCAGTGACCTTTTCGGTGGAGGAGTCACCTGGGCGTGGGGAGCTGGGCATTGCCTGTGAGGGGTGGACTCTGGCCAGCCAGGAACTGGAGAGCTGGGGGCCTCGGGGCGGGGTCCCGGATGGAATCAGAGCCCCCTTGGCTGGAGAGACCTCCCCAGTCCTGTGCCAACATGAGCAGTCCTGAGTGAGATGAACCCCTGGACATGGGGAAACTGAGGCTGACAGGGTTCTAGAAGGGGAGTGTGTTAGGGAGCTGCTGCCAAGCTGACCTGCCGCGGCCACTGTCTGAGCCTAGGGGCGTGAACGGGGGCAGACAGGACAGCACCGAATAGCTCAATGATGGGCGACAACCTCCACTCGGCCACCAGGGCCACACCAAGACCATGATCCCCACCATCCAGGGACCCAGCTTCACCTGGGCTTTAACCCCAAGACTCCCTGGCCCCTGGGCAGCCTCTGCTCTCCATCCCACTGGCACTGGCCCTGCCTGATCAAGGGCATGGGCTGTAAATTCTGGCTCTGTCACCCACTTGTGGGGGAAGTGGCTTCACTTCTCTGAGCTTCAGTTTCTCCATCTGTAAAAATGGGGATAAATAATGCCAACCTCCCAGCACTGTAGTGAGGGTGTGATATGCTTGACATAGTTCCAGGCACACAGTAGGTCTCAACAAAGAGTCCCCATGGCAGCCTCAATGGAATTTGCCTAGACCATGTCTATGGGCCTCTCTCTACCCCCTCGTCTCCAGTCTCTCCCCACATCAGTGCACCTGACAATCCAGGGACCTGTGCTTAGGCCATTCCCTTGCTCACAAACCTTCAGTGCCTCCCTACTGCTAACTTTCATTCATTCATTCAACCATTCATCCATTCATTCAACCATTCAACCATTCATCCATTCAACAAACACTTAATGAGACTCTAACTTGGGGAGCCAGAGTTTACCATGAATGAATGAATACCGAAGAATTCAGTGAGTGAATACCTACTAGCTGCCCGTGCTCTGTGATGAATTTTTTTAGAAACAGGCTGAGAGGGGTGTGTCACTGACTCAAGGTCACACAGCACGTAAGTGCCTGGGAGTATCTCCCCCACACTGATGCCATGGGCTTGAAATGCCACTGCCACCATATCTATCCTTCTGGGTCATGCACTGGCCAGAGCAGGCCCACCTTAAGAGGCCAGCACCCCTGGGAGGTGGAGAGGCATCTGGTGCCTGCAGTGGGCTGTGGACGGTTCCTCTGGGCTCTTTCTCCTCCTGGAGGAGCTGAGCCGAGGGAAGTCAGCAGGGGACTCAGAGCTTCCTCACAGTCTCCTTCCAGGGCCAGGTTTGCACAGGCCCTTCCTCTCTTGGGGTGTGGCAGTCCCAGCTCTGCCTGACTCAGGCCCTCTGTGGGCCACTGAGGATCATCTGGTGGCCTGAATGACTCACCCTCTCGGGACCAGCCTCCGTCGATGGGATCAACCAGGGTGGTAGTGCAGCCACGTCAGGGCGGCCCAAAGCAGCAGGCAGAGCCAGGCCTGCTCACCCGGGCTGGGGCTCCCTGGGTCCCAGGAACCACTGGGCGCTTCCTCTCCCTGATCCCAGAGGTGGCCTCCTTGGCAGGCTTTCTAGGGTGACAGGAGCTGACTTCACCCTCGCCAGACCTGATTTCTTTCCTCAGGGAGGGGCTTGGGTGTGGGCAAAGAGTCTGGGTCTGGAGTCATTCAAGCCTCGCTCAGATGCTGGCCCTGCTGCTAACCTCTGCATGCCTCTGGGTCCTCATCTGTAAAGCGGGACTACAGCTTGGTGAGGAGTCCGTGCCCCCAGGCCTGGAAAGAGGGGCTCGGCACACGGCCTGGCACCTAGTGGGCCCAAGGAGTGTCGTTATTGTTACTGTCGTTTGTAACAGCAGTAGCCCAGGTGCCTCTCAGCCTTAAGGCTGCTGTCTCCCTGATTCTCAGGGAGGGGTCCATAGAGGCTGGGGCTCCCTGCTTAGTTCAGGGGTCAGGGCTCAGCCCTTTACAACAACCCTCACTATCCCCTGCCTCGGTCTACCCAGCTTCAGAATGGGCTGTGGACACCTCTTATCTGGAGTATGCGTTAGGGAGGCCTAATGGAGAGCTTGGGGGGAGAGCCTGTCCACATCTCTGATCTCTGGGGAAGGAGAGCCTGTTTGGCAGCCCTACTCAGAAAGCCCCTCCTCTCCCTTCTCCCGGGGAACCCAGAACCCCCTCCTCCATGAAATCCGTCCCCCCTCACATCCCCCAACTCTGAGAGTGATCCTCCTCCCAGAGTTCACAAATCTCCCAACTTGGGGCTCTCTCTGACCTCAGACTCTTTTTCTCTTCTAGGAGGAGTGATGGGCAGAACCAGCGCTTCCCTCAGGCACTAGACCTAACACGAGTGGACTTCGTTCCCTCCCATACTGCTTCACTCTACCCTAAGGTGAATGCCCCTGTTCCCACTGCCCCTGGTCTGGAGCCCCCCCCCCAGGGCTGAGAGATACCTAAGAATGACTACTGGGCAGAGGTAAAATGTTCAGGTAGATGCTGCTTGGGATTTAGCCCCCTAAAGGGATACCGTTCCTCACCCCTGGGTGGGCCTGGTGCAGTCTCAGAGGTGGAACCAGGGTCTGTAGCACTGTTGGTGGGGGGAGCAAAACAGGTGGAAATATACTGGCCAACCAGCTCTTCTTCATTGTCTTCATTATCAGCATCACCATCAGTTTCCTCATCTGTAGATCGAGTATACCCCACTTCACAGGGCTATTGTGAAGCTTAAATGAAAAAGTGCCAACGAAGCATTCCATGCACAATATCTGGCACAGAGCACGAGCCTGATAAATGAGGCTATTATTGTCATTATCATCAAAATCAGGTGTTTGCCCAGCATCTGATTTGTGTGGGACTTTGTGCTGGGCGCCGATAGAGCCAGAAATCAATCTGACACAGACCCTGCCCTTAAGGAGCCGTAGTCCAGTCAAGAGATAAATAGATAAACAACTTATACAGAGTGTCAAATACCAGTAATAACCATGAACATTCATGGAGACTTACTGTGTGCCAGGTGGGTACTTACTTCTTTACGTGCAGTATGTCATTTCATCCTCAAACTCTAAGTACTCTGTGATAGCTGCTCCTTTTAGTCCCTTTTTGCAGATGAGAAAATCGAGGCTCAGAGACGTTAAGTAATTTGCTCAAAGACACACAGGTAGGATGCCATGGGGCCAGCACCAGAACTCCGGCTGTTTGACCAGAGTGCCTAGTCTTGTGGCCTCTAATGCAGAGGGTTGTAAGCCCTCGCTTTTGCAGCACACTTGACAGTTTCTAAAGCACGTCCACAGACATCATGCCTCTTGGTCCTTTCATCAAACCTCGGGTGGTAGACATTCTCCAGATGAGGATCCAGATGCTCAGAGAGGTGAAGTGACCTTTTCCCAAGGTCACAGAGGCAGGATCTGCCAAGCTGCTCTCCCAGCGCTTTGGCCTGGAACAAGGGCCGTGTACTTCTCCTAGGCCAGGAGGACAGGTGGCCAAGGAATGGTGTCCTTGTGGGGACCACCGCCTCTGAGAGGGTCCCAAGTGGAGGTCCTGGGGCAGCATCAGGGGGTCCCTGAGACCCTCTCCTGCTCTCAGTACCTGAGCGACAGCCCAAGACTGTGCCGTGTGGATCCTGGGGCTTGGGCAGAAGGGAGTGACTCGATGGCAGCTGGGTTCATGAGTGAGGCTCCCAGTCCCTCACCCCCTAACTACCTGGGATGAGGCCTGGGTTCTCACCAGGGACTCTGTGCCCTTGGGCCATAGCTTCCACTCCCTGGGCCTCAGTCTTCCCATCAGGAAAATGAGGGTTGGAACAGCCCATTGCCTTGAGTCCTGCCTGCTCAGAGAGCCTAGGGCTGGCCTTCTCAGGTTAGCTGTGAGCTGCCTCCCCTCAGGCTTCCTGGCCTCCACCCTGTCTGGCTAGGAGCCTCCATTTGTGCCAACACAGCCCAGATGGCAGGCTCCAAACCACCCCGTCCCGACAGCCCACCCCACCCTAGAATCAAGACATAGTCTGTGGATCGTCCTCCTTTGACAGGGGAGGAAACGGGGGGCCCAGAGACATTGAGTGATCCGTCTGGATCCCCAGCAAACCAGTGGTGGCACTGAGGGAACCAGGCCTGTGACACATTCTCCATCCCCTTCCCCCAGCACCCAACTCTGCACACATTTATAATATCAGTGGAGCCACTCTGAGGGGCAAGTGACCTTCCTGTGCCAATGGGCAAATCCTTGCCCCTGTTTGGGCATCTATAAAATAGAGGTGACAATTCCTTCTTCGTCCATCTTGCCAGTTTGCAATTGGGTGATGACTATGAAAGTAACTTTGTCTAAATTATCTCTTTTTTTTTTTATTGAGGTAACACTGATTTATAACAGTATATAAATTTCAGGTGTACATCATGAAAGTGACTTTGGAAAGTAGAAATTAGGAAGCTGAACTAATATCAGCATCTTACATTCCCAGGGCAGGACAGAACACCCAGAAGGGTCATCCCCGTCTCACTGGGAAGCCACATTTTTACAGACACTGAATCCAGGACCCACCCTCGCTGCCCTCCTACAGGGGTTTCTTGACTCTGGGATTCAGAAATCTGCACACATGTCCATACACAGCCTACCCACACCCATGTATATGGTCAGACACAGACACAAAACAGACACATTCACATGTCTGCAGATGTATTCCGAGACTTGCACATGTACACATGCGTGTATATACAGATACACATGTGGAAACACACAAGTACACATACCCAGGATGTCCATGCACACACAGCCACATCTGGTCTCAGAGTCACACACACACAGCTGCATGCACACGCGTGCACCCCCTCCACTCTCCTGGCACACAGACGTCTCTGGTGATGTGAGCAGGTCTTGCCTCCCCCCGGAGCAGTGTGGGAATGGATGTTTCTCTGGCTGCATTTCGATGGGTGCCCGGAAGCGCTCAGGCCTGGAGTGCCTGAGTAAATCAATATTTGCTGCTGTTAATTATTAAAAACAAAGCTACACCGTGTCTGGAACACACATCTCCGGAGTTCCTGCTGCCTCCCCGGGCTCCAGCATGACCCAGGGCCAGGTCTGGGGGAAAGGAAGGCGCAGTGCCTTCCTTCCAGGAACTCTTGGCCCTGGAGATGGAGAGTGGTGGGCAGCTGGAACACCTTCTTCAGGAAGCTGAAGAGAGGTTGGGCACTGAGATGGTGGGCAGCCCTGCAGGGTCCACATCAGCTGGTGTTGACTTGGCCACAGCTCAGAAAGTAATTGCCACTTTCCCAGCATCTGCCTGGGGAGGGGGTGCTGAGGCCCCAGCCCTGTCCCCGCTGTACAGGGGCAGACACAGCACAGAGTCAGCTGGAAGGGCCTGCAGAGTTCTTATATTTTATAGATGGGGAAACTGAGGGCTACAGAGGTGGCAGGGACTCACTCAAGTCCACTCAGCAAGTTGTAGCAAGGCCAGAGCTGGAACCCACATGTCCTGATGTCCACTCCATACCGTGGGGCCTTGGCAGCCCCTGCCTGGGCACTGTGGTCACCTCCCCCAGGATCAGGGCAGATAGGGCCCAGTATGGGGTATGGGCATGGGGCCTGCCAGGCATTAGGCCGGAGAGGGGTTAGGAGGAGGAGGGGACAGCAGCTCCAGGCCTTTCCTTGGCTTCCTAGTTCTGTCTTTTCCTAGCCGTGTGATCCTGAGCATATTTCACCTGTTGGAATCAGTATTCTATTCTGTAAAATGGGGATGACACTCGTACCTCCTGGGTCGTGAGGAGAGGATGAGACCTGTGAAAGGCCCAACATTTAGTAGGTGCTCAAGAAAAGCCCTCGATCTCCAAGGGAACCCCCTCCTCTTCCTGCCCGGCTTTACAGCCCGGTCCAAGAACCCCGTCTTTGAGGCCCTGCGGCGGGGTCCCCAGAGTCTGGGTAGACAGAGAAGACGGGGTCGGGCGCGCAGGGGACAGCCTGGGGGCTCCAGGGGACCCCGCGCAAGGAAAGCTTCCAGCGCTCCGGAAAGAGCGCGCAGGCGCAGTGTTCGGGGCCGCGGGGCGGGCTGCACCGGGGGCGGGGCCTCCCGTGTCCCCGCCCCGGATCTCCGAAGCCCCGCCCCGGCCCCCGCGCTGCCCGTACCTGGCGCCCCGCCCCCTCCGGGCCCGGCCGCCCGGCGAGCCGAGCGCAGGCAGCGCGCCGGCGGGAGCCCGGAGCCGGGAGCGCGGAGCTCGGCGCTGCGGGGCCGGGCCGGGGCGCGCGCGGGCCGGAGCCGGCCGGGCCAGCTGAAGCGCCGCCCGGGCGGGGACCGGGGCCGGGCCGGGCTCGGGATGGCGCAGCCGCGGCCCCTGGCGCCCCCCGGCCGTCCGCGGAGGGGCTCGCTGCCCACTGGGGCCGGCTGGCAGGTGAGGACCAGGACGAGGGCGGCCTGGCCGAGGGGGTCCGCGGGAGCCGGGGCAGCCCGACTTCCTCGGAGCCCGGCAGGCTCTGCCCCAGCCGGGGCGGGTGTGCGAGGCTCGTCATGGAGGGTGTGTTCGCTTCTGGGCTGACACCCGGCCACCGCAGCTGCAGGGCGCACCCCTGCCCGGGGGTCCCGGGTCTTGGGCTTTTTCTGCAGCTGCCCACAGAACAGAGTGTCCGTGGTGGCACTGTGGTTCTGGGCTACAGTGGCACTGTGTGTGTGTGTGTGTGTGTGTGTGTGTGTGTGTACTAGTCTCGGGACCACTTCACCCATCCCCTGCGCCCTTTAGGAGAGGTCTGAATGTCACCGTGTAATTTTGCGTGGTGCTCTGGGCCACTTTGCTCACATCCTTCCATGTGTCAGGGTGTCTGTTGCGCCAGAGAGGCTGTAACTGTGGGTGTCACTTGTTGCTGTGTGTGCGCTCTGGGTGACAGTCCCATGTGTTAGTGTTCATGTGGCTGTGACTCCCAGTGCATTGTTCCTGGCCAGGTTAGGTCCCCCTGAGTGGGGTGCTCTGCGAGACATTAGCGTGCCCACATCACTGTCGTGCTAGGCCTGTGCTGGGCTGCGGCTGTGTCGCTGCGGATGTTGCTGTTGTACAGGGTGTTGGGTTGACGGGCGTGTTTTGTCTACCTGGTCTACAGGTGTCTGTGGTTTCTTCTCTAACTGCCTATGGAATTGTCTCTTCCAAGCTCAGAAGTGTTGGTTATGGCCATAGGTGGCCGTGGGTCAGCATCTCCCGTGGACTCCTGTGGTGCATTTTACAGGGTGGGTTTCACCCCTGTGAACAGGCCTCAGCATGTGCACGTGGAGTGTTTGTGTCTCATGATCTGTAACAGAGCTCTGTGTGTGTGAGTGATGGGTGGTGTGTACTTAGTGTGAGGGGCAGTGTGAGGTCCAGACCTGTGTCCCTCATCCTTGGTGATTAAATACTCTCGCTGTTGCTGCATGCTTTTTCTTTTTCTCAAAACTCATTTAATGTCATTGGGTCAAGTCTGTCATGTCTGTTACACAGGGTGTGTGACTCTGATGGGGGAGGGTGAGCTTGTACGTGAGAGTGGGCTCTGTGGCTGAGTTTCTGTGAACATACCTGCCTGCATCTGCGAGCGCATGTTAGTGTATCTCTCGGCACGCAGGTGTGAGAGTAGTTTTTTGTAGCTTCATGTGCAGTTACTGGTGTGCAGATCTGCACAGGGGTGGGTTTGCATTTGTTTGTGTGGCTCCTGTGGTATATGGTCCTGTGTATGTGTGAGTGGGTGTGCTGTTGTGTAACTTAGGACACCGATGTGTATATTTGTGGTAGTGTATAGCTCTAAGAACGATGTGCACAGACCCCGTGCGTTTGTGGGTGTTTGCTGTCTTTGGTACAGCGAGACTGTTTTTAAATATTGGTGTGCAGGCCTGTGTGTGTTCGAGCAAGAGAGAAAGAGTCTGTGTTTCCTGGTGCACAACCCCATAGCACATGTGTGTGAGCTCCGGCGGTGCCCCCACTGTGCAGCAGGAGCCGGCTGAGTTGAGGCCTTGGTTGTGCTGGGGGAGGGGCACCATCCTAGAGACTCTGGGGGCTTCCCAGGCCCAGCCCCCAGCCCTGTCAGCCGGCAAGGATGCCGCCTTCCAGGAAGGCTCGTAGGGAGTTGGCGCTGGAGAGGCCGAAGCTGCCAAGCAGCTGGCAGATGCCCGGATTAACCCTGTGTGTGCCCTGGCCAGCCCCGGGAGAGGCTGGCTGGAGTGTGAGTGGTGGGGGGTGCGTGTGGACTCACACACAAGTGTTGGGCCAATGGGACATCCCAGCGTTCTCTCCCCCAACAGCCCCCCAGCCCGCACTGCTTGGGGCGGGGAGAGTGGGGCCCTCTTCCAGGAGAGGGGGACGGAACCACAGACCCTCCTGAGGATCCCAGTTGGGCTCATCTTGGGCTGGGACCTGGGGCTCTTCTGAGGGGCGCATGGGCCAATCCTGGCACTGCCAACCTCGCAATGGCATGGGGGAGATGTGTCTCCTTCCAAGGGTCACATCCCTCTATGTCTGAGGCCGCAGCCTCCTCCCTTGGGGAAGGGGACTGAGTGGGGTGGGCTGCCTGGGGAGGGCCCTGGGCCCCGGCTGACTTCACTCGGCACTTGGTCAAACTCTGCGGGTCGGCTGCGCAGAGCCGCCTCCTACGATGCCCCCTCCACCCCCGCTTGCTGCTCGGACAGGCCCACTGTGCTTGGTCAGAGCTGGGGGGACCAGGAGGGCGGGGTGGGTGGAGACTCCTTGGGGGCTTAGCAGGATCAGCTGGGCCACCCTGAGGACTGACCTGCTCTTGCCCATCTCTGTTGCAGAACACAGATCTGTTTGAGATGATTGAAAAGATGCAGGTGAGGTTGGCTCTGTAGCCTGTTCTGGGGAGCCACGGAGGTGGCTGAGCTGGGGGTGGGGGCCCTTGCTATGGGGAACCACAGAGGGGTCTGGGTGCCCTTGCTGTGTCTCTCTGAGGAGGGGCCAGGAGCCCTCGGCAGATGGTGCCAGGAGGAGATGGTGGCAGTGCGTTGTCCAGAGCCCTCTGTCTGGGGGTCAGAGTAGAGAGAGGGCCCAACTCCCTGTCTTACCCAAGGGCCCAGGCCCCACTTGCGTCTCCCCAGCTCCCATCTCTGTGTAGCTCCCTACCAGGGCTGGGGTCAGCTCCTCGGCCCACTCCCACATACACACACCATCCCCATCCCCCCCCCCCAGGAGGCCCCACAGGCTCTGCAGGACCCCCACGAAGGATGGGAGGAGGGACAGATGCCAGGGCACAGGGCAGCCAGGGGCTGTGCTGAGGTAGGGGGAGGTGTTAATGAGCTGGGCAGCCTGGAGTGCAGCCCCCGCCCCTCTGCCTGCCCCTTGCCCACCCTCTACCCCCCAGCCCTGGTCTTCCAGGCCCCTGCCTGTTTTTGGCATGGGTGTGTGTTGGGAGGTCGGGGGGGTGACTTGGACAAACCTCGGGAGCTTTCCCTGACAGCAGTTCACCCTCCAGACCCTCTCTCCTGCCCCTTCCTGTTTCTCTGCCTCTTAGTCCGTGTCCACCTCTCCCCCTCCTTTCTCTCTTTCCCTCTTTCTCCCCCTCTCTCCCCCTCTCTCTCTGCCTCTCGCTCAACAACACATATCTGTGTAGATGCAATAGCCTCCCTCCCCGCACTCAAGCGCGGCCGCCACCCCTGCCCCCACTCCCAGCGGCAGGCATTCCCGCACCGAGCCCCCAGCCCCTCCCTGCTGCCGGCCTCCCTCAGCCCAGGTTACCCCCAGGACAGCCAGCCCTGCAGAGGCCTGAGTAACCAGGCCGGACGGCACCCTGCCCTAGGGGTCCCCCCATATCAGCCAGGCTTTCCCCTTCTGCACAGGAAGGGTGTGCGCCGTCACAGGCAGCAGGCATGGGAGGGGTGTGACGGGACGTGTTGCCTTCTCTTTGCAGGGAAGCAGGATGGATGAACAACGATGCTCCTTCCCACCACCCCTCAAAGTAGGTCTGAACCACGGCCCACCCCACCCTTCTGTGGGCTGTCTGCCTGTGCTGTCTGCTTCCTGAGCAGCAGACCTGGAGGGGGATGGGGAAGGGGAGGCAGACTCCCTCCCTGGGGTGGGGGTGGGGCCTGGGGAGGGCTGCCACAGCTGCCCATCCAAGCAGCCAGCCCAGGAGAGTGCATCCTATTGTGGGCCAGGTGCCAGCTGAGGGGGTGAGGAGGGTGTACCCAGTCCCCGCCCTCTAGGATTTCTGAGGGGTAGAGAACCCCTCCCTTACTCTCGGCCTGGGGCCTTCATTCTGGCTCCTCCTCACCCCACCTACACCACTGCAAACTCACCCTGCCTCTCCAGGCTTCCCCATCCCAAAGTCAAAGCCCATCCCTCACAAGACAGCCTGCTGGGAAATGTTTTCCTGGAGCCGGTTAAGATCAGCAGTTGCAGGAAGACTCAAAACTGGGACCCAGGAGGCTTATGCTCTTCTGCTCTGTGTAGCTTCTGCCTGGGAGGGCTGAGGGGGAGAGGGAAACAGAGGGAGGGGTGACCTGGTTGCCCCACAACATCCCGTGAGGAGACTGGTTAGGAGGCTGGGGACCCAAGGAGATGCGAGGAGGCTTTTGGTTAGACTCAGAATTTTCTTGGAGTGGGAGCTGCAGAGCCCCTTCACATAGTCATATGGTTCTCTGGTTGGTGATTTGGGACCCCAACAATCCAAGAAGACCCAGGCTGGGCCTGGGGGAGTGGGCCAGGGCTTCAGGGGTGAGGGTTAAAGGCGGGGTTCTTACGCATAAGCCTGATGCTTTGTCCGGGGCAGGAGTTCTCAAAGTGTGGTCCTCAGACCAGCAACGTAGCATCACCTGGGAGCTTGTTAGAATGTCAATTCTTGGGCCCCACCCAGACCCACGCATCAGAAACTCTGGGGGGCTGGGGGCATGGCCATCTGTGTTTAATGAGTCCTTCAGGCCATTCTGATGTACTGAGAACCACTGGTCCAGAGGTTTCTTGTGGGGAGGCCGTGAGCCTCCTCTTCTGCAGGCAGAAAGATACCCAGAAGAGGCTGCCAGCACTCTGCGAGCTAAGCCTGCCTCAGCCCCTGCCTTGTGGGTCACCCTTTCAAAGCAAACCCTGCCCTCCGTGAGATGGGGAGATGAGGGATGGCTGGCTGAACAACAGAGCATTCTGGGGAGGCTGGAAGTAAAGGATGAGGACCCCACCCCAGCTGGGCCTCTGCCCTGCTTGTGTTTTGCAGACGGAGGAGGACTACATTCCCTACCCGAGCGTCCACGAGGTAACCAGCTGGACTTCCCGGAGCCCATCCTCACCCCAAGCCTGGGAGGCACTCACGCAGGGAGTCTGGATGCCCGGGTCCTTCTCCCTGTCAGGAACCTGACCACAGGCCTTGCTGTGGGGGTCGGAGACTCAGTTTACAGGCCCAAGACTTCAGAGCGCATTTGAGCCCATAGGCCTCTGAGCCAAACATTTCAGCCTCTGCCAAGGTCATGCTCCCAGCTCTACCTGCCCCCTCCCCATCCTTTGAGAATGGGACTTGGGGCTCCATGTGCTCTGGTCTGTGCCTGCAGTGGGAGCGAGAGGGCTGGAGCAAGTCCCCTGGAGGGGGTGGATGCGAGCCTGAGACCCACATAGGCTCTGGGCTTTCCCTTGGTTCCCCTTAGCCATGGCAGAAGTGGCCCTAGGTCTGAGTTGGGGTGTGTCCTGGCGCCCCCGGTGGGGTGCAGTGTGGGTGGCTCTCAGCTGAGTCCCCCTTCAGGTCCTGGGGCGAGAAGGGCCCTTCCCCCTCATCCTGCTGCCCCAGTTTGGGGGCTACTGGATTGAAGGCACCAACCACGAGATCACCAGCATCCCCGAGACAGAGCCGCTGCAGTCGCCCACAGCCAAGGTGAAGCTTGAGTGCAACCCCACGGCCCGCATCTACCGGAAGCACTTTCTTGGCAAGGTGGGGAGCCTCCTGGTGTTGCGGGGCTTGGCTGGGGAGAGAGTGGGTCACAGCCCAGCCCAGGGGGAGGCCAGGCCTGGTTGGGAGCAGCACCCATGGGCTGGGGCTGGGTGACAGTCTCAGGGAGGGAGTGTGCATGATGGATTCCCTCATTCATTCAACAAACATTTACCACAGAAGGCAGTGTTATGGCATAGTGGTTAACGGCAGAGACTCTACTATGGTTTGAATCCTGGCTCTGCCCCCTACCACATGGGACATCGGGCAAGTCACCTACTCTCTCTGTGCCTCAGTTTCTTCATCCATAAAAACAGAGATGGTGATGATACACACCTCATGAGGTCACTGTGAGGCTTTAATGAGAAGGTGCTTGTAAGGTGTTTAGAATGGCGTCTAGCACAAAGTAAGCGCTCAATCAGGGTTAGCAAGTAATGAGCACCAGCTGCATGCCTGGCCCTGGTTTAGGCACCAGGTATACAGCAGCAAACAAAACAGACCCAGGCCCTGCCCTCGGGCAGCCTGAGGTTGGGGCTGGGAAGACACAGTAATATCATGGCTTGACCTGGATCAATGCAGCCCTTGCCCCACCACCAGCCCCAGAGCAGGGACACTGCCCTAGATCTTGTCAGAGTGTCGCCCGATGGTGTTCCAGGCAAGAGTGACTGCACAAGGCTGTGGGAGCTGGAGGGGGAGGTTACATGCTGGGACCTTGTCTGTGTCTGGTTCCATGCCAGGTGCCGTCTCTCTGTCAGTTTACTCTGAGGTGGCGGAGTATAGCGTGGGCTCTGGAGTCTCGTGGCCTGGGTGCACATGTTGGCTTGTCCATTTATTGATGGTATAACCTTGGGCGAGTTATTTAATCTTCCTGAGCCTGTTTCCTCATATGTAAAAATGGAGATAATAAAAGTACACATAAAGCATCAAGAACCGTGCCTGGCACATAGTACGTACTCCATAGATGTGAGCTGTTATTATTACATCTTCATTAGCTCTGTGACATCAAGATTGTCCTATTTTTACAGAAGAGGAAACTGAGGCTCAGAGAGGTGAAGTGACCTGGTCAAGATCACACAATTACTGAGCTAGAAATTGGACCTAGCTCTGGCTGACCTTCCATTAAGACACACATACTATGGGAATAGACAACAATATTGCACTGTCATTATGTAATGTGATAAACATTGCTACAACAGTAATCATATTACAGTATGTAAATGTATCAAAGTAACATGTATATACCTTAAATTTATACAGTATTATATGTAAAATATATTTTAAAAAAAGACACGCTATGGGAGGGTCATGCTCCTAGCTGTGTGGGTGCTGGGAGGAAGAGGTGACTTCTTGGGGAGTTGTGGAGCTGTGTGACCTCAGTCTGGGCCCAGGGCCTTGGCCTGACCCTGGGGGATATTGGTGCTAAGGTGAGGGGTACAAGGGGTGGAACCCATTGTGACCTTGACTAACCAGCAGGCCCCGGTTCAGGAGCCAAACCCAGACAAACCCAGAACAGGGCCTGGGATTCCCACCCCTGGCTGAGCCCTTTGGGAGGAGAGAGACCTGCATCTGGGCACCCACCATCCAGAGGCTGTCAGCTGGCTCTGGCAGCTGGTGGGATCTCGGGGACTGTGTGGGTCTAGCACATAGTTGGCAGGAAAGTTTGCTGAAGGAGTGACAAGTGACAGAATGAAGGTGCTGCCCTGAGCACAGAAGGATTTGCAGAGGTACAGGTCAGGGGTCAGAAGAGGCATGATGACTGGGGTCAGGTTAGCAGGACAGAGAGGAGGGGCCCTTTCCTGACTCCAGGTGGGATGACTGGGGAGGCACTGGGCCCTGTCCTGGCAGGGGAGGAGGTTATGGTGACCTTGGGCATTGACTCCCTGGGACCCTGAGCCCTCTGCTCTGGCTCCTCTGGGCAGGGGGTTTGGGGAACTCCCCACCCCGGGGACTTCGGTCCAGCCCTCTTTGCCAAGTGCCTAGCACTCCCTCTTTGCCAAGATGGTGCCAAGCATTTGGGGGTTTCCATCACTCTGTGACCAGGCAAGGCTGAGGGAGACTCCACCCCATGTTCACTCAGACTGCCCCTGAGCTGCGGATTTGTGGGGCACATCCCCTGGCCCCTGCCTCTCTCTCCTCCTGCCCTCTGAGCACAGGTGTTCATGTTTGAACAGGACGTATTTCCAGGATGACTCCTGGGGTGGGTGTGGCTGGGGAGCCAGCCCCACTCCCAGGGCCGGCCAGCAGTGGGAGCCTAGGGCTGGCTGGGGTGTGATCTCCCTGCACTCCTGGCCCTTTGCTTTGGGACTCCCCCACCTGGAGGTGCCAGCCCTGGGCTCTTCTCTGGGGGGTCCCACCTCTGCTGCAGCTGCCCCTTGTGCCCTTGGGGGTGTTTCTTCCCAACCCTGTGGCTTCTCCAGGTGAGGCAGGAGGGTGGGAACCCGCCCGGTCAGCCGCCTGGTATGTTCATGAGAAGTTTCACTTCCTGTTTCTCACGGGCCCTGGCTCCAGGGGCCACAGAGCCACAGGCTGAGCAGTCAGTCAGTCGGCATATTTTTATCGAGCACCTACTGTGTACCCAGCCCTGAGAAGGGCAGGGGCTGGGAGACAGGTATACTGGTACAGCTGTGGTCCTGACTTTGATGAGGACCCAGAGAGCCAAGGTTCCTATAGACATCCATTGAACACCCACTCTGTGCCAGGCACTGTATCTCTTTAGTCCCCGCCACCATCCCACAAGGTCACTGGCCTCACTTCCATTTTATAGACTTGGAAACTGAGGCACAGAGAGGTGAGGTGACCTTCTCACGCTACCCAGCTGGCAAGTGGCAGAGCTGGGGTTTGAATGCAGGTCTGCCTGATGCAGAGTCTGCTGTTAGCCATGACACCTGCTGCTTGATGAGGGACCCCCATATGGGAGTGAGTTGGCTCTCTGGTCTGGTTTCTGGAAGCCCCGACCTCAGCCTCTCCCACTCCCCCGGCCCCCACCTCCCACCACAGGAGCATTTCAATTACTACTCACTGGACACCGCCCTGGGCCACCTTGTCTTCTCACTCAAGTATGATGTCATCGGGGACCAGGAGCACCTGCGGCTGCTGCTCAGGTGAGGACGGGGTGAGGGGATCCTGCGACAGCAGCAAGGGCTGAAGTCTTATAATCTGAGAGCCCATCTCATTTTACCCACTCTTCCAATCAGGGCCCAGAGAGGGGCTGGGATTTGCCTGAGGTTGCACAGGAAGTTAGTGCCCAAGCCAGGCCAGGCCCCCATCATCACCTCTGGTCCTCCCTGGGGTCGGCCCCCTCTGGTCTTACTTTGCGTGGAGGGGCTCCCATCCCCCTTTCCCACTGCCTAGTCCCTCACTATGGGCTTTCTCCTCCCAGGACCAAATGTCGGACATACCATGATGTCATCCCCATCTCCTGCCTCACCGAGTTCCCCAACGTGGTCCAGATGGCAAAGGTGAGGCCTCTGCTCCTTCACGCTTAGCCCTCTTTGGGCAGCCCAGGTGGGCTCACAGCTGGGCGGCAGCTTTGCCTTAGCGTGCCCTCATCTTTAGCTGCAGGTGCTAGCCCTGCGTGCTGCAGCCCCAAGTAAGGGGTCCTGCCTCTCACCTGTTCCCATGGTGTCCACATGCTGCCATGTGCTCTGGGCTGCTGTCCCCTGCCTGTGTGCTTTTGGCACTCGTTAGATATAGGGGACCCCAGTTCTCTGCACCCCATTCTGAGCAACAGTGAGCCCCAGTCCTGCCTCCGTCTTGGCTGTTCCCTCCCTTTCTGCCACTGTCCTCCCCAGACCGTGGCCAGGGTCTGCCCTGGCCCCAGGCAGGGGCCCCAGCCCTCCTCCCGGCCCCCCTCAGGCCCTCCCTTATCTCCTCCTGCAGCTGGTGTGTGAAGATGTGAATGTGGATCGATTCTATCCTGTGCTCTACCCCAAGGTATGGCTGGATCTGGGCCCTGCTCACTCAGGGTGGGTGGGTACTGGGGGACTGAGCATTTATTGGGCACCTGCTGTGTGCAAGATATTTTTCCTGAGTTCTCTCATTTAATCCTCACAATAACCCTGCAAAGTCCACAGTTTGCAGAAGAGGAACCGGAGGCCCAAAAGGGTTCTGGGCCTTACCCAGGGATGCAGAGCAGATAAGAGAGGCCTGCATTTAAACCTAGTGTTATCCACCTTGGAGGCAAGCCTTACTTACCTCTGGAAACTCTCAGTGCCATTTGGGACCCTCCCAAGGGCAATCAATCTGTGCTCCTGAGCCAGGGAACTCCACTGGCTTTGGCTTCTGACCCCTGGGAACCTGGGGAGAGAATAACACGGGCACCTCCATAAATACTGCCCCACAGACAGCAGCTGCACTGCCAGCTCACGTGGTGGCTGCTGGGTACTCAGTTCAAGGCACTGTGACAATGTGGGAAAAAGGGTAGAGGCTTCTGTCTTCAACAAGCCAGGCAGGCTTCCTGGAAGAAGCGGGCCTTGAAAGACATGTAAACCCTGGTGGCTCTGACTGAATTCTAGAGCCGGGTGAGGTCCCTGAGGGGTGGTGTGGTCCAGGAAAGGTCCCCTGAAGGAAAGGACCTTGGAAATCAGGTCCCACCTCTCAGTTACAGAAGAGGAAGCTGAGACCCAAGGTGAGGAGGGGAACTTGCTCAAGGCTCCACAGCACGTGAGTGGGACTTGGTCTGTTCTAGAATGATGAGGGGGTTTACAGAGGAGCCAAGGAGCGAAGTTGGATGTTGTAGAGCGGAGTAGGGATGGGACTGATGGGCAAAACTTGGGAGCAGTGAGCTTAAGCTTTGGAATCCAACAGATCTGAGTTCAAGTCCCAACTCTGCCACTTGCAAGCTGTTGACCTTGGGCAAGTTACTTAAGCTCTCTGAACCTTGGTTTCTTCATCTGTAAAATGGGGACAGCAGGAGTGTCTCCCTCACGGGCTTGTTCTGAGGATTAAATGAGAGGATGCCTGTGGAGAGCCCGGCACAGTGCTTGGCAGGTGGTAAGAGCAATAAACGGTAACTTGAAAAAGCAGTCTATTTCACCCATCATCCTCTCCCCCCAGGCTTCCCGCCTCATCGTCACCTTTGACGAGCATGTTATCAGCAATAACTTCAAGTTTGGAGTCATTTATCAGAAGCTTGGGCAGGTGTGCTCACCGCCCCCTCCCTGCCCCGCCCCCAGCCCACCTAGCCGTGTACCTGGGACTTCAGACCTTTGCCAGGGAGAGCACCTGCCCAGGGACTCAGTTTCCCTGGAGCTCAGGGGCTGCCAGAGGTCCTCCTTCCAGCCTTCTCTGGGTTTGAGTGGGGGTAGGGGGGCAGAGGCTGCTCAGGAACTCCAGCTTGATGACCTCTGCCCTCTGTGTGTCCCCAGACCTCCGAGGAAGAACTCTTTAGCACCAACGAGGAAAGCCCCGCCTTCATGGAGTTCCTCGAATTTCTTGGCCAGAAAGTCAAACTGCAGGACTTTAAGGGGTGAGCATGAGGGTGGGACAGGCAGAGTATAATCTGACCCATGCCCTTGGGCAGGGAGGGAGCCCCCGTCCCGGCCCCATGGAGGCCTGGCCGGGGCTGGAGACTGAGCCGGGGCCTGGGGGGCCTGGGGCAGGTTCCGAGGAGGCCTGGACGTGACCCACGGGCAGACGGGGACCGAGTCTGTGTACTGCAACTTCCGCAACAAGGAGATCATGTTTCACGTGTCCACCAAGCTGCCCTACACAGAAGGGGACGCCCAGCAGGTAGCCTGGGCACCCACCACCTGCTTCCCACCTGTCCTCTCCTCCTGTCCCATCTACCTGTCTGTTCAGTGTCCACCACACCAGGTTCAGGCCCTGGGATGTAGAGATGGAAGTGATCCAGTTCCCCCGCTTGTGGGCTCTAGTTGGGGCAGAGTGACAAGCTGCTGCCATGTTGTAAAAGCCTCAGTTTCCACATCCGTGAAATGGGGATAATAATGGCACCGACCTCATAGGTGGGCATAACTGAGGGAACACACGCAGAGTGGCTAGAACAGTATGTGGTATGAGCAAGAACTCAGTACGTGTGAGTGAGTGTTTTTACAGGGAGTGCGGGGCATTGTGGGGTCACATGCCCCCACATGTAGGCTTGGCAGAGGTAGGAGTCAGGAAGAGCTTTCAAGATAAAGTGACTTGTAGGCTGCAAAGGAGCTGGGAGAAGGCAGGGGAGTGTTCCAGGTGGAGAGAATGGCTTCTACCCTCTGCAGAGGCCTGGAAGTGAGGAAGTGCAGGCATGTTCCTGCAGCCAAACTCAGAAATTTGTCACCTTGTCCTAAGCTTCCTGCAGGACTGTCTATCTTAACCCTTTGCCCCCAGGGGGATAAAGGGTAATGTGAGAAAAATGGAAATATTTATTCCTTATTTTTAGTGTCTTTTAATTTTCTTTTAATAAGATCCTCTGTTCATTTCAGCAACATGAATATATACTGAGTGGAACTGGTTTATTCGAGAGGGGCCGTGCTTGTGGTATTTAGACAGGAGAAGGGCTGAGAGGTAGGGCCTGGGGACCAGGAGCCCTGGGTTCAAGTGCCCTAACTCACTGTAGGGCCTTGCAAGTCACTTCTCTCTTGGCCTCGGTTTCCTCATCTGTCACTGGCTTCCAAGAAAACTGAAATAATTTTAACACAAGTTTGTCACCACATGTTTTTGGGGGGAAGCAAATCCTTAGACATGCCTGCTGCCTACCCCAAACCCTCCCCACCCCTGCGGGCACCGTCCCCTGCACCCTGGAGCCCTGCTCCAGCCGGGTCGTGAAGGCCTGTGGCCCTGTGCTCAGTTGCAGCGGAAGCGGCACATCGGCAATGACATCGTGGCCGTGGTCTTCCAGGATGAGAACACGCCCTTTGTGCCCGACATGATCGCGTCCAACTTCCTGCATGCCTATGTGGTGGTGCAGGCCGAGGGCGGGGGGCCCGACGGCCCCCTCTACAAGGTGGGTGATCATGGAGCCTCCAAGGGGCATCGGCCGTGGTCCAGACACAGCCCCGCCCTCGCTCTCTCTGAGTTCTCTCTGATCCTCAGTTTTCCCAACTATAGACAGGGCACTGTCTGGAGGGCTCTGAGCCCTGCTCTTGCTCTGATGAGGATTCCCATCCTGTCCTCTCTGCTCCCTGCTGTTTCCCCCCTGAAGGAGGCTGCCTCCCCTCCTCCACCCTTTAGACTCCTCCGCCTTCATCCTTGGTGACTCCTGAGATCCCCACCCCTTCCCACCACTCAAATTCAGGATCAAGGATGGAGGAGCTAAAATCCTGGGGTTCACTTGCCTAGTCAGCTGTCACCGAACCTCCCCCACCCAGTGGCAGGCCCTGTGCCCAGCATGGGGCAGGGGAGGGTGGTGAATTAGGGGTTTCTGGCTGGTGTGGGGACTCCACAGGGACTGCTTCCCTGTCTTCCAGGTCTCCGTCACTGCGAGAGACGACGTGCCCTTCTTTGGGCCCCCCCTCCCGGACCCTGCTGTGTTCAGGAAGGTGAGGGGCAGGCCCCAGCCCCGGTCATGGGCAGAGCAGGACTCTATGGGTGGGGGCCGAGGGGAGCACGCATTCTGTGGTGCGAGATCCTGAAGCCCCACTGTGTCCCGGGGCCACTGGGTTCCCCTAACCCAGCTTTTCTGTTCATCTTGATAAAAACTGTGCCCTTTATTTACAAGGTCACAGAACAAGCTATATCATTGTTTTACATTTTTCATAGCAGACTCTGTGGCCTTTCCTCATTCCTATTCTTTTTGACAATTACAGTCTTCTTCTAAAATGTTTGGGGAGGGGGCACATGCCTCTCTCACCTCTCAGAAGCACAGTTGCAGTCTTGGCTTCAGTCACCCCCACCCCTAGACTGAAGCAGTAGGAGACCCCAACCCCCAACCCCTTACGTCTGTGGGATCTGTTCTCCGGAGGGGTGGGCAGCCATGAAGGGCATAGGGAGCCCCCACAGGTGCCTGGGCTGGGGAGCTGAGCCAGGAGGTGCCCTTGTGGGAGTGAAGAGGGCAACCCCCAGGTCCCATCAGGGCGTGGCTCGGCAGCTCCAGCCCCTGACCACTGGGGGCTCAGCCCCTGGTCTCTGTTCACCTAACCCCCCTCTCTCCTCTCCTCCACTCTGGGGGCTCCCAGGGGCCTGAGTTCCAGGAATTTTTGCTGACAAAGCTGATCAATGCTGAATATGCTTGCTACAAGGCAGAGAAGTTTGCCAAACTGGAGGTGAGGATGGGCTGTGGGAGCTGAGCCCCTCCCCCCAGCCGAGAATTTCAGCTGTGCCCCTGGGGAGGGAAAAGCCACCTTCAGACCCTGGCCTTAGAGAGGGCTGTCTGGGGGAGGACGGATTTACGGATGGGTGGCCTCGGGTCAAGAGAGAGGAAGTGGGCATTTCTAGGGCTGTGTGAGGAATGCCCAGGAGGGGCTCGAAGGTGGGCAGGCCGGCACAGAGGACACCGTGGGCGAGGGGGAGAACTGCGGGACGGGGACACGAAGCCAGATCTTGGAGGAGCCCTGGGGGCTGCTTGAGCTGCCGAGGGGCCTGAGGGAAGCCGGCGTGGGCTTCGGGGCCCAGGCCCACTCCCTACTCACTCAGAGAAGGTGGCTGGGATTCGCATTGTGGGACAAAGGGCTGATCCCTGGGGTCTCTCCTGCCGGCCCTCCCCACAGGAGCGGACACGGGCCGCCCTCCTGGAGACGCTCTATGAGGAACTGCACATCCACAGCCAGTCCATGCTGGGCCTGGGCGGCGACGAGGACAAGATGGAGAACGGCGGCGGTGGCGGCGGCTTCTTCGAGTCTTTCAAGGTGAAGGGCCCGGGTCTACCTGGGCGCGGAGGGAGAAGGACGTAAAGTGTGGGGGTGTGGCTAGAGGCGGGCTCGCGTTGGAGGTGGGGTGGGGGCGTGGGTCAGGGTGGAGTCGGGGATGGGGTTATGGACAAGGCGGAGTGTGGCTAGAGGCTGGCTGGAATTGGGGGTGGGATGGGCGCGTGGCTCAGGGTGGGGTCAGGGGTGGGGTCATGGACAAGGCTGGGAGTGTGGCTAGAGGCGGGCTCATTTTGGAGGTACAGTATGGTGGGGGCGTGGCTTAGGGCTGGAGTCGGGGGTGGGGTTAGTAGACTCAGGTGTGAGAGCAGGGCTAGGCGGGCACGTTCTGGGCTAGAGTCTAGGTGATGGAGAGCCTCAGGGTGGACTTGGGCTTTAGAGTGGGCTTAGTCTTGGAGATGTGGTCTCTGCCTGGGGTAGAGTGCGCGGTTGGGAGTGCAAGTTGGGGCTCTGGCTTGGGGAGGAGTTAATGGTTGGAGGCTGGGCCTAGGCTTGGGGGCAGAGGCTGCCTGGGAGTTCTGCTGAAGGTTGGAGCCCTCTGGGTGGCAACAAGGTGCCTATGGTGCCAAGGGTGGTGACTGCCAGGTCAGCAGGCAGAGAAGAGAGGAGGAGGCCTCTGTCCTGACCGAGGGAAAGAAACAGAGGTCTAGAAAAGGGGTGAACCAAGTGGCCATAGGAGAGGGACCTGGCCTGTGTGACCTCAGGCCTGTGTGACCAATCCCGGCTGTCTCTGGTTTAGTTTAGCATTAAGAACACAGACTCCCTGAGTTCAGATCCCAGCTCTGCCACTTACCAGCTTGGGCATTCTCTGAGCCTCAGTTTCTTTAACTGTTGGGTAGGGTAATGGCAACTAACGTCATACAATTGTTGAGAATTATTTGTAAAGCAGTTAGACTAGTGCAACATAAATTAAAAAGCAAAATGCGAAACCCTGCCCGTCTACCTCGGCAACTATTGTCCACGGTGAGGGGCAGAGGAGGAGACAGCGCCTCTTCCCCCCGGATAGGGCCTGGACTCCACAGGCTGCAGGTCCCCAGGCAGTGGCTTCTTTGCCATGGTCTGCTCCACCCGCAGGCGGAGGCCTGCCCACCCTCCAGGTGCCCAGCCAGGCTGGTTGGGCCTCACCCTCACCCCAGGGCAGGCCGCAAAGCTGGAGATGTGGGTTTGAATAAGGGGGTTAGCCCAGCCGCCCAGGCCTGCCCTGGACCGAGGTAGACAGACTGTCTTTGAGAAGGAGGCTTGAGGAGGGCCCTGCCTCTGCCCACTGGAGACAGGGTCTGGGTGGGGTGGACATGGGTCTGGGGTGTCTTCTTTGAGGGGGGGCCCAGTGGGCCACTCCTGGTGGGTGCTGGACGGTGGCCCTGGCTTAGTCACAGAATTTCACAGTGGCAGCAGAGCCCACAGTTAAGGGTCTGGGTTTGGCACCTGGGTTCCAGCCTCGCCTCTGATTCAGCTTTACCCCGTGTCGAATGGGCATGGTAGTGGTGCCTGCCTTATGCGGTGCACTGAGGGACAGAGCAGACTGGCTGAAGGAGCAAGGGAGGGAGGAAAGGAAGAAAAGAAAAGGGGACCGGCCCGGTGGCATAGTGGTTAAGTTTGGTGCGCTCTGCTTCAGTGGCCTGGGGTTCGTGGGTTCAGATCCTAGGTGTGGACCTACAGCACTCATCCAGCCATGCTGTGGCGGTGACCCACATACAAAATAGAGGAAGGCTGGCAGATGTTAGCTCAGGGCCAATCTTCTTCAAGCAAAAAAGAGGAGGATTGGCAACAGATGTGAGCTCAGGGCAGATCTTCCTCACCAAAAAAAAAAGAAAAGAAAGAAAGCTCCAAGAGACCTGGAGGGTCTAGAGGGCTCTCTGTGCACACTTTTGCTCACAACCCAGTGTGTTCTGCAGTCCTTACAACAACCACATGAGAGGCACAGAGGGCTGCAGTGGCTTGCCCAAGGTCACCCAGCAAGTCAGGGCAGGATCAAGCCTCAAACTACCCTTGGCACCATGTGGACATGACTCTTGTGTGGCCTCATGGGAAGAGACTTCCTGGGGTCACCCAGAGTGGCATTGGTGGGGAAGGACCGGATGCCTGGAGCCCTGGGTTTCCCGAGGGGATGGGGCCTTAGGAAACCTGTACCTCCTCCACCCCACCCGCCCTTTACAGCGGGTCATCCGGAGCCGCAGCCAGTCCATGGATGCCATGGGCCTGAGCAACAAGAAGCCCAACACGGTGTCCACCAGCCACAGCGGGAGCTTCGCACCCAACAACCCCGACCTGGCCAAGGCGGCCGGAATAGTGAGTGCCCTCCCCCAGGGACCCTCAGCTCTCCCCTGCCTCTGAGGCCTAGCCCCACCTTCCCCCATTGCCCTGCTGTCCACAGGCCCATCCTGGGCTCTAGACTCAGCCTAGCCACTGCTCTCCATGGGAGTCAAGTGCCCAGGCCATGACACTGGGGTGCCGAGAGCCTGCAGCTCCCTCCCCAGCTCCTCGGCCTTCCCCTCCTCCTGGCCCCTTATTCAAGTGTGACTTTCTGTGGCTCAGCTCTGGTGCAGTCTCTATATCACATTCCTTATTGAGCACCTACTGTCTGTCGTGTGCTGGGAATTGGGCTGCTGTGTGAGTACTGCTGTCAAGCCTTGAGTTTCTGGGAGCACCTACTGTGTGTCAGGCTTTGGGCACGCACTGTGTATCGGGACCTGGATTTCTATGTAAGCACCTGCTGTGTGCCTGGCTCTGAGATGCTGTGGGTACCTACTGTATGTCAGAACTTCGGCTGCTGTGTGAGCACCTACTGTGTGTCGGGCTGTGGGCACACACTGTGTATCAGGACCTGGATTTCTGTGCGAGCACCTACTGTGTATCAGGACCTGGGCTGCTGTGTGGACATGTACTCCGTGAGCATCTCCTGTGGGCCTGGCCCTGAGTTTCTGTGAGCACCTACTGTGTGTCAGGTCCTGGGCTACTGTGTGGACATCAACTCTGTAAGTGCCTACTGTGTGCCCACCTCCGAGCTGCTGTATGTCAGGAAATAGACTGCTGAATGAGCACGTAATGTGTGCTAAGCCCTGATGTCAGGGAATACCCACTGTGTGTCAGGAAGTGAGCTGTGTGTGCACCACCTACCGTGTGCTGGGTCCTAGGCTGCTGTGTGAGCACCTACTGTGTGCCAGGGCCTCTGTGGTTGTGGCTACTTACTATGTGTCAAGAACTGGGCTTCTGTGTGAGCATCTCCTGAGTGAGCACCTACTGTGTGATTACTTACTGTCTGCCAGTCTCTGGGATTCTGCTGCTAATACTCAGGGGGTCTGCTGGGCACACAGGATGGATAGGCCTTCAATTGTGGGCCTGTCTGCTTTCTGCTGCCTAGTGGCCACCCCTGGCACTGCACCCACCGCTCTGCTCTCCCTTCTCCATCAATCCATCTTTCTTCCTTCCTTCCTTCCATCCCTCTATCCATCCTCCATCCATCCATCCATCCATCCATCATTTATTGACTTGCTGCATGCCAAGCCCTGTGCTCAGTGCCGTGAGGCTGTGTCATGTGCTAGGAGGGAGTCCCCCCACCCCCAAGGCCTACCCCATGGTCTGTCCTGGCCAGGGGAGCAAGGCAGGTCCTCTGCTGTCCAGCAGTCCCCAAGCCCACTGTCATTGGAGGAGCAGGCCCACCCTCCCCCCAACCCAGATTTACCGGCCACTCCTTTCCTCCCCGCCGAGTGGCCGGGCCTCCTGTGGGGGGCTGTGGCGGGCCCAGGGACAGGGCCAGGCCGGCAGCACCCGCCGTGGCAGTAACCGACCCATCTCTGTTTTTGTTTTTGCACAAATCTCCCCTCTCTTCGTGTTGTTGCCTTTCTCTCTCCTGTGTCCTCGTCCTTCCTTCCCTTTCTCGCCTCCTCCCCTTGGCCTCTCTCTCCCTTCTTGCTCCTTTCTGTTTCTTCTCCCATCGGGCACGTCTTCTCGCCCCCTCTCCTCCTCTCTCCCGCTCTTCTCTCCTTGCTTTTCCCTTTTTGTCCCCCATTTCTTCCCATCTCTGTGTCTGTCTGTCTTCCCCCCTTTCCCTGTCTCACTCTGTGTCCCCCCCTCCCGCCGTCTCTCTCTCTCTGACTCTCTCTGTGTCTGTCTGTCTCTCTGCCCCTGCCTTCTGCTGCTTGCCAGTCATTGCTTATTCCTGGGAAAAGTGCGAGTAGATTCGGACGCCGGGGCAGTGCCATAGGCATAGGAACCGTGGAAGAGGTTGTCGTCCGCGGGGCCACCAGCTCTGGAGGCTGCCTGCACGCGCTGTTCTCTGCTCGCTGTCAGGACGGAGGCCATATTGGGGACGTTGCCCCTGCTTCCCCCGGGACAGGCCCAAGGGTGTGCAGGAGGGCGTGCTGGCAGCTCCGATGGCGCTCAGCACCTGCCTGGGGGCTTGGTATCGTGCCAGAGCCAGTGCTCCCCACCAGGGGCTTCTGGCCCTGCCCTGGCCCCTGCGACCCTGACCCAGTCCCTGCCAGGATCTGGTACCCAAAGACCCTATGCCCAGCCGCACGTCCCCCAGTATTGCCAATTCTGCATGGAGCACCATCCCTCTCCCTGCCCTGACTCCCTTTCCCCACATGAGCTGGCCTGGGGCTCCTGCCCCTCCGTGCCTCCCTGGGGCCCACCTTCCTGCCCCCCCAGAGGAGGTGGGGGCATGCTTCAGGTGCCTGGGGCATCCCACCCCACTGCGTGCAGAACCTGGGAGGACCTTTCCGCTTCTGGGCCAGCACCTCCCCAGCCTGGTTGGAGATTCCAAGGTGGGGCAGGGCTGGCATGGGGCAGGGGCTCCGGTCGCTGTGCCCCCTCTCTCCCCACTGCCCTTAGGCTGCAGGTCCTGTGAAACCCTGAGGGACAGAGAGGAGGCAGCCATTCTGAGGACTTGGCCTCCTCCCATCCCAGCCCAGAGTGGCTGCCCAGGCCCCTGCAGACCCTGCCCTTCGCCTAGACTAAGATCCCAGGCCCAGCCCTGCTGTGTGATCTTGGCGGGCCCCTGCCCTCGCTGGGCCTGTCTCCCTCTCTGTAAACCAGGAGGCTGTCTCTGGAGACGGACATTTTCTCTCATTCTTTTTCGCTCGTTGCCTCTGCTTCAGGGCCTGGGGCAGCAGGGCCCTAGGGTGGCTTGTGGGGGACAGCGAGGCTCCCAGGGCAGGTGGGCACTGAGTTGGGGCCTCTCCCCGCAGTCGCTGATTGTCCCCGGGAAGAGCCCCACGAGGAAGAAGTCGGGCCCGTTTGGCTCCCGCCGCAGTAGCGCCATCGGCATCGAGAACATACAAGAGGTGCAGGAGAAAAGGTGGGTAGAGCAGGGCCGGCGGGCAGGGCCCTGTGTCTCCCCGGGTCCCTCCCCGGACCCCCATTCGGTGGCGAAGCAAAGCAGGCAGCAGGGAGTGCCCACCCTTCTGCCCCTCCATCCCCCGCCGGTGACAGCTGTATGGTCAAGTCCCTGCTGTGTGCCAGGCACCAGGGCCAGGTCATCACCTAACCGTGAGTCGCTTTCATCCACTCAGCTGTTCTGCTGGCTCCCTGGGGGCACACCTTGCGCATCAAGATGCTCTAGGTCAGAGGGCTCAGGGGCTTGCCCAGGTCCCACAGCCAGTGAGAGGCAGAGCTGGGATTTGCGGCCTGCTCTCTGGGGGTCTATGAGTGCATCTGTGCGGGCGGGATGCAGGCAGATGCTATATTAGCAGCAGGGCAGCCCCTGGGAAGCAGAGAATAGTCCCTGGGCATGAATCCTGTCTCTACCACACTGGGGCTGTGTGACCTTGGGAAAGTCACCATACCTCTCTGAGCCTCACTGTCACAATCTGAAAAATCAGGATGAGAACACAACCAATGGCGTGGGGTTGCTGTGGGGGTGCAGTGCAATGTATGTGAAGCAGGATGGCGGGCGCCCTGGGAAGGCCTTGGGAATGGAGCTGGCACCATCCTCACGGCCATGAGAGCCCAGAATCCCATGAATCCTGGGCTCAAGTCTTGGCTTTGCCATGTCCTAGCTGTGCGTCCCTGGGCAGGTTCCCTGGCATCTCTGGACTCCAGTTTCCTTGTCTGTAACGGGACAGTTGTGCCCCCTCCTGCGGAGAGGAGGACCTGGGAGGGGTCCTGTCTTGTGGAGGGGCTCCAGCACTGCCTGCCCCCTCCTTGGTCGGGCTGGCCGGGGAGCCACAGGGCCTGCTCTGGGGTTGGCCCCTGAGGATACAAGGTTATGGGGACGAGGCGGGAGGTGCCCATGACCTCCTCTCACCACCTGGGCCTCCTTCTACCCTTGATGCCAGGCCCAGTGCTGAGTCCCCCCGCTGCCCCCGTGTGCCCCGCAGGGAGAGCCCCCCAGCTGGCCAGAAGACCCCAGACAGTGGGCACGTCTCACAGGAGCCCAAGTCGGAGAACTCATCCACTCAGAGCTCCCCAGAGATGCCCACGACCAAGAACAGGTTGGGGCTTGGGGGCACATGAGCTGGGAGGCTTGGGTGGGGGGGCTTATCTTTTCCATTTCCTGCCTGGGCCTGGGGCTGCCCGGGGGCACTGACTCTGCCACACCAGGGTGGCGGGGAGGCCTGGGCACTCTCCCAAGTCCTCCTCTGACACACACCCACTGAGTGCCTTACGCACACCAGGGCCCTCGCTGAGCTCTGGAATATAGCAGTGAACTGGGCCGCTGCTTCACGGAGCAGACGGTCCAGTGTAGCATAAGCTGTTTCCAGATAGTGATGATGGGAGGAAAATAAAGCAGGGGAGGCGATGAAGAATGACTGGTGGAGGGGGAGTTAGATGGGTGCTCAGGAAAGACCTCTACAAAGGGGTGAAGTTTGAATTGAGGGCTGAGTAAGGAGTCAGCCCGGCTAGAACTGGCATGGTAGAGGGAAGAGCGTTCCAGGTAAGAAGAACAGCAAGTGCAAAGGCCCTGAGGCATGCTTGAAGGCATGTAAGAAGGGTGGTGTGGTTGGAGCCGAGTGAGTGAGGGGCTGGGCCTGGGCAGCCCAGACACTGTGCTGGTGGTAGAGGGAATGAGGTTGGAGAGGTGGGCGGGGGGGTGGCTCACGGCTTTGGACACCGTGTGAGAACTTTGAATTTTATCCTGAGTGCCACAAGGAGCCTTTGGAAGATTTTAGTTACGGGGAGTGATGCTTTAAAAAGCTGATGGCGCTCAGCATGGGGAGGGGCTGGGGGCGGGGCCGGAGTGGAGGCAGGGAGGCCGGCAAGGAGGCTGCCCCTCCATTCAGTGCTCATTGGCTGAGTCCTCTCTCTGCTGGCTCTGGGGGCGTCAGGCAGGCAAACGGAGAGGCAGGAAAGGGCAGCAGGGGCAGGGAGAGACAAGGAATGCAGGACCCAGAATGGGAGGCTCAGTCCCACCCGGGAGGAGGAATCAGGGAGGGCCTTCTTGAGTAGAGGGCCCTTGGCTGATTTTTGAAAGATGAATTTGCATTTTGTGATTTGAGAGGAGTAAGACTCCAGACGGGAGACACACAGGCCCGGAGCATGAACAAAATTGTGGGTTATGAGTGTAGACTGCAGAGTTGGAAGACTGGGGTCCAAACCCCTATCCTCCTACCTACTGCTGGGTGACCTTGGGCTGCGTGCCCACCCTCTCTGTGCCTCCATGTCTTCTCATCTGCAAAATGGGCCTAATAATGATAGCAGCGAGGTAACTCAGGAAAAGGCACTCAGCGCAGAGCCTGGCACACATGCCTTGTGTGGTAGTGTTGTTGTTAATAGACGTTGTTACTGAACACCAAGCCAAGGAAATGGACCTTTATCTGCGGCAATGCGGAGCCACAAAAGGGTTTTGAGCAGGTTGGGGGGTTGTGATCAGATCCACATATTAGGAAGGACAGTGCCAGGGAGGCCCTGGGAGGCCCAGGGAGCTGTGACGGGGTCCACAGAGGCGTCGGCTGGCTGCGGCTGGGCCTCCCTGGGCGGGGAGCACAGGGGACTGGGGGCGTGGCGCAGGAGGTGCCCAGCGCAGATGCTGGCTGATGGACACTGTCTATGGCAGAGTGGAGACAGCAGCCCAGAGAGCAGAGGTGCTGAAGGACTTCTCCCGCTCCTCGTCCAGTGCCAGCAGCTTCGCCAGCGTGGTGGAGGAGACGGAGGGTGTGGACGGGGACGACACAGGCCTGGTGAGAGGCCCAGGGGGTGGGGTGCTCCACAACAGCCTGGAGGGGGTGCTCTTTGGTCCTCTGGGTGGAAGCATGAGCCTGGGTATGGCTGAGATGTGATGGGGGGACCCAGGCCGACAGAGTAATGCAGACTAACCCTCCCTGCTCTGAAGCCTTCCATGGCTCCCCAGTGCCCCTCAGAGAGAGCCCAATCTCAGAGACCATTGAAGATCTCCCTCCCTCCCTCCCTTTCTTCCCAGCCTCATCTCTTACCACTTCAGCCATCCTGCGCTTCTTTGCAGTCCCCGAGACCTACCAGGCGTACTCCTTTGTGCGTGCTGTTTCCTCTGTCTGGAACACTCTACCTGCCTCCTCCTTCCCCCTTTGTCTGACTGACTCCTACTCATCCTTCTAGGCTCAGCCTCACATCACCTCCTCTTGAAAGCCTTCCCTGATTTTCTAGTCCCAGGGTAGGTTAGGAACGCCCCTTTACACTCTCACAGACCCCTGGGCTTTGCCCGTGGCACCCTTTTGTCGTTCTTCATTCAACAAGCCTTTGGTGGGCACCTGTTCCTTGCCAGGCCGTGTTCCAGGAACTGCAGGTGCAGCAGGGAAGAGCACCGACCACGACCCTGCCCGATGGGGCTCAGAGTCTAGAATTATTGTAGTCTCTTCACAGCCCGCCTCACCTCCTAGCCTCCGAGCTCTCTGAGGGTCAGGACCGTGCCCGATTTGTCTTGGCGGCTCAGCCCAGGAGAATATCAGTGGACATTTGTTGAATGAATAAATGGGAGCAGGTGGTGTGTGCCTGGGTCTGCATCTGTGGCCTCCCCGGGGCAGACACTCCAGGGCCCCCATCCTCTTTGCAGGGGGCCAAGGGTGGGGGGTTGTGAATTGTGGAGGGTGGGGCAGAGGGGCGGGGAGCCGAGCCAGTGCCTGGACGAGGGGCGACCTCCCTCTCTCCTGGCCCTTCCATCCCCAGGAGAGCGTCTCGTCCTCAGGGACGCCTCACAAGCGGGACTCCTTCATCTACAGCACGTGGCTGGAGGACAGCGTGAGCACCGCCAGCGGGGGCAGCTCCCCAGGTACCGGCCCAGGGCTGCTTTCCCCGCCGGCAGGGCCCCCTGTGGTGGGAGGGGACAGGGCTGGGCACAGAGGCTCGAGAGCTGGTGGGCACGTGATGGGACTGCCCCTGAGACAGGGGACAGTGGGTGGGTCATCATCCAGCCTAAGGCGGTTGGGTGGCTTGGAGGGCTGGTGGCTTCTGGAAGGGTCTTGGAGGATGATCAGGGGGTAAAGAAGGGAGTTAAGGGTGGGATTCCCTGAGGGGTGGACTTAGCGGGGTTGGGGAGCACTGGTGCCGACCGCCCATCCATGCCCCCGTCTCCCTGGTGCCTCCCCGTGGCCAGTGAGGTGGCTCCCTCCTGCCCCCCTCCCCAGGCCCCTCGAGGTCACCCCACCCAGACGCCGGCAAGTCGGGGGACCCTGCGTGTCCCGAGATAAAGATCCAGCTGGAAGCGTCTGACCAGCACACGCCCCAGCTGGTACGTGTAGCCACTGGGGCGTTGGGGGTGTGTTGGGGGGCGCTGGCCAGGGCAGGGATGGACAGCTGGAGGCTGGCCCTGCCGGAAGCCACCCCCCCACCCCAGGGAGGGGGATTAACTGTAGGGGAGAGGCATGAAGGGAACCAGGGGTGGGGGCTGGGCCAAGAGATCCCCCTAGGCCTGGTGGGTTTGGCTTGTCCAGCCTGGGCACAGCAAGTGACTTCTGCTTGCCTGTGTCTCCTGTCCCATGTCGTCATCTGTCCTGTCACCTACCTTGCTGCCATTCTCTTTCTGCGCAGGGCTGTTAGCCAGGCTCCCCCTCTGAAGGTGAAGGTGAGCAGGTCAGACCCCGCCCTCAGCTCTTGTTATGGGGGGCGGGAGTGGGCAGGGGGTGGGCCAACCCCTCCCTGTTCCTCTGTCACCTCTCTGGGGTGAGAGCCATGTATCTAGGTTTGAATCCTCTGCCATTGAGGTGCGAGGTGACTTGGCCTCAGTGTTCTTATCTGTACAATGGGCCTGATAAAGGCTGCCTCCGGGGAGGGTCATGACCTCCTCTCCGTTATAGCAGTTATCCTTTGCCCATGAATGGCTGGGAGGATTTGATGGGACCCTGAAAGGGACTTGGGAATTGTTGGGAGGGAAGAGTCTGGGAGGTTCCGGGTGGGTGGCAAGACCCAGAACCTGGACCTCCATGGGTGGGCCCTCCCACTTCTGTCTCTCTACTCCATCGTGTCTCCCTCTCCCTTTACCCTGCAGATGAGGCCACAGAAGCACAAGGCGAAGATGCTATGTCCAGTCCAGGCAAATAGGACCTCTGCCTGCAAGGCCAGCAGCAGCCTGCGGGCTGCCCCTGCCTCCCCAGCCCTCCTCTTGGCCGCCGTCTGGGCTGTCTCTGCGGGGCGGAGCCATCCAGACCCGGGAGAGGGGAAGCTGCTGGCATCATCCCCACCCCCCGGCTGGGGGGCCCGGCTGGGGCAGGGAGTGGCCAGTTGAAGCAGGACTCCAGGCCTGGCTTGCCCCCACCCTGGGCCCTCCTTCACCCCTGGGTGCCCCTCTGGACCCAGGGGGAGTGAGATGGGGGGAGATTGCGATATCTCAGTGCACACAGAGCCTGCTGTGGAGACATGGGGTGTGAGGTGTGGTGGAATGAGCACTGGGCTGGGAGTCCCGGGTCCCGGCTTCTGATCTGGGTTCTGCTGTGACTCTGGTCGTGTCCCTCTCCCTCTCTGGACGCCTCTGCTAATGGACAAGATTGTTCTTCAGAGGTCACTGAAGACTGTGATCCCATGCCCCGGCCCCAGAATGGGGGATTGTCTTCCCAGGGGCTTCCTCACCCTACCATGCTTCTAGGGGCCCCTGGGGCCCCAGGTGGGCTGAGGGGCAGGGAGCTGGCTGTGCCCGTTGCCTCTCCTGGACCGTCAGGCTCCACCACAGATCTGCCTATGCCCTGTCCACTGCCTCCACGTGACAGATGAGTGACCCCCTCGGGGGAAGGGGGACCTACCTGGCTCCTCAGCCAGCACCCAGCTTAACCCCTGCCATCCCACGCTCCTGGGCGCTCCAGGCCGAGGGGTCTCAGCTGGCCTAGCGTTACAGGCCTCACCTCCACGCTGCCCCCCGTGGAGGGGGCAGCCGGGCCCAGCTGCTGTGAGTCCACATCCTTGTGTGTGTCTGTCCACACTTTTTAGGCACCACGCCAAAGGCCAGCCTTCCGGCCCTCAACACCTGTTTTGGAAGCCCCCGTGCCGTGTGTACGTCGGTAACAGTTGTACAAAATAAATTCTATTTATCGCTATTGTACCCCGTAGTTGGGCCTGGCTTTGTGTGACCCCTGCCCAGGTTGACCCCAGACAGTCTCAGTGATGCCGTGGTCGAGGGGGGAGGCCTGCCCCCCCTTCAGAGCTGCTGGGCCTGGGGGCACCTCCAAGGCCAAACCATGGTTCTGTGACCGTGAGCCGTGGCTTCCTCCCCAAGGCACTGCCCTGTCCTCCACCCGCTTCCCCTCTCCACCCAGGAAGCACTTGGCTTTGAAGTCACGCAGACCTCAATTTGAGCCCTGCCACCGTCTCTTACTAGCTGGGTGGCATTGAGAAACTCACAAGCTTCTCTGAGCCTCAGTTTCCACTTCTGTAAAATAGGAGCAGTAGTACCTCCCCCAAGGGTGTGTCATGAGGATCCATTGAGCTGGGGCCTGTCAAACACCAGGCACAGAGTCTGGCACCCAGTGGCTGCTCAGGGATCAGCTCCCTTCTTGTGCTCAGTGAAACCCAAGAATTTCCCCTATGTGGCCACTAGGGGGAGCCAAGGGATTGCTTCCTCCAACTGATGGCGGGGTGGGAATGGGTCTGTCCAGCTGCCGGGAGGAGCTCACAGTGCAGGGCAGTTACAATAAAGGGGGGCGAGTGACCAGGGATGTGGGCGAGCTGGGGGTCCAGCCTGAGTGAGGGAGGCATGGGGACGATCCTGGAGAGGTGGCACCTGAGCATCCTGGAAAGACTTAGGAAAGTGTCCCTGGGGAGGGAACTGCAGGTGCAAAGGTCCAGAGGGGAGAGAGTGTCTGCAGTTGGGAAGGTAGCAAACAGTTCTGAATGATGGGAAGGTGACGATGGAGGGGACAGGAAAATGGGCAGGGATGAGGTCAGAGGCCACATGACCTTGAATGCCAGACCAAGGGGCTAGGGCTTTGTGCTGAGGGCAGTGGGAGCCATGGAGGATCTGCAACGGGGAGGGCCGTGGAGAGAGAAGTGGGGGCTGCAGGGCAGTGTCGGCCCAGGGAGGGGAGGCTCAAGGAGGCTATTGTTGGGGACAGAGGGTGACCAGGAGGACGGTGAGCAGGCCTGGAAGGCGTTGTTGGATGTGGGGCTGAGGGAGGAGTCAGCGAGGCTCTCAGGGGTCCAGCCTGGGTATTGGGTGAATGAGGAGTCTCCTGGGAGGTAGGGGCACAGGAGGAAGAGGCCTGGCCTCCTGACAGCTTTACGGCCTCCCCTTCTCCCCCCAGCAGCCCCCACACCCTCCCCAGGACGAGGCTGAGTGCACCCCAGGGGCTGCCATGCTTTTCCTGACGGGGCCCTTCTGTGACCCTCAGATGTCTGGGGCCACCCAGGGGCTCTGACTCACACCCAGTCCCCAACCCGCCCCCTGGGTTTGGCTCTAGGCAGCCCAAACCCCTCCCCTGCTCAGCCTCACCCCTCTTCTCTAAGCCTCGAGCCCCCTCCGGGGTCCTGGCTCTTCAGTCCTCTCTGCCTCAGTCTCTGGCCTTGTCTCCTCCCATCCCAACGCCAAAGGACCAGCAGCCACAGTTCAGCACCAAGGGCAAGAGCTTAGCTCTGAGTCCTTCACCTCCTAGCTCTGTGACTTTGGCTGCTTGGTTTTGGCTCTCTGGGCCTCAGTTTCCTCTTCTGTCCGGTGGGAATGCTAACAGTCCTGACCTTGGTACCCTGATGTGAGAATTCGATGAGGTGATACCTCAATAAGGTTCTTAGTGCTGCCCTCGCACGTGGTAGGCTCAAAAAATTGCGTGTGTTGGGGGTGGGGGTGATCAGCCGTTAATGAGGACCGAATCCATAACCCCCATTGGAGGTCGTGGGGTCAGCTGTCCGGGTAGAGGATGGAGTAGCTGGTGCCGGGCCCAGCGCAGATGTCTGGACGTGAGGCTTCGGGCAGGAATGATTGTCACTTGCTTCTCTGAGCCTCAGCCTCCCGGGCTTTACTGGGGTTGGTGATCCTTTTACAGAAGACCTCGGGCTGGAGGCACCGCCACTTGTATCCCTTTACTTTACGATGAGCCATCACCCCACAGCTCTGACCACAGCTGAGCTGGAGCCCTGGGGACTGTTGAGGCAGAAGCCGAGGGGCAGCCTGGCGAGCAGAGCCTGACTCTGCCCCTCCACCTGCCCAAGCTGGGCCAGCCCTGTCTGTGGAAGGCAGGCCTCTGGGCTGGGTTTCAGCCCAGGCGCCCACCCCACCGCACCCCTCGGGGATCCAAGGTGGGGCTCGGGGAGGCTCAGGAGGAATCTGGCCTCTGGGATCAAAGTGTCCAGAGCTGTTTCTCTTGTGCCCGCGCCAGCTCTGTGCTCACCCTGGGTTCTGAGGTGGGGAGGGCGAGCCGGGACGCTGACCCGAGGCTGGAATTAGGGCTTGGGCGGGGGGCACTGGGCTCTGGGAATCGCTGGACTCTGCTTAGAAATAACTCTGGTGGTGGAACCGGCAGCCAGAGGTTTCTCCAGACGCAGAAGGCAAGAGGCCTCCCGTGGAGGGCCTTGAGTGCCCAGCTGACCCGCCATCCCCCATCTGCCCTGCCGCAGAGCTGAGACCTGTCTCTCCAAGTCTCAGTATCCTCACCTGTAAAATGGGGACAGGGCCTACCTTTTACTGTGAAGTAGCTTTCATGGCCTCTAAGGTACCTGACATAGAGCCCATGCCCGATAGGAGGACAGGAGGCAGGGGACAGGTCCTCCCCTGTCGCCCACGAGCTGGGGTGGTCCTGGACGTCCATGCCTAACCCTGGGGCAACTTTGCCGAAGAGACGGCCGCAGGCCCAGGCCTGCCCAGGGCCAGGGGCCCGGGACCTGGATGTTCTCTGCTGCTCAGGCCACAGGGGTGCTCAGACAGGGACCCTGGAATGTGGAGGTCCCTCCCTTCCTCTCTGCACCCGCCCTGCAGAAGGGACAGCCGGGGACGGAGCCTCCTGAAATAACCAGATCTGGTTAGCGAGGCTAATTTTAAAAGCCACTCTGGCTGCCCCATGGGCCCTTCTGGGAAGCCATGAATGTCCCTGTGTTTGCCCCTGGGAGGCAGGCGAGGGGAGCGCAGCTGGGGTTTGGGGTGGACTGTTACCCCTGAGTGTCAGTGCAGGAGACCCCGAGCTGCCTTCCTGGGGCTTGCCTGGCCAGGGCCCAGAGCCCTGGGCCCGATGTTGGGACTCAGGGGCCCAGCCTCAACCCCTAGCCACTCAGGGCAACCCCTGCTGGGCTCTCAGGACCCGCCAGCCCCTGCGCTGGTCTCCCTGAGGCAGTTCTGGGCAGGGGGCCTTAAGCTGTCTGTCCCACTGTCTCCATCTGCTCACTCTCCACGTCCCTTTATCTCTGTGTCTCTGCCTTTCTGTCTCTGATGCTCGAGGTCCTTCTCTGCAGCTGTGGCTCCGTCCCCCACTCTGGTCCGTCACGCAGGAGGCCAGACAGCATTCCTAATCGTCTGTAGGCTGGGCTGTGCACACCATGTGGGGGCAGGTGTCTACCTAGGACCTAGGGTTGCAGGCGGGGCCCGGTGGGGGAGGAAGCTGCCCTGGGGGCCGACAGGAGCTAAAACTGGGCAGGCAGGGGCCATGTCCAGGCGCGACCGTGGCCATCTGGCCAGGCCAGGTGCCAGCAGAAGGAATGCACTCCAGGGGCAGGGGTGCTAGATTTAGCAAGTAGAAACACAGAGCCCGGTTAAATCTGAATTTCAGAAAAACAAGGAATAATTTTTAGTTTAAGTATACCTCTTGCAATATTTGGGACATACTTATACTAAAAAATCATGCCTTGTTTATTTGAAATTCAAGTTTAACTGGACATCCTATGTTTTATCTGGCAAGTGTCTCGGGGAGGCCCAAGGAGCGCACGGAGCGGTGTCTCAGGAAGGCAGATTTTATAGACCATGGGAGCCCCAGCCTGGTGGGGATGTCACAGCCGGGCCCTGGGGAGATCCTGGGCTGATGGAGGACGCACAGCTCCTTCTCACAGAGAACTCGCAGTTTTCTGAGGGTGGGGAGAGTCCTTGGGAGCTTGGGGGTGGGGGGGCACATGACACAGAGCACCAGTCACTTCTCACTAGAACTATAGATGTCAGAAGGGGGGGGTCTGGTGTGTTCTTTGCTGAGCCCCAGTGCCTAACCCAGGGCCTGGCACATAGTAGGGGCTTCATAAATGTTTGTTGAATGGATAAAGAATCCTCCCAACCCCTTCCCACGGGGGTCCTGCGTGACCCCTTCCCACGGGCTAGCAGAGGGCTCCTACCTTCCAAGCTCTTTGGAGCCAACTGGAATGTGCACTGCCCCCACCCCAGGGGCTCCCGGAAGTGAGCTGCAGAAGGGGAGGGGAGGGGCAGAGGGGATGGAGAGAGGAGGCTAGCTTTTTCCCTGTCCCCTCCCCACCCCAGACCGCAATCCCAACTCAGAGTCCAGCCTGGACAAGGGAGGAGGTGGGGGGTGGGGACTAGGTCAGGGTGACCTCTGGCTTCTGGCACTGGGGGGCTGGTTGGGGCTAATGTGAGGGGCAGGCCAAAGAGGTGTTCTCTGTGCTCCTTAGGGGGGTATTTGGACAGCCATGGGGATTCCTGGGAGCCAGAAAGTTGGGGACCCTTGTTTCTGGGGAGGTGAGATTTGGGCCTTTTCCTGCAGGCCATTAATCTAAGGGGTCTCCCTGGAGGAGGCAACTAGGGAGAGGCCTGTGGCCCTCCCACACCTTCCTGAGGGCGGAGTCCCTGAAACAGCCTTTGTATGCATTCATTCATTCACTTGCTGACTCACACACTCACTGTCACCAGCCATTCTCAGAGATGACCCTGCTCTGGGCCCTGTGCTAAAGGACCTCGGCATCTCATCCGGTCCGGTCCCAACAGGAACACACCTGTTCCGGTGCCGGCACTGCTGCTGGCTCGCGACATGACCTTGGGCAAGTCACTGACCACTTAGAACCTCGGTTTCCTCATCCCTACGGTGGTGACGATGCTAGAGCTCCCTCTGGGGTTCCCTTGAAGATGTGAGATGATGCCTGCCCACAGGGAGCGCTTCAGAAGAGGCGCCATCGTGATCATTGCATTGTTATCAGTACCATTTCCGGGCCCCTATGGGTTGGGCAGGGAGTGCCCGGCTGGGCCCAGGGCCCTGGCTGCATGGCCAGTGTCATGCTGGGGCCACTCCGGCAGGCCCCACTTCCTCTCAGGGCTTTAGCCACGTCAGCCCCCATCCCTCCTTTTCAAGGTCAGCTCCTTCAAGGTGTCCCTGGCTTGATGCAGCAATACATCCCTCCGAGAAATGCAAGAGATGGGGACAGAGCTTGGGGCGGCCGTCGCGGGGCAGGGCTTGGGCCTGGTCCCCCTCTAACCTGCAGCGTGAGCTGGGGCTTGTCCCCTCCTGCTTGGGCGTCAATCTCCCCACTTGTACAGCAAGGGGGCGGGGCTGGACACCCTGCCATGCCCTGGAAGGGGCCCCTCTGTGTCATTCTGTTAGTAACAGTTTAGCTCTGAGCCTATAATCACATCTGCCTGGGAAGAACTAACACAGCGTTTCTTTAAATTGGGCTCTAATTGCGGCTTTTCATGGAGTCAGATGCTCCCCATCCCCCAGCTGGTCTGAATCAGCGAGGTTGTCCTGGCCTGCCCTGCCAGGCCCAGGAATCCCCCTGGGATTGTTCTGGCTCCCACTGAATCAGGGGCGGGTCAGGGACTGATGTCCCTTGAGGACCTACTGTGTGCCACGCTCTGAGCTGGGAACCTTCCATCCAGGGTCTCCAGGTCATCCCACCACAGCTCTGGGAGGCAGGGGCTACTGGGGCTGTTTTTCAGAAGGGGAAACTGAGGCACAGAGAGATGAAGTCACTTGCATAAGGCTGCTCAGCTAGGATGTGGCAGCATCCAAATTTGAACCTAGATCTGTCTGATTCCAAGGCTTTGTTCTCAGCCTGAGGTTGAGGAGACACGCCCCACCCCAGCTCCATCAAACCTCCCTCCCGAGGGGCTCTGAGGGGGCACCTAGGACCACCTGAGCCCCCTGTTGCAGCCTTCTCTGTCCACATGCGACCGCAGCCATTCTGCTCCTTCCCCACTGGTCACGACCGGGCAGCTGGGTGTTGGCGGTCCGAGGCCAGAGGCAGCTCCCCTCCTCAGGGGCAGGGCGGGGGGCCTGTGGTCTCCCTGTTTGTTCTGGAGATCCCAGCTGCTTCCCCCGAGGAGACAGCTAGTGGTTCCCAGGCCACAGCCCCTTGGGCGGAGCCAGACCGCGGCTGGCCGGCCTGGGAGCACTGCCCGCCAGCCCCGCCGGGCTCCGCCAGGCCCTGGCGCTGGGTGGTCTGGGCAGGGGCCAGGGGGAACCTTGATCCTGGCCACGGGACAGGAGCCACTACTGGAGCCAGACTCAAAGCTGACCTGCCAGGGACCTAGGGGAGCCCTGGACAAGGGGCAGAGGCAGGCCAGGGGCAAACGTTGCCTTGTGGGGAGCCCAGGAGGGAAGCCCCCAGGCCCCAGTTCCCTCTGAGGGCCTCAAGAGACACTCCCACCCCCTTCAAGATTGTCGCTGTTGGATGGTTTCAACTCAGCCACTCAGTTCGTTCAGACAGGAGCCCACCTTAGAGGCTGGTGAGAAGTCAGGGTTGGCAGGCAGAAGACCTGGGTCCCAGCCCCGTCCTCCTCTGGGCCTCAGTTTCCCGGTCTGTACAGCGGGCAGGGCACAGGACTCCAGGCTTGACAAGGGCTCCTCCAGCTGGGCAGGCTGTAGTTGGCGGGCGGGCAGCCCAGGCTGGAAGAGTCTCAACTGGTCCCATATTCATTTTCAGAGGCTTCTTCTCACTGCCCCCCGAGTCTTGTAGCACCCCCCACACCTCGGATGAAGGCCCCTCTGTTCCCACCTTCCAGAGGTGAACACCTGATGGAGTGAAAGAGCGCCTATGGGTTTGGGGTCTGACAGATCCCAGTTCAAATCCTGGCCCCTGGCTGGCTGTGACCTTGGGCACGTCACGTCCTCCTCTGCCCGGAGCTGTGATCGCCGTCATGAGCGGCTCCTCCCCTGAACTCCAGCCGCTTCCTCTTCCCGACTGCCCACCAGCACATCCACCCCGAAGTCCAACGGGCATCTGCAAGCTAACGTGATCCAAACCAGCTCTCCATTTTCTCCCCAGATCTGCCCCTCACACCCACACGTGGCTCTCCACCCGGTGCTCTGGCCAAAACTCAGGGGGCATCCCGGATTCTGCTATTTCCTCCGGTCCATCAGCAGCCCCGCTGGCTTTAACTTCCAAACATGTCTGGATCCAGCTCCTTCCCGCCACCACCACACTTGGCTGGTCCAAGCCACCACCACCTCCACCCCCAGCAACAGAAAGGCCCCCAGGCTGCTCCGACATCTGCTCCTGGTGTTCCGGTCCCTCCTCTTTGCAGAAGATGTGGGCTCCTCGTGCCCTGCATGACGCGGTTAGCTGTCCACCCCTCCCACCTCATCCCACCCACTGTCCCCCTTTCTCTGGGCTCCAGCCATATGGCCTTACTTCTGTCCCTCTAGCACATTAAGCTCATTCCTGCCTCAGGGTCTTTGCACCTGCTTTTATTTTTTTTTTATCCAGGAAGATCAGCCCTGAGCTAACATCCATGCTAATCCTCCTCTTTTTGCTGAGGAAGACTGGCCCTGAGCTAACATCTATTGCCAATCCTCCTCCTTTTATTCCCCAAAGCCCCAGTAGACAGTTGTATGTCATAGTTGCACATCCCTCTAGTTGCTGTATGTGGGACACGGCCTCAGCATGGCGGGAGAAGCGGTGCGTCGGTGCGCGCCCGGGATCCGAACCCGGGCCGCCAGTAGCGGAGCGTGCGCACTTAACTGCTAAGCCACGGGGCCGGCCCCTGCACCTGCTTTATTCCTGCTTGGAACAGTCTTTCCTCCAGCTCTTTGCAAGGCCACCATCTTACCAACTGAATCTCAACCCAAATGTCACCTCCTCAGACATGTCTTCCCCAACCACCAGCCAAAGCAGAGCCCCTGGTCACTCTCTGGACCTTAGTTTTCTTATCTATAAAGTGGGACCAGTGCCAGTGCCCTACCTTCCAGCATGAGGCAGTCACTGGGTCCCTGTCAGTCCTCCCGTCTCACTGGCACCCACAGTCCCAAGGCACGGCTTGGCTGTGCCCGAGTTGGCTGGACCCAGGCTCAGGAGGCCGTGAGAACCCTTTGCCAGAGGCAGAAGCTGGGCTCCTCTGCCCATTTGACTGTGTGTCTTCAACTTGGTGTCTGACCCTCTCTGTGTTGCCCTCCCCCCTGGCCTGGAGAAGCCCACTCCAGCCCTGAGCTTTGTCTGGGGGACTGTGGAAAGAGGCCTGTGCCCTAGGAGAGCCCTCAGGAGTGGAGGGCTCCGGGCAGACAAAGGGCCCCTCCGGCGCCGAATCTCGCTGTGAGGGTGGGGTCAGGACAGCACCAGCTCCCGCCCTGAGAACAGGCAGCAGCTGCTCAGGCCTCGGCCCGGGGCTCTGGGAGACGAAGGGGCAAATGATCACATCTCAAACGCCTCCAGACCCTGCCCTAGGCCCTCCTCTCATCCTGACCCAGCCTTCTGTCCTTAGGGCACAGCCTCGAAGTTGCCACTGTTCCCCAGCCAGGTGACCTGAGTGGGCAGGAGGCTGATGACAGGGCCCTGGGCTGAGTGTTCAAGGCCAGGCTGACTTGGAGACCCTGGAGCTAGCCTGCCCTGGCCTGGGCAGGTGGAGGCCGCTGGCCATTCCCCACCAGGACAAGGGCACAGCATGGGCGTCCCTCCCCGTTTCCAGGCCAAGAGGACAGGGTCCCCACCACTGATGCCCCCACTCCCGCCACCCTGAATTTTGCAGAGTTATGTCCCTGACTCCTCCTCTCTGCTCCCCACCCTGCCCGATGCCAGAGGATACAGCATGATGACAGCTCGCATGCTGGAGTCCTCCTCCATCACTTGTTAGCGGTGTGGCTTCGCATAAGATACCGAATTTCTCTCTGCTTCCATTTCTTCGTCTGTAAAATGGGGACGGTAACAGCCCCCACCCTCTGCGAGTGGTCGGGAGGGTGAATGAGTGGAGGGGGCTGTGAGGCACTAGGAGCAGTCCTGGCACTCGGGGAACACCATAGAAATGTTCGCTCTGGTGCCTGCGGCTGGCGTCCCCACTGCCTCAATGATTCTGAGCCTCGGTTCCAACGGGCAGGGCGGAGAGGTGGCACTGGTCGGTGGCGGACCCCAGCCTGGCCTGCCCCCTTGGCTGGTGGGGCACGTGAACCTCATCCCGACCTCAGCGCAGACGGCTGAGGAGCCAGAAACGGGCCCGGCGCCGTGATCAAGGCCGCATCACAAGGAGGCCCCAGGAAGCCACACAGGAACTTGGGAGCCCAAATCCTCTTCTGAGAACTTAATCCCCCACCCCTAACCCCAGATCAGCTGGTGCTAGATCTCGGTGGGAGGTCCCGGGTTAGCCACCAGGGCTAATTATAAATGCTGCTGGTGTGGGCTCTCACGACCCCATCGAAGGGCTTCTGTGGCTGACAGGGCTGGGGTTGTTTTCCCTGGAGAGATTAGCGCCCCAGAGTCAAGGGGGACACCATGGACTGGGAGTCAGGCAGACTTGGGGTCAACTTGCTGCTGTCACTTACAAGCCACCGGCCCTGGAGCAGGTCACTGTGCCCTGCCAAGCCTCAACTTTCTCGTCTGTAAAATGGGGATGAGATTGCCCACCTCACAGGATGGTGGCAGGGTGTGTGTATGTGGCAAATGTACCCTCAAGGTGGCAACTTCACTGCCACATCACAGGTGCTGAGTAGGGTGGGTGGTGCATAGTAGGTGTCCTACTCCCTCCTGCCTTCAATCTCAGAGCAGTTTGTTTCCTTCTTGACAAACAGGAGCCAGGATTCTCCGGCATGTACCTGGGGCTTGTTCCCTCTCCCTGTCTCCATGGCCCTAGTTTCTGCCGGGTCTATTTGTAGCAGCCTCCTTGCTGGTCTCCCGGCCTCTAGTTACTTTTCTTGAAGCTGCCCTCGAAACCGGCTGCCAAGATGGCCTTTCAAAAATGATCCCCACTCTCCAGCTCCAGAACTTTCCATGGCTCCCCAGGGTCTTCATGGTCAACCCCCCTCTTCTTGGAATGGCATTCAAGGCCCTCCTGCCCATCCTCCCCACAAGGTTTCCTCTGAGTTCCCCTCTGTGTCTTCACGCAGTGCCTCAGTCCTCTTTGCCTTGTCAAGCCCCAGCTCGCTCATTGCCTTCTCACCTCTGTGCCCACCCCATTGTGCCCCCAGCTGGTTAGGTGCCCACTCCTCGTCCCCACAGCTCCTTGCTTCCCCACAGCACTGGGATTTTCTCTGGCGGTCTCTGCCATGACATATGAGCTTCCTGAGGACAGGCCTCGGCCTGTCCACTGTCGTCTCCCAGGCGTGGCACAGAGTAAAGCAGAGGCCATGAGCTGGGTCTCCACCACGACCAGATGGGTAACATCCATGCGAAGGGGCTTAGTGTAAGACTACAGGGAGCGCTGGGGCCTGTGGGAAACAGGAGAGTCGTACCCCCTAACACCCCCGATCTCTCAGCTCCGACTGACCCTCACCCTGCAGAAACGTGGGGTAATGCCAGCCAGACCTTCCAATTTTTCAAAAAAGCCAGAAATCAAAAATCTTCTATGCAAGTTCCCAGTGTTTTGAAACACTGTGAGGATGCTCAGTGACGTCTGGGGAGCACGTGCATTGGACAGCACCCTGAGTCTGAGCGAAGCTGAGACAAGATGGCCTACTGACCACCCACGCCCCTTCCTTACTACAGAGCAGAGGTTCTCAACCAGTTGCGGGGGGCGATTTTGCCCCCTAAAAATCTAGTGAGTAGAGGCCAGGGATGCTGTTAAACATCCTACAATGCACAGGACAGTCCCCACAACAGAGAAGAATCCGGCCCCAAGTATCCAGCTACTACAGCCTTGTTGTAGCTGATTAACTGAAGACTACATTTCCCAGCCTCATTTCCATCTAGATGGGGTCATATGACTATTTCTCACCAATAGACTATGAGTGGAAGTGATGTGTGTCACTTCCAGGAAGAAGTGGTTAAAAAGTGGGTAAGCCTTCTCTACTGCATCCCCTCCATCAAGGTGCTGGTCAGATAGAAGTTCTAGTTAGATAGAACATCCCCGGAAGTTAGAGGAGGGCAGAGCCACAAGGTGGAAAGAGCCTGGGTCCCAGTCACCTGACCAGAAGCACCACCAGGTGTCTGAGCTAGAAATAAACTCTTATTGTGTTAAGTTCTGGATTTATTCTTAACAGAAGAGGGTTATCTGGACGACTAGAAGAGCATTTGTCAGCTCATCTTTGTTCTTCCTCCCCGAGAGAGCATCTGAGGGCAGTGGAAACCTCTGTGCTGTGGGTACTGTCACCCTTAGCTTCTAGTTCCGTGGGTGCTAATGGGTGGAGCTGGGACCTCTGCCTCGACCCCTGCCTTGGAATAGGACTCAGAGCCCACCAACAGTTATAATAAAGGGTGATGAGTGACCTGAGGGTGCAGGGCCCTGCCTGGGTGAGGGAGGCATGGGGAAGACTCTGGAGCAGGGGGTGCCTGAGTATCATCGATCCTTCTTGAAGCACACATCAGCCCACAGCCTGGACTCGGGGCAAGAAGAGCTCCTTGTTCCCAATGGGATCCTAAACACTCACTATGTGCTGGGCTCTCTACATTCAGGTGTAGGAATGAAACATCAGCAAAGTTAAAGAACTTGCCGGAGTTCACAGAAACAAGAAAGCGATGAGCAGAGATGTGAACCCCCGTCTCTCTGACTCACAGCCCATGGTTTTTAGCCCCATCAGTGTATCCCAAAGTTTAACAGATGCTGTTTGTGCGCTCTTTATATTCTTTGAGCTTTTAATGTTCCAGCACACGCCTGGGCCTTTCTCTCAGCCCTTCCAGGGGTGGGTTGGAACTGCCAGGGTGTTAACTTTCCCAGGAGCAGCCCCTAGCCAGTGAAAGATGAGAGTTACAGAATAAATACCCCGGCTCTCTCGCCTCGCAGTGGGATGACTCTGAGGTACATCTTCTGTGCCGTCTCCTGGCAGTCCTTAGTGGGATTGGGCCCTAGTTGCCCATAACAGCAACCTGCTTAATAACGCACCCTTTATCAGCCTCCTTCCCTTTCTGGTCTCACTTCCCCACTCTCCATCTGGTACTTTGTGAGTTCCTTTTATAAACCACTTATACTCAAATCCTGTCTCAGGATCTACCTGTGGAAGACCCAACCCTCACAAAGTATGGTTTGCACACCCTTGAGACATGTAAGTTGATTTCAGGTGGCACTGGTGAACTTTTAAAAATTGACTGCTTAAATGTGAATTACAGAAGTGTTTAGGAAGTAATCGTATGGAGATATGACAAAAATTGTGAAGGTGGTATGAGAATAACACCTGAAAACACTGCACTGTACAGTTCAAGATGAGGTGCCTCTCTGTCCTGGCAAGAATGGAGGCACGTAGTTTAATTTGTTTTCTCATCATCAGCTTTGCTGCACTTCCCTCTTTGCCAGGACTGCTAGGAAGCTCAGAGAGAAATCTGCTCAATCGCATTTTCATTCCTGAAGGATGCCCCACTTCTGACATACAGTTTATCATCTTTCTGAGTTCCTATTTAACTGGCATGTGTTGAGTCATTAGGACTGGCTGCCTCAGAACCTGGTTGGCAGGAGGCTGGAACTGCATTATAAACAAACAGGATGTCATTATGTATAGGAGCCTTGGAATCGGATGGACCTGGATTCAAATGCCAGCTCAACAACTTGGGGAAGCTCGGGCAATCACATCGCCTCCCACACTCTTGGTTTCCTCATCTGTAACATGGATGATGGGGCCTACTTCCTAGTGAGGATTAAATGAACTGAATCCTTATAAAGCATCAAGCACAGAGCTTGGCCAATGGTAAGTGATCAGTGTTAACTGTTATGAGGATTATTATCATTATAGGGACTTTCATTCCAATGAGGCAAGAGGAACGAATTCGGGGAACTCTGTACACCTCCAATGTCAGGTGCAACCCTGGGTCCAGTACCCCGGCTTGACAATCAGAAACAGAAAGCTCACAGTCGCCAGGCTAGGCTGAAGCTATGAGGGTAAGCAGCGTGTCAGGACTGATCACCATTAAATTCTTGCGACCTAGTACAGTGTTTAGCACACACTCAGTATTTGTCGAATGAATGAATGAATGAGCAGCTGCAATGAGCCAGGGTAGGTAGTTCTGTTTGTGGGCGCTGTGCAGCAAGGGCGTCTTGGGGCCCTCGAAGACCGTCCTGCTGTGGGTTTCAGGGCACAGAGGCATTCTTCTCGAAGCCTCACAGCAACCCAGGAGTGGGCTGTCTCTCATTTTACAGACACGAAAGCTGAGATGCAGAGACACAAAGCAATTTGGCCAAAGTCACCCAGGTAAGGAGTGGTGAGGCCCCCAGGCCAGCAGGAAAGCCCTTCCTCCTGGCCCAACCTCACCTGCACTCCTGGGCCCCGAGTCCAGTCTTCCCAGAGAAATGAGCTTATTTCAGTCCCTTCCTCACTGACCACAAAGACTCAGCTTGGTCCTCAGAAATATTTGGAAAGTTTTATTTAAATGTTTTGTGTTCCCTTTTAACCAACACCAAAAAGAGAAAAATTTTTTTTGCTGTTCCAAATAGGAGAGTTGCCTCAGAGAGGAGCTGGCATGTGTGTTCAGAGCTGGGCCAGCCCGGGCCCCCCTGGGGTTGGATGGCTAGTCCCAGGAGCTGACTTCCCGGGAGCCCCGGGCGGCCTTGGAATGAGCGAGGGAGCAAACCTCATCCTGAGGAGAAGGACCTGGTCTCCCCTGCAGGTAGGGACACGAGCATGGTGGGGCTAGGAGGATCCAGAGGGAAGGAGAGGGGAATGGGAGGGTCGGATCCGGAATGTTCCGTGGAAGCTCCAGGGCCTCCAGGGCCTCCAGGTCTGGAGAAATATGTTTGCTAGAAAAATAAGATGCTTTGCGAGTTTCTGCAGTCTGTGCTCTCTGCCTGCCCAAGAGAAACCTACCCTGTTAGCCAAAGGAGCAGCGGGAGGGGCCGAGGCCAAGAACTGGTGTGGCCCCAGTGGGGGGTTCCAGAGGGGAGCAAGGCGGGCAGCAGACTTTGGTTTCCTGGGTCCCCTTTCTGGCAGCTGCAGCGGCTGTGGAGGCCTCCGCATCCCCGCCCTTTGAGGTGTGGGCTGCTGGGCGGTGGGCAGCGCTGGGAGAGGGAGGCTGGCCATCTGTCACGGGCTGGTGGGAGCCCGGGCCCTGGGCCCTCAGAACAGGATGCCCAGGGGGAGCAGGGCCAGCAGGAGGAGCAGGGGGCCTGGGGAGGGCCTGCCCGCCAGGCTGGCAGAGGCACAGTGGTTGCGGTTGGCACCGATGCAGGCTGCATAAGCCATCACGTGAGGGATGTAGTTCTGCTCGTGGACGCCGTGCAGCAGGTGTGCCATGGGGCCCTTGGCGAAGACGGCTACGTCCTCCCCACCGTGAGTCTCATGGCGCAGGGGCACGGCGGACTGCGCCTGGTAGTTGTTGTGAGCTGCGGGCCAGAAGAAACACTTGCTGAGAGCCTGCCAGGGCCTGGTGCTATGTGGCAGCTTCTCCGTGCCCCTTCCAGGCTGGCTTGAATGCCCCCGTTTTACAGAAGAGGAAACAGGGTCAGTGTGGAGAAGTCATTTTGCACAAGGCCACAGAATTTGGATCTGGGTCTGTTCTGACACAGAAGCCTGTACTCACTACCCCCAGAGGAGAAAATCAACCTCATCCGGGCTGACGGGATTAGAAGAGAAGAGGCAACCCAGGAGAGCGTCTTACCATTGGCTGCACCATTAGATCCCCAGGGGCCACTGGGGACATAATGAACAAATGAACGTTCAACAACATGGAATTGGATGCACACACTGGGAGGGCTCAGATATTGGAATATTATACAGCCAGTAAAAATGACAGTGTAACATATCAAGCCCCTACAGGTGCCAGGCTCTGTGTTAAGCTCATCAGACCCATTTAGTCCTTTGGGCAACCTTGAGAGGTAGAATCCTTTTATGGAGGAAACTGAAGCTGAGAAAGGTGAAGTTATGCGCCCGAGGTCACAGAGCGGCTCAATTATAGAAGGAGATTCGAATTGAGATTGTTCTGACTCAAGACGTGGCTGTTCTTTTTTGTTTGTTTGTGAGGAAGATCGGCACTGAGCTAACATCTGCCAATCCTCCTCTTTTTGCTGAGGAAGACTGGCCCTGGGCTAACATCCATGCCCATCTTCCTCCACTTTATATGGGACGCCGCCACAGCATGGCCTGACAAGCGGTGCATCGGTGCATGCCCGGGATCCGAACCAGCGAACCCCGGGCCGCTGCAGTGGAGCGTGTGCACTTAACCACCTGCGCCACGGGGCTGGCCCCAAGACGTGGCTGTTCTGAGATCCCTGACCTTGATCACAAGCCTACACTCTGTTCCCAGGCCCATCCCCAAAGGGTGCCCTACCCGCTCCCAGCCCTGGGTCTTGGCAGTCTTACCATAGTCCACCATGGAGACATTCTCTCGCTCACCACCCACCACCTTGTAGCCAGGCCCATTGCCATACAGGATGGCAGTGAAGGGCTTCTTGTCTGTGTCGCTCACCATGGGGGCCAGACCTGCACAGGGAGGCGTTGGTCCGGGGGTCACGTTGGAGCACCAGGAGCATAGTCCCCAGGCCCCAGTTTGGTAACCCCTAGATCCCCTTTGAAGGACCCTGAACCACCTCCATTAAGCCACCTTCCAAGCCCAATTTACTTCCAACCAACTATCCCTCAGTCTTCACTGTGTCCACATCCTTCCCATCTGTTGATCTGTCCGTCTGTCCAACCATCCGTCCTCTTCTCTCCCCGTCCATGTATCCATCCTCCCTCTCATTCTTTTTTTTTTTTTTTTTTTTGTGAGGAGATCAGCCCTGTGCTAACATCCGCCAATCCTCCTCTTTTTTCGCTGAGGAAGATTGGCCCTGGGGTAACATCTGTGCCCATCTTCCTCCACTTTATATGGGATGCCGCCACAGCATGGCTTGCCAAGCAGTGCGTTGGTGCGCGCCCGGGATCCGAACCGGCAAACCCCCAGCCGCCGCAGCGGAGCGCGCCCACTTAACCACTTGCGCCACTGGACCGGCCCCATCCCTCTCATTCTTCTATCCATCCGTCGTCCAGGTAGCCACCCATCCACCCACCCATGCACTCACCTCACTCCGTCCCCTCACCCTGCATATCTCACGAGTAACTTCTCCTCCCTACCTAATTCTCATTGAGCCCCAACTATGCCAGGCCCTGGGCTTGCTGGCTCTCCCCCGCCACGCCTGCTCCCAGATGGGCAGACCCTGGGAGTGCCCAGCTACCACCCAACAGAGGCCCACCTACCAAAGATAGAGTTGCCACGGGGGGTGTACCCGCCAAAGGTGAAGACGTGGGAGTGGTCAGCAGTGACGACGGTCAGCGTGTCTTGCAGGGAGGTCATGCTGCCCGCCTGCCCGATTGCCCGGTCCATCTCCACCACCTCGTGCAGTGCCTGCTTGGCCTTGCCCTCGTGGTGCCCGTGGTCAATCCTGCCTCCTTGGGACACCAAGGCAAAGGCCTGAGGTGAGGGGGAGGGGAAGACCTGCAGCCCCAAGCCCTGCCACACTACCGTCGGATGAACCCTTCTGTGATGGGGCACTGCCACGTGCCACGCACCACCCCAGGCATTTCGTGCTGCCGTTCAGCCTTTCCAGCAGCTCAGAGAGGGCGAGTCGCTGGACCAAGGGCCCGGGCAAGGAGAGCGCAAAGCCGGGATTTAAGGCAGATCCACCGACTGGAAAGCTTGTGCTCTTTCCACCACCCCTGCTGCTCCCAGCACTGCTTCTTCAGCTGCTCGAAGGAGTCCCCACAGACCTCGGAGAGGCAGGGAAGGGAACCGACACGCCTGAGTGCCTACCAGGTGTCAGGCACAACAAGCTGATGTCTTGTTTCCCCTTCACAACAATCCTGGGCAGAGTTGGGTACAATCAGCCCCATTCAGAGATGGAGCAACTGAGGCCTACAGGGGGGAGGTGACATGCCTGAGGTGGGATTTGAATTCAGGTGTGACTCACGCTAAAGCCCCTGTTTTTCCATCTCCCCTTTAAATACATCCCCTCTGAGCATAAAGGGTGTTGAAAGCCCTTGGTGCCTGGACAGCGCCCACGGCAGGCTTCCATGCCACTCCCACCCCCAGGTGAGTGCACGAGGCCCGGTGTTAAGCCTGGCTTAAAGGTCACGGCTAAGGGCTGCATGACCTGAGGGAACACATCCCAGCCTCCAACAGGAAGACGCAGCCTGGGTGGACGCTCCCCGCTCTGAGGGTCCTGAGCCTGGGCGCCTGGTCACCCTCCCCTCCCGCCAGCCTGAGCCTCACCACTCTGGCCTGGCAGGCTGGCAGGGTGGGTCCTCCCTTTGTTGTGGCTCTGGGAGAAGTTGGCCTGGCAGGCCCAGTCCTGGCCCCGCTCACAAAGAGGACTGCTCCCGGGGGAGCCCGTGCTCACCACCGCCGGTTCCTGGCTGGTTCCTCGGAGTCAGAGGCCTGTTCAGGGCCAGGCCGAGACCGCCGTGCTTGAGTGGGAACCCCGGGGTTTGGCAAGAAAGCAGCCAAGCTGGGCTGGCAGCCACTGGCCTCTGGAGGGCAGAGGGGCCTGAGCGTGTATGTATGTGTGGTGAGAATATGTGTGCAAATATGTCTGTGTGTGTGTGTGTGTGTGTGTGCACATGTGGATCTCAGTGAGGCAATATCAAGAACCATGGAAGACAGTGGCTGTTAGAACTTTAAAAGATTCCAGAAACTTTATCACTTCCTCACACTGCCTATTGTTATTGATCTAGCTATTGTGTACTCATAATAATAATAATAGAAACACTGAGGATTTATACTCTGCTGGGCCCTGTTCCAAGTACTTTATGTCTCCAAACACAAAGGAGGCTAATAACCCTCCTAGGAGAGGGGGACTATTTTTGGCCTGGTTTTACAGAAATGTATAGGTAGAGGTCACACAGCCAGTGGATGGCAGCATCAGGACAAAGACCCGAGAGTCTGACTCCAGGGCCTCACAACAGCTCTGGGAACCTCCATGAAGGTCAGCGTATAGCACTGCTGACTCCTGAAGAGTCTGGCTCTCCCACACTGGGGGACCCCAGGATATCCCAGGGGTGACTCATGAATCTGACCTTGGCCCCACACATGCCTAGTAACAGCAGATGTGTGCCGTCCAGCTGTGAGGGCTCCTGCAGACCCATGGGCATCTGCAGAGGAGGACGCTGGGCGTGCGTCCTTGAGCCCAGGCAGGCAGCTGCTCAAACCGCGTGTGTCTACTGGGGCCTGCTGATTTGTCTTTTGGGAGGAGTGAAGCTGAGGGGGCCACATGCCCCTCCAGAGCCAGGCCTCAGGGACGGACCCCCGAAAAGAAGAAACCCACCTCCTCTCTCAGGAAGCCTTCCTGGACTAGTAAGTCTGACGTGCCATCTCCAAGCCAAAGGAGAACAGCTTGTTGGGCTGGGAGCTTCAACACCATCCACAACCCACCCTCCTTACCCCCAAAAGGAACTTGCCCCTCTCCCTCATCCAAACTGGACGATTCTCTTTGAGAGCTGGACCGCCCACCCCCTGACCCCAGGGCTGTGTGTCCAGAAGCCCCCAGGGAAGCAGCCCTGCAGCCAGGCCTGGGGTCCCTACCTTCCACCAGCAAGAAGAAGCCTTTGGGGTTCTTGTTCAGGATCTTGATGGCCATCTCCACCATCTCAGAGAGTGACGGGTCAGTCACGTTGTCCCTGTTCAGCTCGTACTGCATGTCCCCCGGCTCAAAGAGACCTGAAGAGGACACGAGGTGGAGGCGGATGGCGAGAGCCCATGACCCTGCTGGGGGACCCCCCCACACAAGGAACATGGGGTGTCTCAGGGAACACTTGGGGGGAGAGTGGGGGCAGGAAGCTCATCAGGGTGGCTCCTGTGGGCCCAAATCCTGCCAGGGGCTTTGAAGGCACTGCCTCCTTTCATCGTCGCAGCCACACCAGGGTGAGAAGGTCACCAAGTCCATTTTACAGAGAAGCAGACTGAGGCTCAGCTGGTCAGTAACTTGCTATTTTCAGCTGCTAAGTGGCAGATCTGGGGTTCAAATCCATCAACCTACCTCTAGCCTGAAGGGCTCCAGACACGGCTCCACAGCCCTCAGGCAAAAGACTGGGTCCTGGACTCGACGGGGCAGCTTGGCTTTGTATTTACATGTCATTTACAGGTTACGTTTGAAGGGCACAGTGTCATATGCAGTGAAACAGCAGAAGGTTTGGGGTCACTGTCCCTTCTGTTCACTGAGCTGGGTTCTCTCACTTGGGAAAGGAGGAGAGTGACCCATTCCTTGCCTACATCACAAGGTTCCATGTGTACCAAGTTGGTATTTCTGGTCCTGGATGTCCTTCCAGAACACCTTGCCCCTTCCGTGAGTGTGCGCGCAGCCAACAAGAGCTCCAATTACAGAGAGCTCACTCTGTGCCACGTGCTATTCTGAGTGCTTCGGAAGCACACAGGCGCCAGCCTCCAAGATGGCGCCCAATAATCCCTGTCTCCTGGAATTCACGCCCTTGTGTGTCTCCTCCCACACTGACTACAACTAGGCTGTGAATCCAACAGAATACTGCAGAAATGACAGCGTGTGACTTCCAGGCTGGGGCATACGACATTGTGGCTTCTGCCCTGCATACTCTTGGATTTCTGGGGGAAGCCAGCCACCATGTTGTGAGGACACTCAAGCAACTCCATGGAGAGATCCACATGGGAAGGAACTGAGGCCTCTTGCCAACACCTGCACCAACCTATGAGCCATATGAGTGAGCCATCTTGGGAGCCCCAGCCCCAGTCAAGCCTTAGATGACTGCAACCTCATGAGAGACCCAGCTAAGCTGCTCCCAAATTCCTGACCCAAAGAAACTGTGCCAAATAATAAATGTTTACTCTTGTTTTAAGCTGTGAAGTTTTGGGGTAATTTGTTAGGCAGCAACAGATAACTTTTACAATGCACTAGCTCATTGAATCCTCATGACAACCTTGAGGTAGGCCCTATCATTATCACCATTTTGTAGAAGAGTCCTTATTCTACTTTATGGAAGAGGAAACTCTGAGGCACAGAGAGGAGAAGTCACTTGCCCGAGGTTGCATAGCTCATAGAGGGTAAGAGAGAGATTTGAACTCAGCACTCTGGCTCTAAGATCCATGAGTGGAAGTCATGCTACACGGGTACACGCACAGCTCTACGCAGCCTGTGTGGGGTATGGGATGTGTGCCGTGTGACCCAGGCAAGCAAAGGGCTGTGTGTGTCTGGGATCCTCCAGGTGCTCCTCTATGAGCCCATAATCTCAATGACACACCCAGGACCCAGGGGCTGTGTTCCCTGGGTTGCAGAAGATTTTGCCACGACTTGCTGGGCACAACAGCCCGGTGGGAAAGAGGACCCAGAAGTCTGCATGGTGGTGCTCGGGGTCTCATTCCATCTAGCCTGGAGCCCCCTCGGGGCCCCACACCTGTTCCCCACTCTCTGGGGGCAGCCCCCAGTCAAGACCAGCAGAGACAACCTGGTTGACTTCACTCCCAGCCACACAGCAGAGCTGGCTCCAGGTCCCCCGCCCCACAGCCTGGGATGTTTAAGTCCCAGCTCCAGCCAGGGTTCAGACTGCCCGGGGCCACAGCTCTAATCAGCTGTGTGGCATGCCACAGGTCGCTTCCCCTCTCTGAGCTTCAGTTTCCCTTTGTGCTCAGTGGAGCTCTTCACCCCGCACAGCCAGCAGATTTCAGGCCTAATTCTACGAACCAGAACCCCTTTCTCAACCCTCCCAGGTCCTGGAGCCTAAGAGCAAAGGTCCCTAAGTAGCGGGGCAGGCTGGGGCAGGCCTTGCCCCCAGGTGCCGGACTCACACAGCCTCTGCCCCAGGGCACCCAGCTGGATGCCCTCCACTCCACCCCCCTGCACTTACCCAAGAGGTAGTCCACGGTGGCGGGGTCAAGGTTCAGGAGTTCCGTGCGGTTCCAGACGTAGTGGGAGTGCTAGGAGGAAGGGCCTGGGTCAGCTGAGCAGGGGCTGGGGAAGTCAGAAGGACTGAGCCCAGCTGGTCTCAGGGTCTGGGGCATGTATGTTTCCTTTAGTCATTTAATGATCCCTCCCTGAGGACCTACCATCCCTGCCCTCAAGAAACGGCAAATAAATCGGCAATTCTAATGCCGGGGGATGAGAATTCTGAGACCAGGGGGCGCTCTGAGCCCAGAGGCAGGATCAGGGAGGGCTTCCTGGCGGAGGTGATGTCCTATTGGGGCCCTGGAGGACAAGGAGGAATTGATCAGCCTGGAGTCAGGGAGTAGAGTTCCAAGCAGGGGGGAGGGATCATGGGGCAAAGAAGAGGAAGACACAGGTCACAAGGGGCCTTGAGTGCCCGCTGAGGGGTATGGGCTGTGTGTGTTCTGGGGTCTGTGGGGAGGCAGGGAGGAAGCAAGGGCCTAGCTCTGCCCTGGGGACCCCATCTAAGCAGGTGACAAAGGAAGTGCTGCTTCCCGGGGACGTAGAGGCCACAGGAAGAGGCTGGCCAGCTTGCCTGGAGATGGCACCATTCAGAGCCTGGAGTGGGGTCCCACACTGCCAGGAATCAGCTGCGTGTCCTTAGGAGAGCCTCTTGCCTTCTCTGGGCAATGGCAATGGGACCAGTGGTTCTCAAACCTCAGGGGGTGCTACGGGAGGGAGGGTGAGAAGACTAAGGAAGTACAGCACCCCCCACCACTTCACTGAGATGGCTTTCCTGTGGTATCTCATTTAATCCTCACATCAGACCTACCAGGTGGGGACCGTTTTTCCCTTTTACAGATGAGGACACTGAGACACACAAATGACATAGCTATGAAGTGGTAAAGGTGAGGCTGACTCTAGAACTCACTCTTAAGGCGTGATTTTCAGGGAAATTACGGCCTATCTGGGACCCCACAATGACACCCCATTGGTCCAGTGGTGTAGACTCTCTCTCCCTCTTGAGTCTAGACTGAGCTCTAGGATGAGCACCCTGTCTGGTCCCATGTTCCAGGTGGAGAAACAGAGGCTGGGAGGGGAGTTGTCTGTCTGGCTTGGGCTGGGAAGGGGCTCTGGCCCAGCTGGAGCTGACTCAGAAGGATGGAAAAGGTTCAAAGCGGCTCCACTCCACCCCACCCCCACCCGTGGGGGCCTGTTCCCCAGGCTCCATCCCCACCTCCCTCTTGGCCCAGCCCCATCCCACGAGGCCTCCCGGGGGGGCCAGTCCTGGAACCCTCTGAAATCCAACCCCAGAGTGACATCAAAGTGGCTGCCAGGCTGCTCCCCACTGTCTTCAGCCCGACCACAGTCATTTCCAGACCCAGCTGCCCAGGCCCAGCAGCTGGCAGCTGAGATTTGAAGGGCAGGGCTGCTCCAGGGAGCCAGCCCTCGGGGCCTTCCCACGCTCTGGCCTCCCTTCCCAGCACGTGCCCTTGCCCTGGCCCAAGCCAGCTCACTGTGAGGGCTTCCACCTCAGCCCTGGCTCAAATAGTCCCCTCCCTGCCACCTCTGCCTGCAAGATCCTCCCACTACTGCTGCCTCCTCCTCCCTCCCCCCGCCCCCCCCCCCGCAGGGCTTCTCGGCCCCTCCCTCTGTGGTCTGTCCCCCTGGGTTCCCGCCACCCAAGCACAGTGTTCCACATTTGCCTGACCATCCGCTTCATCCTCTGGACCTCATGCCTCGCCAGGGGCCCTGCATACAGTAGGGGCTCAGGGGGATTGAACCTCCATGCAGGCTGTTCCTTGGCCCACCCTCCTCCTTACTGCCTAGCTCTCTCTCTTCCCTCCCTTGAAGGAAGGAATTGATTGATCACCTACTATGTGCCATTCATATATCTGCTAGACCATCTGAACCCGTTGAGGTAAGAATTATGACCCCGTTTTACAGAGAAGAAAGCAGATTCGGAAAGGGCTCACCCAGCCCCACCCCACTGCAGGCCGCCCCTGCAGCCCTCTGGCCCTGGAACAGGCTACCTTGTGTCTGGGTTTGAAGCTTTTCCAGATGTCGATGAGGTTCAGGCCGTCCAGCCTTGTGCCCCTGGCCTTCTCGTCCGTCTCATGCTCCACATCGGTTCTATTCTTGGGGAACATGTACTTCCGGCCACCCCCCATGATCACCTAAAGGGGACAGGAGCCATCAGTACCTGGGAGGTTCCAAGACATCCAGAAGCCTCAGGAGCCCCACCTGGAGGGCTGGGCTTCTGGAGGCCCTGGGGATGGTGTGGACGCTTCTCCAGAATGGCGAGTCCCGGGTGCAGTCCATGCTGCCTGCCTCGAGCCTCCACTTTTCCAGTTGAGGGAGATGAAATCATGAATCTCTTGGGGCTGTGGTTTGGGGCTTCTGGGGGAAATATCAGAGCTACTGATAACCTCCCTCACCTGGCTTTCCAGAAGCCTGACACATAACTCCCACCTGTGTAAGAATAATACCATCTACAGAGCGCTCACCGGGTGTTAGGCACCAATCGCTTCAGATACAGTATCTCGTTCCACTTCACACCAAGGTTGCAGGGGAAGCTGTGTCCCCATTTTCCAGGTAAAGAAAGGGGCACAGAAATGTGATTTCTTTCCCCCGAGGCCACACAGCCAGTAAGGGACAGAGCCAGGATTCAAACCTGAGGCTTCTCCGCAGGGCTGAGGACAGGGACCCCGAGGGCCTCGTCTCCCCACAGGGAGAGGCCTCGGCAGGAGGCCTCGGGGCGGCCCAGCTGGGAGCCTGGGCAAACAGTGGCCGGCGCTCCGTCTGTGTAGTCCCCGCCAGACTAATTTCAGCCACCGAGGCTGGCGTGCGCGGGCGGATGGACGCGGGACTGTTTGTTTTCCTTGGGAGCCCTTGTTTGAAGTTCTGACTATTTTTAAAACGGGGCCAAGAGCATAACAGCCGCCGCCTGCGGTGACCACCACACTGGTGTCCTCCTGTCACCACAGGCGTCAGGCCAGGCCGCCACCCCTGGCCAACACGACACCTCAGGAGAGCGGAGCCCAGCTATGGCTGACCTCAGATCCACCGTCCGGGCCTGGCATGTGATGGGTGCCCTTCCCCACCTTCCACCCCATTTCCCTCCTGAGAACCCGGGTTCTGTGAGGAGTCCAGGCCGGTGGTCGAGGGGGGCCCAGGACCAGTGTGCAGCCTGGGGAACTGGGAAGGGTATGGGCTCTGAAGTCAGACCTGGGTTTGAATCCTGACTCTATCGCTTATTGACCAAGGGCCTGTCACCTAACCTCTCTGAGCCTGTTTCCTTATCTATAAAATGGAAATAACACCCACCCCCAGGACTGTCACAGGAGGAAATGCGGTGTGGACCCAGCACCCCGGGGTGGGGGGCAGGGGCTCCGTGGTAGGCATTTTCACTGCCAGAGTAGTGGAGGTCAAAGTATTTCCATGGAGGTAAGTTCTCCATGGCCAGCTCCAGCCCAGGAGCCCTGGAGGTAGGGCAGGCTGGGAGAGGCAGAAGGAGAAGGGGACCCCGGGTCACTGGCCCCTTGCCCTCCCCCATTGTTCCCACAGAACCTGACCCCTTGGCGCTTTCAGAGTGGAAAATGAAGCCCCCAATCTTCTTGCCCGGAGCCTCATCATTTCCAGCCCCAGCAGGGACTTCACACGCTCATTAAACTCCCAAATAACAGACTTGCTGTTTGGCTTTGGGGTTTGGGTTTGTGTCTTTCTTCTTTTTTAGCAAAAGATATTTATTTTCAGGGCGGACACCAGGATTTTTGTTTCATGTATAGCCTGGGGGCTGGGGGGATTTGGGGGTTCTGGGGTGGTGGTCATGCAGGAGCAGACAGGGGAGGAAAAGATGAGCATGGGAGAGGAAGGGAGGAGGGGCAGCCCTCACACCCGCCCCACCGCCTCACTCACACCCTCGCTCATCCCCCGGGGCCTCTGGGGACCCCCTCAGGCCACCCCTCACCCCCGCCACGGGAGAAGCCCTCCCTTAAGCACCGGTCCCCCTCTCAGGCTGTTCCTGCCAAATCTCTCTGAAGAGCGGCCCCGTAATTACACCCTGTGCTTGTACAACAAATGTTCTCACATCCATGACCTCATCTCGGCCTCCAGCGGCCCTGGGAGGGGGCAGGTGGGGATCTCTGTTCTTGTTGCACAGGTTGGGGAACTGAGGCTTAGGGCAGGGAAGTGACTTGCCCCAGGACACGTGTCGGGGGAGGCAAAGTCAGGATGGTGGCTTTGCCTCGGACATATGCTCACTAGGAGGGGTCAACACGCCTGTTTGTCCTGAAGGGGGTGCTCGGTCCACTGCTCGGAAAAGGGATGTCATGAGCTGGTAGGAGGGCCAGGTGGCACTCAGAAATCGGGGGAGACTGCACTGCAATTGGGGGCAGAGGGCGGGTTTGGTGGGGGTAGACACAGAGGTGAGGGGTAGGTGGGATCTGGGGGCTTCTCTGAGCCTCACTGAACCCCCATTCTAGGCTCAGGGGGGCAAAGCCCCCTTGCCCCCTCACCAGCCCCCAGCGTTAGGTAACAAACTAGAGGTTCTCATGTAGGAATAGAGTAGGGACCCGCCTGAGCATCAGGTGGACGACGTCTGGGGCGCATGTGCCTGCCTGCACACATGAGCCTGTTCAATATGTCAAAGCTTGTGTTTCGGGGCAGGGCCACGTGGCTCACTCATAATGCTACCACTTTCTAAGCACTTACTAGGGATCAGGCCCCGCGCTACACTCTACAGGGATTATTTCATTTAGATCTTGCAATGTGCTTATGAGATAGTTACAGTTCACAAAGGAATGTAAGAGGGAAGGCTCAGAGAGGTTAAGTAACTGACCCAAGGTCACACAGCTAGCCATCAGCAGGGCAAGGATTTGAACCCAAGTTTTAAAATGAGAGCTTGTGCTAACCACTGCCCATACCACCTTTTCTCTGGGCATGCTGGTGGAGTACAGGGGACCCATACCTGTCTGTGCACGTGGCAATGTGCAGGGCAGGGACTCCCCTCCGATGGCACTGTGTCAACTCCCCCTCCCATGTTGGGGAAGTGCAGCGCCAGGTTCCAATTTACGGAATAATCCCTGGGCGCCTGGTTCCCGGGGTGCGGTGGTGGCCGCATCAGGGTTGATCCCACAGCCCCACCGCAGAAATCCTACCGTGCCTCCCTGCCCCGACCGCAAATCCCCTAATGGGCTGGGAGCCCTCCCAGGTGTGTGGGGAGCCAGGCCAAGCTGCTTTTCCCGGGCCAGCCTGGGCCTGAGGCCTCAGCCCACCAGAGCCCCCCTCACAAGCCCGTCCGTCCTCGCTCTGGCAACACCCCGCACTCGCCTCGATGTCCTTGATGTTGTGCATGAGCTGGTAGGCAATGTCCTTGCAGCCCTGGCTCAGGGCCTCCTGGGGCATCTCGTTGTCTGAGTACCAGTCGCGGTCGGCGGAGTGGGCATAGGCGGCACTGGGGGTGGCGTGGTTCACCCGCGTGGTGGTCACAACGCCCACGGATTTCCCTGGGGGGTGGGAGAGGAGGGGTTGGCTTCATCTGGAGACGGGGGTGTCCAAGCTGCCTTCTCCCTCGTCCTGGCTGAAGACTGGCCTCTGGTCAGTTCCGCTGACTGCCTGGGCCTCAGTCTCCCCGTCAGTACTAAAGCGGGGGGATGGGGGCTTCCGAATCTCCTGGCAGCTGAGACACTCTGCCTCTGTGACTCCCCTGCTCTCGAGGGCCCTGAGCTGTGAGCACCTGGGCTGGTATCCTCCCTCCCTCAAGGACCCCGCAGAGCCCCACCCCTGCAGGAAGCCCCCCGGTGCACTGCAAGAACACAGGGGCCCCTCCTAAGGGCTCTCAGGTGGAGGTGGTTCTGTCACCCTCGTCAGGCGGCCTCGTACCCTGGCTCTAAGGTCCCTGGGGCACTGGCCAGGGACTCCCAATTCCAAAGAGGAGGGGGAAGGAACAGACATTTACTGCCTTCCTGCGAGGCTAGCGCTGGGCTGGGTCCCTTACTTTCTCCACATCAAACCTATGAGGGGGCTGCATTTCCATGCCCATTTCATAGTCAAATAAATAGACTCAGGAAAATGAGGCAGGATCAGAACCCACATCTGAGTCACCCCCTAAATCATTAGCCTTCCCTGTCATGGAAGGGATCCCGTGAATATGTCACAGACTCCCAGAACGTTAGAGCTGGAAGTGCCCTGGAGAGCATCTTTTTCTGCTCTCTCCCCATTGTACAGCTGGAAAGACTGAGGCCCAGTCAAGTCACAGCACCGGGCCCATTCCCTGCCGCTACCCCCACTCACCAGCCTCCTTGGCCCAGTGCAGGATGGAGGTGACCTCGTTGCCCTGAGTTGTATTGCACTGGGTGCGCTGGGTCGCTGCGCTCACCCCCACGGTGCCCTCGTTGGCCTTCACCCCACACAAGTAGGCGGTGGCGGTGCCTGCGCTATCAGGGACCTGAGCATTGGTGTTGTATGTCTGCAGGTGGGAAAGGAGGCTCAGGAGATGGCCAGGCCTTGGTCCACCCTGCTGCCCCCGTGCCACCCTCCCCCAGCTCACACCACAGGGCCTGGGGCATGAGGAAGACAGAGAGGCCTCCCACAGCCTTTGAGCCCTGCTACCCACTGAGGTCCCCCTGGGGCCAGAGGATCACTCAGCTGCCTGCTTCCTAGCCCTGCTCCCTGTGCCCTGGCAGCCAGGGCAGCAGGAAGGGGTGGGGAGGCAACTCTCCAACACATGGAGCCATTTGGCAGAGGAGTGGGGGCTGGGTCAGCTCAGACCTCTCTCTGGGTCTGGGGCTACAGGAGCCAGCAAGTGGGGTGGGAGGCAGAGAAGGAAGGGGGGGGTGGTTCTTGAAGGAGTGGGGCTGGGGGAGGGCGCCCGGGAAGGGGAGGGAAAGTGAGGGGGAGGCAGGATCCAGAATAGAGAAATGCAGAAGGGGCCCTCCCACGCCCTCCCATTCAGACCTCTAGTAGAGACCCTGAAACTATTTGCCTGTCTCCTTTCCCCACTAGCCTCAGAGCTCCTTGAAGGCACAGAAAACATTACAGTCCCTGCTATTCCGCTAGAAGTGAGCCCGGCCTGAGTCAGAGTGTCTAGAGGCTCTTTATTACAGAACATCACCACCAACAACAACTACACCCCGGTAACAACAGCCACCACTTTCCATCCGTAATCTAATTAACTTCCACAACCACCTTGGGAGAGAATGGATGCGACAGAACCACGTGCAAAAGAGAAGACACTGCATGATTCCATTTATATTAAGTACAAAAGCAGGAACAGCCAATCTATGGTGTTAGAAGTCAGGGTGGTGGGTGGGGGGCTAGGGACTGGAGGGGGCTCGGGGGGACCTCAGGCTGCTGTCATGTTCAGTTTCTTGACCTGGGCGCTGGTTATACAGACACCTGCAGTTTGTGAAAACTCAAGCTGCACCCTAGCGCACTTTTCTCTATGATGATATACTTCAACAGGTTTTTAAACCAATGAGCTAAAACCTTCAATATAAAGTCCTGGGAAGTAGCTGCTACTGTCCTCATCTCACAGTGGGAACACGGAGACCTCAGGAGGGCTGAGCACCTTGCCAGCAGGCTGGAGAGGTCTAAGAGAAGCCTTTCCTCTGCCCTTCCCTCCATAGGAGGCTGGGGCCCTGTGGGCGGGGGTGCTGGAGCTCACCTTGGAGAGGGCCACGAAGGGGAACTTGTCCATCTCCAGGCTGGTCTCCTCCCCGGGGCTGTGGTGGAGCTGGCCCTTGAGGATGCGGGCAGCCGTCACGGTGGAGACGCCCATCCCTGAGACAGGAGTGGGTGGCCTCAGTCTCTCGGGCTCCCCGCCTCTGCAATCAGCCCTCTCAGGCACCCATGGCTCTCTAGTTTGGTGCCAAGGCACGCTGGGCAGTGGGCACCAGAGCACAGCTTTGTAAATGTGACCAGGTGGCCCCTCTCTCCATTCCCTCCCCAGAACCTCAGGGCACCATCTGGCAGAGCAGATCTCCTGGGTCCACAGCCTAGCCCCCCATCCTCTTCAACACCCCCCCAGGACCCCAGCCTCCTCAACACAGCCCCATTCACCTTCACCTGGCCCCCTGGGTACCCCCATCAGCACCTCCCTTGGGTCCCCAGGCCTCACCATCTCCCAGGAACATGATGATATTCTTAGCCACGTTGGTGTTGAGATTCTGAAGCCTCAGGGCATTTTCCAGGGTCTGCTGAGCTTGGTCTCTCCAGTATTTGGGGTCTTTCTCTTTCTCTGTACAGAGAGGTGGAGTTATTTGGCAGGGGCGGGGGTAGCTTCTCATCCTCAGACATTACAGATACCCCAACTTCTCAGGCCTGAGGGCGGGGCTGCCTGGACTTGGGGAGGGAGCCGTAGTTGCCATCTCAGACAGCCATCATGTGGTTTATAAACACACGCTGGTCCAATCCCCTAAAAAAGCCTGTGGACCCTGGGTCTTCTCCTCATGTCTCAGACTGAAGAAACCAAGGCTCAGAGATACCAAGCAACTCGTCCAAGGCCACACAGCTCTGGCAGACACTGGCAGAGCTGGGCTTCACTCCAAAGCCCACGCTCTTTCCTTCCACCCAGTAGAGAGACATTCTGCTAAGGCAGCAAGTGGATTGTGCTAGCACAATGAGGAGGGCAATGTTTAACCTATTCAAGGGAACAAACTCCTTCCAACTGCAGGACTCCCCAGACAGATCCAGCCATCAATTATAAACTCTGCTCGGCTTATTCATTAAAGTAGGGTCAGCAGGAACCTGACTTAGCGACAGAATTAATAGCAGGGCTGGAAAGCAAGACTTGCCTTTTGTTTAAGGTATCAAATTTAAAGGAGCCACACACTTGTTAGGATAAATTAGCAAAGAGGACGTTCTGTGTCCTTAATCTTGAGAAAAATTGGGAACCTCTCTCTCTCTTTCTGTCTCTCTCTCGTGTCCATGTGTGTCTAGCCGTCAATCTTCCAGTGGAAAGAACACAGCTGCAGAGCCTGACAGACCTCAGTGAAAACCGCAGGTATGCCAAGTACAGCTGTGTGGACAAGTCACCTCTCTGAGCCTCAGTTTCTTCCTCTGTCAAATGGGATCGTTTGCCCCTTCCTCTCGGGGTCGTTATGAGGACGATAAGGCAAGTGACACACCTGACCCATGGGAGAAGATCAACAGCCTCCACCCCTAGTAATTCCACGCCAGACCTGGAACCCCTTTTTCTTCCCAGCAGAGGCCCAGGGTCCCTGTCCACGGGGGTCAGGGTCCTTCCCACCGTCTGCCGGGCTCTCCTCTGCACTTGGGCCCCATCAAACCTGCCCACCAGAGTACAGAAGCCCAGATACGGGAGCTCCTTGGGATTCTCTCTTTCAGTGGCCTCCCAGTGCACAGAGGGAAGGCTGAGGCCAGCAGAGGAGGGTCTTGTTCAAGGCCGTGTTTGTGGGCTGAGGACACATCCTTATCCTCTGGCCCAGCTCAGGCAGGCCCTTTGGGGCCTTTTGGGACAGCTGTGGGTGAAGAGCACAGCTCTCCTTCCTCACACCTGCATGGTCTCCAGGCCAGTGCCCCGTGCTTCACACACAGCAGAAGCTCCTTCACCTCCCGACAGCCTTATAGGGTGGCTACCATTATTTCCTCCACATGGGGAAATGAGGAAACTGTGGGTTCCGAGATAAGAGCTGAAGAAGAACAGGAAACCCCTACATCTACGTAGCTGTGCCCCTGCCTCGGGCAGGCAACACGGCCGAGGAGACAGAAGGAAGTGAATCTCTACCTCAAACCTTGGTCCATCCACACACCACACCCCTCCCCCAAGAGGCCTCCCCTTACATCACCCCCACCCCGATTCCTGGCACCTTCACCCTGGCAGCCTCCAGCGCCACCTCTCTCTTCTGAAGGTATCTGTAGAGCTCCCCCATTTCAGACCCCGCAGGCAGAGTCCCCAGCTGGAGTCGGGTGGGCCTTGGCCCTTCCATCCAGCTGTTTGCCTTTAGGAAATTTCCTTCCACTCGAGATTCTGCCCAAGGAAAATGGAAGAACATAGCTACCTACAGGCAGTGTTAGGATTGGAGGAGATGAAGACTGGGCAAGTGCTCCCGGCCAGTGGTTTTGATCAGGGATCCCCCTGGCTCAGGGCTGGTTCCGATCTCCTTCCTGCCTTCCTCCACACACTACCGTGCCAAGGCTCTGGTCAAGGAGCTTCTTCGGCTATTTGGGTGCCATCTGGGTGGTGGTGAACTTCCACCCATCCTGACCACCTACAACCTGCCCTCCACCCCCAGGGCTGCGCTGACACCAGCCTGTCTTGCGCCTGTTGCTCCTTCTCAACACGAGCTCTGACACCAGTTTGCCAGGTTCCCTGCCATTGGCTCCCTGTGAGACTGGGGGTCTGGCAAGGGCAAGCCCTTGTCTTATTCACCAGAGTCATCCCAGGGCCTGTCCCTGAGAAGGGTTTAGTAGATGTCAAACCGACTCCATTATCAGAGGACCAGTTTAAGCATTGATGGTTTTGGACAACTGAGTTTCAGAAGACCATTGTTTCTCGAGACCATTAAATGACACGCACAAATGCCCATGACATAATGAGCTACGTAAAGAGTACTTTACGATTCAGCATGCACTGTATGATTCTATTTGTATGAAGTTCAAAACAGGCAAAACTCGTCTATGGTGGCAGGAGTAAGCCTACTCACTTCCTTTGGCTTGGGGGGCGTTTGGCTGGGACTGACACAGGAAAGCCCTTGGTGTCCCATGACTGGAAAAGTTCTGTCTTGATCTGGGAGGTGGTTACATGGGTAACCCCAAGGATACACACTGAAATGCATCATGGGATCACAGAGGGAGCAATGGCCTGAGAATCCAGAAGTTCAGGTTCCATCCCCAGCTCTGCTACTGACATGCTGTGAGGACTGACCCTCCCTTCTATGCACCACAATTTCCTCATCTGTTGAAATTTATTCTTCCTGAGAGCACCCACTGGACAGACGGAGAAATTAAGGCTCGGGGAGGGCAAGTGGGGACTTCCAGCCACATAATGGATTGAGCCAAGGAGGGCTCCCCTCCTACAAAAGATACCAAAATGATGAAAAAAATAAACAATCAAGAACAGTACATAGCTTGAAAAAGGAAGAAAAGAGGGAAGGGAAATCCCCAGGAGGCAGACATAAAGAGGGAATTCAAAACCAGAGAGGTGAAAAGGAGCTGACACTGAGGGCCCCTTAAAGAGTCAGACCAGCTGCAGGTCTAGGTTGAAACTGTTTTAATGTGCGTGTATGGCCTTGAAGCTATGGAAGGGACAGGGAAAGAAAGCCTGGCATGAGAAATGTAAACTCCCCTCCAAATCTGACCCACATCTAAGAGGGGTCTGAATTTATAGTGTAAGAACCACAAACTGAGAAATTAACATAAAACTCGTCTAGAATTAAAGGATCAAACATAATGCTGCACTGTAGAAACACTTCCATCTGAATCTCCAATAGGAAAAAAAACACAGAACAACTCTTGTTGAAGATGAGTTCACAAGCAAAAATTACAAACCATGAGGAAGTGCTACCGTAAGAGTGTTAAGCAGACAAAAGCAAAGGAGACTGAACACAACAAGACTTGGAAGAGTTTATAGAATAAGTTAATTTCAGATTATTAGAGACAAGAGAGAATAGAAACCCCAATTAAAGAATGGGATAATATAAAGGGAAAAAGAGTGACCTATCCAACACTAGCACATGCAGAGCTGGCACTTCCTGCTCTGAACATTTGTTTCCAGCTCCTAAATACTTTGGATGGTTCTATGACCCTGAACATAGACACTGCCCTCATCCTTTCCCACCTGCACCAGGTCTCCCCATCCCTCCGCCTGTGCCCCCACCAATCCTACCTGGCACTAAGGAGTTGGTAAGGCAGGTGCCGATGGCCAGCACTAAGAAGGGTGAAATCATGGTACACTGCAAGACCTGCTTTCTCTCTGGAGCCCAGAGGTATGATCGACGTGGGTGGGAGGGGATGGGCTAGCAGTGGTCAGACGTTAATCGATGTTCCGATCCTAGAAATTAAAAAAAAAAAAAAAAGACATGTGGGCGACAGCTCCAGAGTTCATGTGTTCACTCACTTATTCATTCATTGATTCATTCATTAAGTATTTGTTGAGCACTTATTTCAGGCCAAGCATGGGGCTAGGCAGTGGCATGCAAAACCTAGATGGTCCTTCCCTCAGGAAGCTTAATCACACAAACAGTTGTATAAGTATAAATGAGTTCCATGCTGCAAAGTAGTTCCTTTCTATTTCCCAAGTAAACTCCCACTTTCAATCCATCTGAAGCCCGGAACCCACCAGAGTTCAGTCTTTCTGGGTAGTGCTTCTCAAACTGTAGCATGCATCAGAATCTCGTACAAGTCTTGTTAAAATAGATGCAATACCAGCCCCCACCCCACCCTGAGACTCTGATTGCATTTCTAACAAGCTCCCAGGTGATACTGCTGCTGCTGCTCATGGACTACACCCTGAGAAACATTGTTCTAAAACATCAGTCTTCAGCCTTTTGATTATCCGTGGCTGAGCACCTTAGAGACAAAACAGAGTCCCCCCTTTCTTACAGGGACACCTACATTTGCTCTTACAGGACAGCTACATTTGCTACCTTCTCTTCTAGAGCTCATCATTTATGGTGAGAGATATAAAAACTGTAGGAGTGACATACAGGAAGAGACTGGCTGGTAAGGATGATCATTTCTGGGTAGTGACATTTCAGATGACTCTGACCGTTTTTTCATTGTCTTTCCTGCATTTTCCAAATTTTCTTCTGTGTTGAGACGTTACCTTTATAACTTTTTAAAAATGTTATTTAAAAAAAAGACAGGGTGGGGGCTGGCCTGGCAGCATAGTAGTTAAGTTCGCGCACTCTGCTTCGGCGGCCCAGGGTTCGCGGGTTGGGATCCCGGGCTCAGACCTACACACCGCCCATCAAGCCAGGCTGTGGGGGTATGCCACATACAAAAATGAAGGAAGATTGGCATAGATGTTAGCTTAGTGACAATCTTCCTCAAGCAAAAAGAGGAAGATTGGCAGCAGATGTTAGCTCAGGGCCAATCATCTTCACTAAAAAAAAAAAAAACAAAAAACCAAACTGGAAGGAGCCAGCCCTGATGGCCTAGTGGTTAAAGTTTGGTGCGCTCCACTTCAGCAGCCTGGGTTCGGTTCCCTGGCATGGAACCTCACCACTCATCTACCAGTGGCCATGCTGTAACGGTGGCTCACACAGAAAAACTAGAAGAACTTACAACTATACACAACTATGTACTGGGGCTTTGAGTAGGGTGAAGAAAAGGAAGAAAAAAGAGGAAGATTGGCAACAGATGTTAGTGTAAGGTGAATGTTCCCCTGTAAAAAAAGAAAAAAAAAGACTGGAAGGAAATACATCAAAACATTACCTGTGGTTTTCTCGGGGCAGTAGGAGTATGAATGATTATTTCCTTTTTTTTTTATTTTTTATTCTTTTGATTCCTCCAAATTGCCTAAAATGGGCATGTATTAATGGCATAAGAATGTTTTCAAATTGTGGTCATCCCATTGGGATCACCAGAGATAACCCCATCAGCAGCTGAGAAATGTACTAACCCTGTTGTGTATAAATTACTGGAAGATAAGAAATTTTAAATGGCAAGAGTTTCACAGGGAAATAATGTTATTATTTCCACCAAAACTAAGATAAAAATGATTACTCCATTTGTTGTTGCAAACAGCAGTGATGCAAAATGTTCTACGGTTACAGCGTCATGATAGATTAGGAACCGCTCTACCGCTGAAAAAGGGGTCTTGATTCAGCCTTAAAAACGTGCATGCTGTGCTCCAGGCCACAGAGATGAAGACTCACTGCACTCCATCCCACAAAACCCCCAGCGTTCCCCAAACATGCCCTCCACACCCTTATGCTTTCCCTCCCCTTTCCTCATCTACCTGGCTCCTTAAAAACCCAGCTGGTGGGGAAGGGAGGGTGGGAAGTGAAAGGAAATACCCCACAGCTAACATCTAACAGCACTTAACTATGAGTGGTGATGGGATTTCAGACGATTTCCAATTTTTTTTTGTTCTACTTTAGTCTCCGAACGTTTCTGGAGTAAATCCTAACATCAGAAAAAAATGTTATTAAATTGATATATAGCATCGATATATTAAAATATTGTTCAAAACAGTTTAAAACTGAAGTCACCTCTTTCAGGAAGCCTCCAGGATGATCACTCATTCCAATATGCTACCTCTGAACTTCATACCACTTCAATCATTGCATGTAGCTCCCTGTTTTGAAAGTAATTCTTTCCTGGTCCGTCTCACCCATCACACTGGGAGCTTCTAAGAGCAGGGACTTTGCCTCGTTTGTCTGTACTCCAGTGCTTGGCACAGTAACTATTTACATCAGTTGGAAGGCAGTGCTCTAAGGAGGGATGCAGGAGGGAAGGAAGGATCACCCCAAAATCCTTCCTTTGTGTATGCAGAAAAGTCCAAGTGTTGGCAAGGATGTGGAACCGACCAGTGTGTCTGTTCACTGCTGGTGGAGTGTAGATTGGTACAACCAGTTTGGAAAACCGGCTGCATCTACCAAAGCTGACACCATCCATATGCCCTCCGACCCATTCATGTCCAACAGAAATGCACACATGTTCACCAAAAGACATGTACAAGAACACTCATAATGGCCTCAAAACCATGTCCATCTTCAGCAGGGCGGATAAATCCACTGCGTGGGTTCAGAAGATGGAAATCTACACAACGATGAGAATAAATGATCAACAACTCTACACAACAACATGGATGAATCTTGCAAAGGTAAAGTTGAGTTAAGGAAGCAGACCCAAGAGTACGTATGGTGTGATTCCCATTAGGTAAAGCATAAAACCTAACCAAGGTGTTAGAAGACAGGATAAAGGCTACACTTGAGGGGTGTGGGGACACAAGAGGGCAGAGGGGACTTGTGAGGTGCTCGTAAAATTCTGTTGATTGATCTGGGTGCTGGTTACATGGTGGGTTCAGTCTGAAAACCCAACAAGCTGTCGATTTATGATACTTTTCTGTATGTATGTTATGCTTCAATAGAATAAAAATACTACTCTCTGGGAGCTTATATAAACAATCTGTAAAGGACACAGACAAAGTGAAAAAGGCCTGTGTACTATACTTCAGCATTTATAAAGACTTTCACCATGATTTTTCACCAATAACCCATGCAGTGGACAGAGAGGGACATGTGATCTCCTTTGTAGATGAGAAAAACAAGGCTCTGAAAGGAGAAGTGACTTGTCCAACGTTACAAACAAACAGGTAGCAGAGCAGAACTCTGACCACAGGGTTGCTGATTACAGACTAGGCAACAAGGTACTAACAGTCACCCCCTAGGTGTGGGGCTTCCTGTTCCCCAATTGTGAAATAAAGGTTCTGAAGTTTAACACATGTATAGATTCCTGTAACCTCCACCACAATCAGGATACAGAATGGTTCTACCACCCCCAAAAACTCTCTTGTGCTTTTTCTTTGTAGTCACAGAAGCTCCCCTCCACCATCCCTAAACCTGGGAACCCCAGCTCTGTTCTCCATCACTATAGTTTTGATTGGTATTGTATTAAATCTGTAGATCAATCTGGAGAGAGTTCACATCTTTGCAATGTTCAGTCTTCCAAATAAGAACACAGTATGTCTCTCCATGCATTTAGTTCTTTTTAGTCTTCAGTATACAGATCTTGTATGTGTTTTATTAGATTTATATCGATGTATTTCACTTTTGGGGAGCTATAATAATAGCATCGTTTTAAATTGTTCATTGCTAGTATATAGAAATGCAATTGATTTTTCTGTTTTGACCTTGTATCCTGTGACCTTGCTAAATTCACTTATTAGTTCCAGGAGTTTTGTGTGTATCTACGTGGATTCCTTGCTATCTTCTATGTAGACAATCATGTCATTGACAAATAGGGACAGTTTTAGTTCTTCCTATCCAATCTCTATGCCTTTTATTTCTTTTTCTTGCCTTATTGCACTGGCTAGAACTGCCAGCACCATGTTGAATAGGAGAGGCAAGAGTGGACATCCTCGCCTTGTTCCTGATCTTAGAGGAAAAGCATGCAGTCTTTCAGCATTTGAGGTGGTTTTTTGAGGTGTGAGATGGAGTAGATTTGGTGGGGAAAATAAAGAATGTGGTTTTGGACATGTTGAGTTTGCGATGTCCTTCAGAAGTGGAGATATCAAGTGAACAGATGGATATACACGTCTGGCACTTGGGAGAGGGGTCTTGGCTAGAGGTGTACACTTGGGAACCCTGGGCATATAAGTGGCATTTAAAGCCTTGATGAAACTTGACAAGATCATCTAGGATGAGTGAATGAAGACAGAAGACAACTATACAACAAAAGCCCTCAGAAAACCAGGAATTGAAAAGAATTTCCTTAACTTGATGAAGACTTTATACCAAAACCTACAGAACCATCATACTCACTGGAGAAACTTTTGGCATATTCCCTTTAACGCTGGCTTATGATTATAAGGATCTGGGGGCAAACTCTCTGTCCATAACTAGGGGAGTGAATTAGTAAAGGGTAGTGGAGGCAATATCTATGTGGCAGTGGAACTAAAACCAGAAGTTAAAACAGTAGCATGGATAGAGCTTAAAAACATAGGACTGAATAAAGAATGTAAAGAATAAAATGCAGTACCCTGTATGTAAATATAAACCACACTCACAGAACATGGCATAATTTACAAAGACTCACACAAATTCAGCAACATATTAAACACATCAGCATGAGAACCTTCAGGGAGTAGTGGGATTGGTCCTGGGGAGCAGGGATGAAGGGGAAAATGAATCAATAAAACAAAAACTGAGCTCATGACAGTACACCATGCACTGAGAAATATGACTTATTCAACTCTTTCTGCACCTCGGGTCCAAAACAAACAATAAGGAAAAATAAAAGCGAAGGGTGGCCCCAGGAGATCTAAAGGGCCCCTACAGCCCTGCATAATTATTCTTGTTAGTCTCTCTTCTCTGTTAGCCTGATGATCTCTGAGAGTCAAGACTGTCTTCCTCATCTTTGAATCCTCAACTCCGTGCTCAGAAGCAGCTCTGTAAACGCTAACTTAGTGAAAAGCCCCATGATTCAGGCTGGAATGCTCTGAATTTTGGCCCCAGGGATGTGGCATTGAGATGGGCCTGTCCTGGAGACAGACAGGTGCCTTCTCCCATTGCCTCTGCCTGGAAAGGAGAAGGGAGTGGGAATCCAGAAAACCCTCCAAAAGCCAGAGCCTCCCCTGCTGGCTCCTCCACATGGCTCCCACCCCCACTTAGAGCTCCAAGTCTGCTCTCTGGCAGCCCTGGGTGATGGGCTCCGTGGGGCCCAGTCTGGGGCTGCGGGGGCCCCGGCTGCCCACCACCCTCTGCCAATGCTATATGAGCTCAGAATGGAGCCTCCGAGAGTGTGCCAGCCCCATCGCCCCCCACCTCCCAGCTGGACTGTCTCTGCCAGGCTCCCAGCTACGTGCCCTGATTATTCATGACAAGTGTGCAGAAGCCCAGAGCCCGGGAGAAGGAGCAGCTACTTGGCAGGGCAGGGGAGGGAACAGAGGGGCTGGGCCTTGGCCTGAGGACTGACTCAGCATCCTGGGGCCCGGGAGGGGCACGAGAGCCTCTTGGCGTCGGGCAAAACGCCAGCCTGGGCTGGGTCTCAAAAGGTCCAGGACAAACGACAGAATAACAGGACTGATAAAAATCCCTCCCATTTCTTGGGTACTCATGTTGTACCTAGCCCTGTGCTAACAACAGTTGACATGTGTGATCTCACTTTATCCTCACATCAAGTGTTGTTAGCCCGTTTTACAGTTTAGGAAACTGAGCGAAGGAACGCAGCTAGTCCATGGCCAAGAGCAATTCAACCCCAGGCTGACTCAACCTCTCTGGGCATCAGTTTCCCCACCCAGAGAGGGAGAGAGACTAGTGCCCGCCTTTCTCTATCCCACAAGAGCAAACAGCAGCTCTGGCAGCGGAGGGAGTCGGGCCAAGGGAGCGCTCCTACCTGAGCGGCCTGGCCAGGCGGCAGGTGAAGAAGTAGAGCAGGCCCAAGGCCAGCACCAGGAGGACGAGGCTGAGGACCGCCGTGACGGCCATGTCCAGGGCGGGGGACAGGAGTGCCATCTCGGGGGGGAAGAGGGCCCCAGGGAGCAGCCCCCACACACTGCACACGCTCCGTCACACGAGCCTTGGACGCTTGCCCCAAAGCCTTGGGTCAGTGGCCGTGACCCGGCTCTGTCCCCCGGGGTTAATCTCTTAAGGATTAGCCCAGGAGGGATGGAATGGGAGGGGGGACAGCCCACGAAGCTCCCCTCCCCCAGCCCAGTCCTTCCCCACCTGATGCTTGTTCATACAACTTCATTCATTCGTTCTTCATCCCAAACATTTACTGAGCACCTGCTGTGTACCCAACTCCCTTCTAGGTACTAAGGACTCAGGGGGGAACAGGATGGGCACGGTCTCTGTCCTCTCGGAGACTCCTGACCGGCCAGGGTGAAAAAGCACCTACTGTGTGCCAGCTGTTGTGCCGGACGCCTTGTGGGACAAAAGCAGAGAAGGAAAGGAGCCCCTGGCTGGGGCCACAGTTGGTTTTCCCAGCAGCAGCAGCGGCTGCTCCAAAACATTTACAAGCCCTGGAAGCTGAGTCTGCCCTGAAGCAGCCAGAGGGGTGAACCCATGTCCAGAATAAGAGAAACTGTTCTTATTGAGCACCAACTGTGTGCCAGGCCCCATACGGGCGAGGTACTAGTGTCCCCATTTACAGATAAAGGAAACGGGAGCTCAGAGGTGCAGTGCTACAGTCGGGATTTGAACCCAGATCTGCCGGCCTCCACAGCCTGTAACCCCAACTCCCGCACTGCCTCGGAACTGGGATAGCACCAGCCCTGCAGGGTAGAAGGAGGCTTCAGTCAAGTCTCGGCCAGGTCTTGGCCCAAAGCCAGCAGTCACCCAAGAGTCAGCACACACAGGCTGGAGGTAGCTGAGCTGTCACCTGCCCAGAGGACCCCTTTCTGCTTCCAAAGTGCCTCTCCCCCGTATCCATCTCTTGAGTTCCAACAGCATCTCATGAAGTCAGGATGGTGGTTGTGGTTCCCATCTTACAGATTCAGAAACTGAGGCTCAGAGAAGTGAAGCCAGCTGTGTGCCTACGAGACCAGGCACTGTCTGATCATGCTTCCCGCCTCCTGGGACGCCTCAGATCGCATGGCACAAAGCATCCAAGGTCAGGGGAAGATGCTTTGACCCTCTCAGTGCCAAGGGAGGTCCCCTCTTCTTGATCCCAGAAAGGCCACTGAGCTCACCATGCAAACAGGAAAACCAGTCACATTACTCCACGAAACATTTTTCTTTCCCAATTTGCATCAGACCTTCACAACATCCTAGTGACACAAGGCAGAGTGGGGCTTATTAGCCCCCTTGACAGATGAGGAAACTGAGGTTTATTGGGGAAGTCATTCAGTCAAGCATCACACAGCCAGCAAGTCTGGTCCAAGCCCCAGCCCCATCACTTCCCCGCTGTGTGAGGGGCAGTCCCGCACCTCGGAGCCTGCTGCGTTACCCATCCACCATCCGCCTCCCATTCAGGAGAGCACCTGCGCTGTGCTGAGTGTGACATAGCTGACCTTATTTTAATCCTCTTAACCACCCTGAGAGCTAGATACATTTGTCACCCCTGCCAGGTGAGGGAAGAGAAGCCCGGGCGACCGTGGTGGAGATGACCCAGGGTCACCCAGATGGCAGGTGCTTAGCAAAGCCCTGCACAGCACTCCATGCAGGACCCCTCCAGGGCTCACCCCCACTCCAGGGTCTCTCCTCCACAGCTCACCCAGGGACCCTCCCCACCCACCCGCTCCTGGGCCCGGCACACCCTCCAAGGATCCTCCATCCACCAGCCCAATAAATCCATATGAGACCCAGGGAGTGTCACCTTGCGCTTCCTGGCAGTACACGGCAGGGCCAGAGGGGCGGTTATTGGTCCTTAGGGAGCCCCCAGTCTAGAGTGCACAGTCCCGGACTGTCAGGGCGGGGGAGGGTCCTTTGAGCAGGTTTCCCCAAAGGTACCACACCACAAAAATCACTTGGGGTAATTGTAGAAAAAGTCCTATTCCTAAATGGTTACCCAGGGAGGGGTATAGACTGGGAAGTGCATGTGGGAACTATCTGAGGCGATGGGAATGTTCTTTACAGTGATCTGGGAGGCAGTTAAAAGTCTGTATATAAGTAAAAATTCATCCAGGGCCTAATAACCCCCAGCCTGCCTGTATTGCTAGGTGTTATGAGGATCTGATGAGATTTGAATTAAGGGAGTGTTGGAAAAGAAAAAGGTTTAATATAATGGTGGGACTGTATTCAAATTTAAAAAGAGATTAAAGAGACGTTAACAACTCAAAAAAATAAATTCTTAGCACCCCCATCCCAGACCTCCTCAGTCAGAACCTCCTAGGGCGGGGCCTGGCAAGTTATTCTGCAAGCAGATTAGTTCCAGAAACATTGCCTTAGAGATTATCCCATTGCCCAGATGGGAAGACTGAGGCCCAAAGAAGAGGAAAGACCTGCCCAGGTCGCCCAGCTCCTACTCCCAAGAGACACACACAGGGAACAATCAGAAGCAGCCCGGAGCCAGCATCCTCTGGGCTGTCAGCTGGGCCTTCTTGGCTCTTTCAAGGAGCTTGGGCTGAGTGCTGAGTACTCGCTGTACTCCTGGTGGGCGTGGGCAGTGGGATGGGGGCTGGCAGCCTCCTGCAACACTGAACTGGGCTGCAGCAGCTGCCCAGGAACGTTTTGGCTGCAGGGTCAGAGAGAGGAGACACGAAATCCTTCTCTCAGCCAAGCCCAGCGTCTCTGGCAGGGCTTGCTGGCCGTGACCTTATCCATTCACTGACGGAAGTTATTTATGGCTGCCATGAAGCAGCCTCTGGGTGAAGGGCCTGGGAAGGGATGTGTTGTGGTCAGAGTGGGCTGCAGGTCAGACGCAAGGAGGGACCTCCCCAGAGGGCAGTGGGCCAGGTGCTGGGGAGAGAGCAAGGCTCAGAGCTCCAGCCGCTGACAGCACCCCATCTCGGCAGAAAACAGACGTGGGAGTGCCCAGGGAGGCCTGGAGTCAGCCCCGCCTGCTGCCAAGCGATTGCGTCTTTAGGGCTCTGAGGAGATGAGCCATTGCCAGCACCTCCAGCCTCAACACCTCTGCACACTGCATTCCCTGGCCTGGAATGCTCCCTGCTGTCCACCAGACGAAGTCCTCCCACCATCCTTCCCCCTCGACCTCAGCTCTGCTGGGCTGCCCTGCACCTCCACCCCAGCCCAGGCCCCTCCCCGAGCTCCCAGAACCCCAGCGGCTCAAGACCTTAGAGAACTATTGGTTGTCGCCTCCCTACCGTGGCGTGAGCTCCTGGAGAGCAGGCATGGAGCTCCGCTGAGGGCAGCAGCCCCACGGCTGGCAGAGCCTGCGCACGGCCGGCCGGGTAGGCAGGGAATGTTGGTAGGTGGGTAGAAGGGTGCCAGTCAATGATGAGCGGCCAGAGGGGCAGCCCAGCAGCAGTAGGGGCAGGCCCCAGAGCAGGCCGCCAGGTTCAGATCCTGCCTCTGAACCTCTCGAGCTGGGTAGCCCAGGGCCAGTGACCCCACCCCACCTTGCCTCAGGCTCCTCATCCTCAAAGTGAGAGACGAAGAGAAGCCACAGGGTGTTGTAAGGATTATGTGAGTTAACACGTGGAAAGACTCAAAACAGAGCCTAGGACATGGGAAGTGTTCAATGAGTGTCGGCAGCACTACGATTACAGGGCAGGGGAGGACGGACTGATGGACAAAGGATGGGCAAGTGGGGCAGATGAGGGGCTGGAGCTGAGAATGGACAGATCCTTCTCTGCCCACTCGGCCAGGCAGCCATTTACCCCGGGCTCCCTCACAGAACTGCTCACCTGGAAGGCCCCATGAGGTCTTTCTAGCTCTAAGACTCTAGAAACCAAAACCTCACCTGCCTGCTGTGTACCCCACTTGTGTGTGTGTGTGAGGGGGGTGTTTACTTAAGGGGTGGAGGTCCCAGTTCTTATAGTCAAGGGGCTCCATGTTTCCTGAGAGGACCAGATCTGTCTCTGTCTCTCTCTCCCTCTCACACACACACACACACACACACACACACACACACACACAAGTGGGAAGAAACAACCCACCAGGCAGTCTGACACTTTCTTTCCCTCTCGAAGGAGAGAGAGAGAAAACACCCAGGGTCAGCCCGGAAGGTTCCATGGAGGGTGTGAGAAGAGGGCCAGGCTGGAAGGATGGCAGGGTTGAGATGAACAGAGAGAGACGGCGCTCTCACCAGGAGGACCCGAATGTGCAAAGGCCAGGGAGTGGGAATACAGTATCTAGAGGTCAGGGAGAAAGGCAGGAGCTGACAGCTGGTGACAGAGGACAGAAAGGCAGCCTGGACCGACCACAAAGGGCTTTGCTCCCTGAGCTGGGCCTGGTCAAGAGCAGGCCCTTTGCCTGCCCCGTCTCGCTTACCTGCCTCATCGCCAGCCCACTTTACTGGTGAGGACGTCGAAGCCTGGACAGTCGGCCCCTTGCCCAAGGCCACACAGCACAGCAGGACCCCCTGAGGGTCTGCATATCGGAACCAAAGATTCCCTGGGGCTCCCTGGGCACCTTGATGCCACAAACCAGCTCTCGAGGCAGAGGACTGAAGCAGTCAAGGTTCAGCTGGTGGCAGGAGAGGGTGGGGGAGGGAGATGGCAGGGCCCAGGGACACTGTGCCTGAGGCCCAGGGTGGCTGGCATGTCCAGGCAGAGGCGAGTCAGCGACGGCTGCTCTATGGGCACACAGGCTTCCACCATCCCACGGAGAGGACATGTTCTGTCCCAGGCCACCTGGCTCTGGGCCAAGCCTGGAAGCTGAGTGGGGTGGGGCGCATGTACTGTGGGTCTCTGAGGCGTCTGCCCCCTGTACCCACTCAGCACTCCTGCAGCAGAAGCCCCTCCGGTACCGGCAGACACGGCCGTCCCATCCTTGCTCTTGCAATCGACAACAAGGAAGGCACAGAGAGGGTACCCAACCTCCCCAGGGTCACACAACATATCAGTGGCAGGGATAGGTCTCCCCATTAACCAGCTAAGGATTTAGGGGGCTTTTACTGGAAGCACAGTGCAGTCTGCAAGGCATAGTGTAGATGCCAATGTCTCGAAATTCTGGGCATTAATGACTTGTGCCAACTGAAGAAAACATTTCAAACTGTGACTATTCTAGAAAAATCCTTTTTTTACACACTTTTTCTTTTTTTTTATTTTGAGGAAGATCAGCCGTGAGCTGACATCCGTGCCAATCCTCCTCTTTTTGCTGAGAAAGACCGGCTCTGAGCTAACATCTATTGCCAATCCTCCTCCTTTTTTTTTTTCCCCTTTTTCTCCCCAAAGCCCCAGTAGATAGTTATATGTCATAGTTGCACAACCTTCTAGTTGCTGTATGTGGGACGCCGCCTCAGCATGGCCGGACAAGTGGTGCGTCGGTGTGGATCCGGGATCCAAACCCGGGCCGCCAGTAGTGGAGCACGCACATTTAACCACTAAGCCGTGGGGCGGCCCCTCTCCCTTTTTCATTGTATTCTTTATAATAGCCCTTACTATGTGCCTAAGGCATTGTTTTAAATACTTAGCTATATTAACTCATTTAATCTCCACAACAACCTATGAGGTAGGCACTATTATTATCCCCATTTTACAAAAACAGAAGCTCAAAGAGGTTAAGTAGTTTGCCCAAAGTCACACAGCCAGTAAGTGACTGAACCAGAATTCAACGTTACTTGTGGATGTCTCTGTCCCCCAGGGGCCAAGTGTAAACTTTTTCAAAAGCAGCAGGCAAGACTGGAAACGAACCACCTTGTCCTCTCTGCAATAGGTACATCACATATTTGTAGAGGAGTGGATTATATGCAGCGACTATTTGACTCCTGCTGACTACATACTCTTCCCGAATGGCATTTCATGGTATGTGCATCACAGCCCGAGGGGGGGCTTCCCTTTTCCCCACTTTACAGAAGAGAGGCGAGGTGACTTACCCGAGGTCACGCAGCATGCGAGTGTCCAAGAGTCACCTCTAAGACTGACTGAGGCCATCTCTCTGGTCTCTGCACGACACCTGTGGCCTGCCCTGCAGCGGGGACCACCTGAGACTTGCAGGGGGGAGGGGAGGATCTCAGGCTCGAGACCTGGCTCCACCCCTGGCCAGGCCAGTGACCCTGGACACCTCCTTTCTCCCCCACAGTCCCCTACTTCAGCTGGTCCTCCCATGGGACACTGGACCACCATGGCTGTTCCCACTCCCTGCCCCCATGCCGCACAGGCCCTGGCAGGCCCTCCCCGCCATCCCCCCGCCGAGGAGAGGAAGTCTCCATCCACAGGCCCCACACGGGCCCTGTAAGAGGAGGCCGAGCCTGCTCTGGACTGTGGGGAACGGGTCGTGAACTTGTAACTGCTGGGCGGCGGCCAACACAGGCAGCATCCCTGGTGGCATGTGCAGGGGGCTCGCGACCGCCCAGCTCCAGTCAGAGCGGGAAGGACTCCGATGTTCCCAGAGATAGCACTCGCCGCAGCTGGGCCCGCGACAGCAGTGTTCCTCACATTCCCAGAGAAGCTTCCAGCTGCGGAGGCTCCTGGCCGCTAGTGCATTTGATCTTCAGGGTGACCCTGGGACGCAGCAGGGCAGGGACGACATCCCGACCCCAGACAGGAAACCTGGGTGTGCGGAGGTGAGGGGCCCACCCAAGAGGGTACAGCTCGGCAGAGCCCCCACTGCTTACTGGCTTCATGACCTTGGGCATGTCCCTCCACCCTCCTGGGCCTCAGTTTCCTCACCTGTGCAATGGGGGTAATCAGCGAGTGCCTACACCACAGGGCTATCGTAAGAAGGAGAATTCAATCAACAATGAGACGCAGGCCCAGGGCTTGGCGGGTATTACACACTCAATAAATGTTAGCTAGAAGAAGCAGTGATAACAAGGGTGCCAGGCACTGTTCTAAGTGCTTTACACATATTCATTCATCGAATCCTCACAACACTATGTGGGAGGAGCTATCATTGCTCCCTGCAGAGAGACGTTAAGTAACTTGGCCAAGGTCACACAGCTATTAACAGGCACTATGAAGAGGGAAAGGGAGAAACTCTTCATGGAGCACCTCCTAGGTGCTGGGAGATTTTGTTCAGCCTCTGAGAACCCAGTGAGGCGGGAATTATCAGCTCCGGGTCAGAAGACAAAACAGAGGCTCAGAAAGTGGGAGGGAGGCGCAGGGTCACCCAGCAACCGCGTGGGAGAGCTGGGAGCGAGCCAGGCCTGGCTGGCTCCCGCTACAGTGTGCTTTCTCCTCCCATCCCCGTCATATGCCAGCTTCTGTCACTGACGGCAGACCCGATGCCTCGCCACCCAGGTACAGGGAGCCCGTGTCAGCGTGCCCCGTGACCCCACTCCGCCTGTGTGTGTGCGTGTGTGTGCTGGAGTCCTGGCACTGGGCACTGCACGACTCCCACCATGTGTGTGCCTGGCTGCTGCCCTGGGACCCGTCCTCACGTCAGGCTGCTCCCTCCGCCCCCGACCAGCTCCTCCTGAGTTTTCACGTGATCTCAGCCTCCTCGGTACCTCTCCTATCTGGATAGAGCACTCCCTCCATAAAGGGAGGGGCTTCGGTCCCACTGGCCCCTCCCTCCCAGGTCAGCCCCTCTGGTTTATAATTCTGCACAGAGAGGCCGACTACTCAAGGGCTGTTTCTTCATCTGTAAATCAGAGATAAATGCCATTCTGCCTCCAATATCGATTTCTCAGGAGGGAAAGAATTTTGCAAACTGTAATGTGCTGTACAGATGTTTCTATTGCTTTCCACTGCTCCCCGTCTAATGACTGTAGTGGATATTTGCTGTAATTTTTGGCCACCCAGAATCCATCCCCCCTTCCTAACAATACCACAAAGTCTCCTTGGGGAAGTGACCCTCCCCTTTCAGCCATGTGGTTTGGGTGACATTGATCTCACCCCCAGCAGCTCCGGGTGGGTCCTGATCAGCTGAAGCTGGAAGACTCTCCCCGCCTGGATGGTGTGTTGTAAGGGTGTGAGGCAATGGGGAGGGCACTATGTGGAGCCTAAAGATGAAGCAACCCCTTAGAAGGTAGAATAGAGAAGCGCAGAGAATCTGAGTCTTTGGTGACATTGCTTAAGCCCTTGATGCAGCCACGCCTGAAGCCTATCTCTGAACATACTGGTTACATGAGCCAATGAATTCCCCTTATTGTTTGCCTTGGACTTTCTGTTACTTGGAACACAGAGCCTAACCTCAGAACTCCTGTTCAGCCAGTTTTTCTCAGCCCCTTACACTGTAAGCAACCATATCATGTTATACTCAGCCAGCTGTTTCTACCAAAGGAAAATCTTGCAAACTAGCTAAAGATGGGTCAATAAGTTTCAAGTGCATGGTAAAACAAGAGTCCAACTGAATACAAATTAGGTTTTCCTCTTGGAATCCATAAACTTGTAGAACTGTAGGAGGTCCTCGGGTGGGATTTGGCTAACAGCCCTACTCTGTGCAGGACTTGGACCCTCCCCTTCCAACGGCTGTTGTCAGTTGAGTTTAACAACTCCTTCACCACCAGGTTCCAAGCACCTACTGTGTGCCTGGCCCTGTGTTAGGAGCTGCAGGTACAAGCTCTGCCTTCTAGGCCCTCCAGTCTAGTGACGACTGGTCATAATACACTTTTTTATTGGGTTTTACACAAAAGCCCTAGGAGGTCGGTGTTCGGGGGAATACTGCTACACCCATTTCACAGAGGAGGAAACAGAGACTCGGAGAGGCGAAGTGACTGGTCCAAGATCCCCCTGCTAATGAGGCACAGGGCCAGGCATGCCCCTGGATTTGCCTGGCTCCAAGCCCAGGGCTTTTCTCCTAGCCTTTGGATGGCAGGGGTGGCACTGGGGCTGTCATTTCTTTGAGGTAGTTTGTTCCACTTAGGGGCAATCAGAGTGGTTTAAAAAGCTAAAGAAAACAAGAAAGCCAAGTATCATGGGCTTCCTATTTGCCTGAGGGCCTTGGCTCCTTGAGAAGCCCCAGTGCCCAGGCCCATCCAGCCCTACTCTCCTACAGGGCTCACCTCCTGCAGGCTGTGGTCAGAGACAGACCAGGGGGGACCCTGAAATCCAGGCCCCAAATGCTTCCATGGGCAGCCCTTGGCACCCCGAGTGAGCTGTTCTGGCCTCTTGTGCCTCTGCCCTCCATCTCTAAGGTCCAGCTGACACTGACAACACCCCCAATGCACTAGGGCCTTCCCTATATGTTATTCAACCAATATTCTTTCGATGGTTGTTTATTGAACTCCTACTATATGCCAGGGGCTGTTCTAGGTGCTGAACAAAACAGCCCAGTCCCTGCTGGTGGGGCGAGCAGACAGCAAGAAAAGAAGTAAAATCAACAGGATGCCAGGTGGTGGTCAGTGCGACGGAGAAGCAGAAGGCAGAGAGGGGTCTGGGGAGAAGAGGGGTTGTTTGCGGTTTAAAATAGGCCAGAGAAAGTCTCACCAAGAAAGCACCTCCCTGTAGCCTTGCAGCAATCCCAAGCAGCCAAGAATGTGATTCCCACATTGCGGGGAAGGAGACAGGCTTCAGGATTAAGTCTCCAGTGCACGCATGCCAGCCTAACCAGCCGTGAACCTGAGATTCTCGCACAGGGCTGCCCGGCTCCCACACGCCCTCTCCCCTAACTCTACCAAGTGGTACCAGGAACCCTTTTGCAGATGAGGAAACTGAAGCTCTGAGAGGTGAAGCCACACACCCAGCGGGGCCACCCTCGGGAACAGCCTCTTGGCCAGGCCGGCATCTGCTTCCACAGACCTCGCTCCAGCTTCAGCTCGGGGCTTGCTGAAACTCAATCCTCCTCTCCGCTGACTCCGTGTCCTCCAAGATTCCCCCTCCCTTTCCCAGAGCCCCTTTGGCTCTCTATCCCAGGTCATATGAGCCCCTAATTGTCCAACTCATTCTTGTTCTGCCTCCTCAATGAACTTCTGGCCCATCACGAAACCCGCATTTGCATGAAACCTACAAAAGGCATCCTGTGCACGGCCAAGGGCGGGCGGGCAGCTGGAATACACGCGTAAGCGGCTGGGAGAGCTTCTCATCGAGCTTTCCCAACGGGATTTGTTCGGTAATCCCCAAAACCCCAGTCTAATCTTTCTGAACACCGCAGCGTAAAGACCTTGGCCACGGGGAGGTGGACATGGGGTTACGTCCTGGCCATGCAGCTTTGAAAGTGACTTTATGTCTGGAGCTGCAGGTTCCTTATCTGTACAACAGGGTTAGTCATCTCCATCTCGAAAGGTCGTCGTAAAGATAAAATGCGATGGAGAGTATCTGTTAAGAGATAAAATTCAACAGTGTATTTAGAAATCACTGAAGCAGAACCCGGCAGACAAACATCAAGAATCTGTTGAACTGAATGGAGAAGTCTGTATAATGGTGAACCACCACCACCAGCAGGGCAACAGCTGCACTCATTGTGCTCCTGCACTCTGAGGTAGGCACTCTCAGTATCATCCCCATTTTACGGAAGAGGAAGAAAGCACAGAGAGGTGAAGTAACTTGCCAACAGTTACACAGCAGGCAAGTGGCAGAGCTGGGATTATGAAACGAAACTGTCCAACTCCAAAGTACAAGCTGTTAACCATTATGCCAGGTTAGTAAACTGAGGTTTCGTGAATTGAAATAACTGCTCATTGAAACACAGCGATTAAGAGCTGACCTAGCAGGGGATCCTGGGCAGTCCCATTCCAGAACCTTCTTTCTTAACCACTGCACTAGCATGTCACTGCTGAAAGGGACTCTAGAAATAATCTAACCCAACACTCTCATTTTTTCCCAGCAGGAGCCTGAGGTCCAGAGAGGTAGTGTGACCTGCCCAAAGTCACACAGCCAGTTAGTTGAAGAATCAGGACAAGAACCTTGGCCTCTAACTCCAGAACCCCATGCCATCACTGAGTATCACACTGACCATGAGGGGCAGTCAGGGAAGGAGTCTGGCACATGCACCAGAATGTTTCCAGCAGAAGTGCCAGGGAAGGCTCTAAGCAGAGGCAACAGCCCATGCAAAGGCCCAGAGGCCATGAAGGTCTTTTTTGGAGAATAGAAAGCTGTTGAGTGCAGGCAAAGGTTGGGGTAGGGACGGCTGATGGGGCTGGTTTTTCATACTGAATATTTCCATGTAGTTCTTTTAATTACCAACACTTCCTTATTCTGTTTTATGTTACTAGTAACTTTCCTTATTTCTTTTGCATGTTTCTAATGCTTATTTAAAATTCCTGGTCCATCTGTTCTAATGTTGCTGACTCCGTTGCTATCTCTAGTCAGTCTGCCCTTTTTCTTTTGAGGTCATCGTGCTCCGGCTGGTGGAGGTTGGGGGGTGTGGACACCTTAAAACTAACAGCGAGGGAAGACATACGGCTCCTGGACCCTCTTCCTCAAATCAACCCCAGAGTAACAACAGAGCAAAACATCACTAAGTCTAAGAAATTATGGAGAGAATAGAACCTCCTGGGGAGATGGAAGGGGGTTTTCAACTGGTGTGTGTGGGGTGGGAGGGGTGCTGCAGCCGGGAGGAGGGGCAGAGCCTTGCCTTCAGGGTGGTGGAGAATATTGTAGAAAAGGAAGCCAGGTCTGAGTTCTGCTCTTACCTATTTGCATCAAGCCTTCCCCAGCAGCCCCTGCCACAGGCCCGCCGCTCTGGAACAGCTGAGGCCTGCGCTCTCACTTGGACGTCGGCAGCCCAGGGAGATGGCACAGGTGTCTGCTGGAGCAAAATCAGACAGCGCAGCAGGCAACGTGGAATATGGCAGGAATCAAGAGGGAACCGAGGGGCCTCCACGGTTACTCCCCTATGCCTTCCCTTCCAGACCTCGCAGCTGGCGGATTCTGACCTGGGCAGACGGCCCCCTCCCCTGGCTGCTGTAAGTGAGGCCCAATCCTGTGGAGTTAGTCCCTTGGGGAGGGGAAGAGGCAGCACCAAACCCAGGGAGGAACCGTGCGTTTCTGGTGTCCGGGGGTCTCCACTCTGGGACAGTCACCTCCTTGGGGTCACTGGTGCCGACAGAGACAAGGATCAGGCTTAGATTCTTACCCCATTATGCAGCACCAGACAGAATGGCTGAACTCCCCCCAAGGAATGAGCTCACGGATTAAAGAACAGGGAATCCAAGGAGCACAATGGCTTCAAAAGAAAAACAAACAGATTCGAGATAGCACTAGAATCAGCCATATTCAACAGACGGACCAAAAATTTTCAATAAGCATTAGAAACACGCAAAAGAAATAAGGAAAGTTATTAGTGATACAAAGCAGAACAAGAAAGAATTAGAGGACCCAAGTGGAAATAGTTCATATTCTATATGAAAAATCAGTTGAAATAACAAACCTAATAGGTAGAATGAATTGTAGAAAGGACACAGCAGGTGAGGAATGAAACAGGAAACCAGGATGTCAGATGGAGGAACACTTCCAGGAGGAAGGTAGGAAGGATTAAGAACAGAAAATATGAAAGAAATGGTAAAAACATCCGAGTTAAAATATCAACCCCAATCTTACTCTATTAACTTGAAATGGATCATAAACCTAATTATAAAAGCCAGAACCATAAAGCTTCTAGAAGACAACATAAGAGGATATCTTTGTGGCTTTAGGGTAGGCAAGGAGTATTAATTTCATAAAAGAAAAAAAGTGCTAAATGGGATTTCATCAAAATTTAAAATTTCTGCTCATCAAAAGATACCATTAAGAAATTGAATAGACAAGACACATAATGGGAAAGAATATTCACTGTACATATAGCTGACAAAGGACTTGTATCCAATAAATAAAGAACCCCCAAAGTTGCCAATAAAATGATAAACACATACACACAAAATGGGCAAAAGACTCAGCTACTTCAAAAAAGAAAATATACAAATGACCAATAGTTCATGGAAAGGTGATCCACATCATTATTTATGAGATAAATGAAAATTAAACCCACTTCACACCCACCAGAATGACTAAAACCAAATCAAAATGACTTGCAAAATCAAACATTGGCAAGAATGAAGAAAAACCCAGAAGTTTCATATATTGCTCACGGGAGTGTAAAATAGGACAGTGACTTTGGGAAAGAGTTTGGGAGTTTTAAACATACACTTGATCTAGCAATTCCACTCCTAAGTCTTTGCTCAAAAGAAATGAAAATATATCTAGAAGATTCACACATAAGTGTTCATGGGAGCTTTATAATACTCCACAACTGGAAACAGTTTAAATGTTCAGTAAGATGAAGGAAGAGGGCCGGCCCCGTGGCTTAGCGGTTAAGTGCGCGCGCTCCACTACTGGCGGCCCGGGTTCGGATCCCGGGCGCCCACCGACGCACCGCTTCCCCAGCCATGCTGAGGCCGCGTCCCACATACAGCAACTAGAGGGATGTGCAACTATGACATACAACTATCTACTGGGGCTTTGGGGGAAAAAAAAAGGAGGCGGATTGGCAATAGATGTTAGCTCAGGGCCGGTCTTCCTCAGCAAAAAGAGGAGGATTAGCATGGATGTTAGCTCAGGGCTGATCTCCCTCACGCACACACAAAAAAAAACGATGAACGAATAAACAATGGTGGTATTGCAATACAATGGAAAACTACTCAGCAATAGAAAGGAATGAACTACAGACACAACAAATATAGATGAATCTCAAAAACCTTATGCTAAGAAGCTGGACATAGAAGAGGACAAACTGTATGATTCCATTTATATGAAACTCCAGAAAACACCAATCCAACCTATGGTGAAAGAAATTAGAATAATGATTGCCTTTGGGAGACAAAATGGACTGGAAAAGGATTTGAGGGAACTTGGGGGGGTATAGAAATTTTTTTTTTTATTATTCTCTTGTTTTGGGGTGATGGTTACAAGGTAACGTACATTTGCCAAAACACATTGACTTGAACACTTAAGATCTGTGCATTTTATTGTATGAAATTATGCACTGACAAAAAAACAGAGGGATGGAAGTGTAAGTGCCAACATCTAGATAACGGGAGTCCCAGGCGAGGAAAATAAATCAAGGGAAGAGATGGCGGAGTAAATAATGAAGACAACCTGAGAACTAAAGAAAGATGAAAGATCTCAATCTGAAAGGGCCCCAAATACACCAAACAGGACAGATAAGGAAACATGCCCACTTAGAAATATTATAGTGAATATCAAAAGATAATAAAAACATTTTAAAAGTTTACATAGAGAAAAACAGATCACTTACAAGGGAATAAGTATCAAAATGAATTGACCAAAGCAGCAGAGGGAAAGAATTTGAACTGAGAATTTTATATTCAGCTAAACTGTCATTCAAATGCTAAAGGCTAACAAAAATCACAACATTCAAGAGCTCAGGTTTGTACAAAAAGAGCCCCCACCAAAAAAATCCCACAATTTTGAAGTAACTACTTAAGTAATAGAAACAAATTCCACAGATGTTACTAAAGATAAGTTAAGGCTAAGCAAATAATTTAGTAAAGTTTAGTGTTTAAAACAATTCCCAGGGCCAGCCCCGTGGCTTAGCAGTTAAGTGTGTGCGCTGCGCTATTGGTGGCCGGTTCGCATCCCGAGTGCGCACTGATGCACCACTTCTCCGGCCATGCTGAGGCCGCGTCCCACATACAGCAACTAGAAGGATGTGCAGCTATGACATACAACTATCTACTGGGGCTTTGGGGAGAAAAAGGGAAAAAAAAAGGTGGAGGATTGGCAATAGATGTTAGCTTAGAGCCGGTCTTCCTCAGCAAAAAGAGGAGGATTGGCATGGATGTTAGCTCAGGGCTGATCTTCCTCAAAAAAAAAAATTCCCAGATCAAAGAAAAGAACAAGAAGCACATATATCTAAAATAACTCAGAACTAAATATCTAGATAATTTTAATGTGGTATCATGGGGGCTGAAGGGCATGTCGGTGAAGAATATGAAGGGGAAGAGGGAGACCAAGGGATATGGAAAATGCTAATCTTGTCTTTTGTAGGGAAATGCTATAGCTAACCTTTTTTTTTTTTCTTGGTGAGGAAGATCAGCCCTGAGCTAACATCTGCCAATCCTCCTCTTTTCGCCGAGGAAGACCAGCCCTGGGCTAACATCCATGCCCATCTTCCTCCAGTTTATACGGGACGCCACCGCAGCATGGCTTAACAAGCAGTGCGTCGGTGCGCGCCCGGGATCCAAACCCCGGGCCGCAGCAGCGGAGCTCGCGCACTTAACCGCTACGCCACGGGGCCGGCCCCTAACCATTTTTTTTAAAGTAATAAAACATTAAAATGAAACAGAAAAAGCAATATACATTTTAAATAAATGGTTTTCATAGTCCACATTCTCCAACCATGGTATAATTAAGTTAGAAGCTATGTTTTTAAAAGGACAAACAATTCCCCATACACTTAGAGATTTAAAACATCCCTAAATAACTCATGGATCAAACAAAAGACAAGGTAGAAATGTAAAATTACTTAGAACTAAATGATAATAAAAACACTATATATCAAAAATTGTGGAGTGCAGTAAAGAAAGGCTAAAAGTGAATGAGCTAAGTGTCCAACTTAGGAAGTTAGAAAAAATAGAGACCCAAAGAAAGTAAAAGGAGACTATAAAGAGCAGAAAGCAACAAAACAGAAAAGAAAGATCCAATTGAGAAGATCAAAGCCACAAGTTGGTCCTTTAAAAAAGTCAACAAACTTGAGGCCAGATTAATTAAAAAAAATAAAAAGAGAGAGAGAAAGAAAGAAGACATTATTACAGAAAAGAGGAATGCAATAAGAAAATGCTTTAAGCAATCTTTACACCAATAAATTTGAAAATGTAGATTAAATGTATACATTCCAAAAAATATAACTTACCACAACTGACTCAAGAAGAAACAAAGAACCTGAATAAAAAAATTGAAACAGTAGTTAAAATCTTTCCACAAAGACAACAACAGGTCGAGGTGATTTTATAGGTGAGTTCTATCGGACTTCAAGAAGTAAATTATCTCAATTTTACCCAAACTTTTCCAGAGAACAGTAAAAAAGATTACCATCTAATTCTGAGGCCATTGTAATTGCAGTATGAAAGCCAGAAAAGTACAATATAAAAAATGAAAACTAAAGGCTCATTTTATTCATGAAAGTTGATATAATAATTCTAAACAAGATATTATCAGAGCATAACCAAATATATACATAATGAACAAATTAAGTTTATCCTAGAATGCAAAGATGGTTTGATATTATAAAAAATATGTATGTAATTAACTACATTAACAAATTAAAGAAGAAAAACAATATAATCATCTCAAGAGACTTTTTGAAAGCATTTAATACAATTTAACACAAGTTATTTTTAAAAAGCTCTCGATAAGTTACGAATACAAGAGAGCTTTCTTAACCTGAAAAAACAAATTTATGAAAAATCTACAATACATACATCCTAAACGGGGAAACATTAGAACATTCCTCTCTTAAATAAAAAACAAGGCAGAGATACCTAGTACCACCATTTTTATTTAAGATTGTACTGACAGTGTATTAAGATAAGGACTGACAGTCCTAGACAGTGTATTAAGATAAGAAAAAAGGTTAAAAGCACAAAAATTTAAAAATACAAAAGAAAACTATCATTATTTGTAACTGATTGTCTACGTAGAATCTACAGACAAATAATTGAAAATATAGTTTAGCAAGTTAGCTTGATAAGATCAAATGCAAAAAAGCCAATTGCATTTCTATACATTAGCAACAAACAACTGGAAAACATTAGAAAAAATGAGTATCCAATGGGAAAAAAATTGAATTGGATCCCTACCTTACACTATACACAAAATCAGCTGCCCATGGATCAAGGCCTTAAACGTGGAAAACAAAACTTGGAAACATTTAGTAGAAACTGTAGGTGAATAGCTTTCTGACCTTAGAGTAAGGCACACTTTCTTAAACAAGACCCAAAAAGCACTAACTATTAAATAAAAGATTGCTAAATTAGCCTATATTAAATTTTAGAATTTCAATTTCCAAACATGATTAGACTCAGGAATATAAAGAACTATTACAAATCGGTAAGAAAAGGACAAATAGAAAAATGGGCAAAAGACATTCTCAGAAGAGGACTCACACACACACTCAGACACATTTTTTCAAGCTCATGGGTAATCAGGGGATCACAAATCAAATCTACAATGAAAAACTATTATACTTATTTGGTTGGAAAAAATTAAGAAGTCTGACAACACCGTGTGTTATAGAACAACAGGACTTATATATTACTGGTGGGAGTGTAAACTGGTACAACCATTTTGGAAAATGGTCTGCTCTTATCTCATAATATTAAACAAATTTTCATATACCCTATGACCCAATGATTCCACTCCTAGGTATATATGAAGAGAAAATTCCTATATGCATACATTAGGAAGCATGTACATGATATTCATGGATGCATTTTCCACACTAGTAAAAACCTGAAAATAACTGAATTGCCATTAACAATAAATTTAATAAGTAAAAATTGTGGAACAGTTACCCAGTGGAATATTATACAGCAGTAAAGAAAAAAGGAAGAATTACAGTTACATGCAACAATAAGGATGAATCTCAGCAATATAAAGTTGAGTGAAAAATGCAGGTCCCAGAAGATTATAGAAAGCCTGAGACCCTTTCATATAGTTAAATATATATATATATGACATACACATATATGATTTTAAATACTAATCAAAAAAAGGCAAAGGGAATGAGAAACTCCAGACATATATATGACAAACACATCTATATGTGACAATATACTAATAAAAAATATTAATCAAAATCAAAATTAAAAAATAATCATCCAAAAAGGCAAAGGAATAAGAAACCCAAGGGCCGGCCCCGTGGCTTAGCGGTTGAGTGCGCGCGCTCCGCTGCTGGCGGCCCGGGTTCGGGTCCCGGGCGAGCACCGACGCACCGCTTCTCCGGCCATGCTGGGGCCGCGTCCCACATACAGCGGCTAGAATGGATGTGCAACTACGACATACAACTATCTACTGGGGCTTTGGGGGAAAAATAAATAAATAAAATCTTTAAAAAAAAAAAAGAAACCCAAGATTCAGCACAGTGGTTACCCCCTGTGAAGGGAGGAGAGTGGAGAGGGATGGAGGAGGCTGGAGGAAGATGTAAATTGCTATCAATATTCTAGTCCTGGTATTGGATGATGGTTCAGAGGTATTCAAAATCTATTTTTAATAATAAAATAGACAAGGTGGCCATATGGATCAATGAGAGTGCTGGAAACAAGGATCCTGATTAAGCCATTGAAAGATCCCAGGGATCACAAATAACCTAAATAAAAACAAAAATGCTCAGTCATTATTTGCATTTTGCCAAGCTCGACATGCATCCTATCTCATTGAATCCTCAAACGTCTTACGAGCTAGAAACCATTACTGTCCCCATTTTATGAGTAAATCGAGGTTCGGTCACTTGGCCAGGGTCAATCATATGGAACCCAGGTCTGAATGACCCGTAACCAGGCCCTGGTATCTCTCTGGACCTCACCTGCCTTCTGAGGTGAGGAGGAGGTGAGGTATGTAACTAAGCAAGGTATGTAACTTTACTGGCAAACAGTAAGTGCTTAATAAATGTCCGCCTTAATTCAGAGGGGCTGTGTGGGCACATCAGAGAGAAACTGGTTGGTGGCTAGGGGACCTCGATCCAGTCCCCCCGCCTCCCTTTGTGACTTTGGGAGAGACACCTCTCTCTGGGCCTCAGCCACCCCATCTGTACCTGGAGAAGGCTGGAGAGGCAAGCCCCAAAGGTCATTCCTGCTCAAACTGTTTTTAAAGGGCCATCCACCAAACGGGAGGCCAGTTAACCCCTTACTTCTCCCAGCAGGCCCCTGCTCATTCTTCCAGAGCAGGTTGGACGTCTGCAAGCCCCAGGTCCTGCCCACCTTTCTGACATTACCTCCTGACTCCTGCCCCTCGTTGCTCAGACCTTCTGTGCCCCACTTTCTTTCCTTAGGGTTTCCGCACTGGCTGTTCCCCTGCCTGGAACACTCTTCCCCCCCGTCTTTGCTTGGCTCACTTCTCATTCTTCAGCTCAAAAGCGCTCCTCTGCGTCCTTCCCTGCCCACGCGGGGTGAAGAAGCCCCCACCGCACCCCAGGCCCTCGTTACTTCACAATCCTGTTTCTTTTCTTCAGAGCGCTCATCACAAGCTGAAATTAATTGAATTACTTTGCGGTGTGTCTCTTGCACTACAGAGGAACTCTGGAGGAAGGACTTTGTGTTGCTCACTGCTGAGTCCCCAGCACCTGGAACCACACCTGCCTATAGAAGATGCTCAGTAAATATTTGTTGGACACACGCACAGAAAAAAGAGTGAACCCGCCTCCTCCGGAAATCCTTTGTGGTCATTCTGCCTGATGCTTCGTTAGGTGGCTCCTCCGGTCTCATGACCCCTGTGCTTTGCCTTGATCCTATACCTCTTGGGACTCTCTCTGAGTCTGTTTACACGACCGTCTCCCCACAGACTGGATTGTCTTTGAAGGTAAAAACTTTGCACCAGATTCACCTGTGAATTCCACCGCCTAGCCCTGGGCCTAGCAGGCAGGTGGGCTAAGGAAATGTTTGTTGGATGAATGAATGAATGTTCTCCTCCACCCATCTTTCCCCTTCCCGACTCTGCTTCCTCCCTTCCTCCCCCTGACAGGTGCCAAGAAGCCGGCACCCAGGTGAGCTGACGAGAAGGCCACTCCAGAAAGAATTTCCTGAAACAGGAATTTCCTGAAATTTCCTCCACCAGGAGGCACTCCAGACAGTACAGGGACAAAGCCCAACACCAGCATCGCCTGTCACAGGAATCGTCTGGGGCCTGGCTCGGCAAAGCCACCAGGATAGGCGTTTTCCCCTATTTCCCCCTGGATGACCCGATGAGGAAGTTGGCAGGCCTGCCTCGGAGCCCCAGCTAGAGGCTTTGCACAGCTGAGCTCTGCCTGGCCAGGGGCCAGTTGGGAAACACTCGATTATTCAAATCATGTAGCTACCCAGGAGGAAAGGATCCCCTTCCTCTGAAAAGGGGAAGTGGGGCAGGCAGGCCAGCCCAGCGATTTGGGTGTTGAAGGAGGAAATTTCAAAGCAAACTTCTCACACAAGCCAGTGCTCTGAGATTTCTCATCCCAGGAAGACATCAGAAGCCTGAGATAAAAACCCAGGAGGGTCAGGACCGGGGCCAGAGCCCTAGATTGAGCAGGACCTTCAGCCAGACTAATTGCTCTGGCCTCCCCCTGACCCTGGTCCTGGAGACACCAGGACTGCCCCGCTGTGACCCCCTCCCCCAGCCCTTCCTTCCCCCAGGAATCACACAGGGGAGAAAAAAACTCTGCACTCCTCAGCCCAGGGGGCCGGGGAGTGTCACGTAGTCTATCCTGCCTTCACCTCCTCCCCGTGTCTGGCTCCAGAAGAAGCATCAGGTTCAAGAAGAGTTTACACATCTGGCCTGCAGAGGTTTATCTAATATTTATTAAGTGATTACGGGCCCACACTCTGGAGCCAGGCTGCCCACGTTCAAATTCTGGCTTAACCACTTATGAGCTGTGTGACCTTGGGCAAGTCCCTTCCCTTCTCTGTGCTTCTATTCTTCACCTGAGAAAACAGGGATTAGAGTGCATACCCTGGGGAAAGTTAAGAGGCCCAAAGGAGGGTGTGTGAAATATTTACTGAGCAGGGATACATAGGGATTCATTGAACGACAACTCTTATTATTGTATTAAACAAATTAAGGTTGTTTGGAGCCAGGCCTGGATCTCTGGACCAGACATCCCCAAGACAGACACATCCTCCCTCACCAGAGCCAAAATCAGTCTGCTCAGCAGACTGGGTGGCAGAGGGGAAAGACCCCAGGCTCTGGGTTCAAATCCCTGCTCCACCACCCACCAGCTCTGTGACCTTGGGCAAGTTACTTAACCACATTGAGCCTCATTTCTGCCTCTGTGTACTACAGACCACAGCAGGACCTCCCTCCCAGCTGTCGTGGACCTTCCCCATCTGGAGGGGTGCTAGTCCCTGTTGCTGTCAGCTGTGGGCAGTGCCAGGAACTTAGGCAGCTGACAAATGCCAGGGTTGCCCCAGGCAGGGATGAGGTAACAGGTTGGTTTCACTTCCTGGAAACCTCCAGCTGGGCCCAGCCTCAGGATATGATGTGCAAGTATTCATTCATTCACCAAATATGTATTAAATGTGTACTATGCACCAGGAAGCGTGTAACATAGATTCAGCAAATGATGGCCGTTACTATTATTATTTAAGAAATTAAGGTTGTTGGGCACTGAAGGTACATCTGTGAACAAAATGGACAAAAAGACTGGTCAGAGCTATGACATCAGGAAACCCACACCTACAGAGACACTGGCTTGTTGTGCTGCCAATCGATAACAAACTATTCATGAGCTGGTGTCATCGGTGGAGAGATGAATACACGAATGGAGGTGTGAGAAGGGCAGCCGGGCTCAGCCTGGGGTGGCTCAGGTGTCAAACCCAGCGGGACAGCCTTCACAGGTTTCCGCAGGGTAACCAAGCCCACTGGGCTGTGGAAACCCCTGCCAAGTGTGACAGCCTTTCACTAACTCAAGGACATTAAACACTTCCTGAATGCAGGCACCCGGTCAGACGCTAGAATTCGCGAACAATGCAGATAGGGGTCCTGCCCTCCAGGAACTCATACTCAGAGCCAGACATTACGTGGACGATCAGATTACAAAGGGCTCAAAATTTCTGAGCGAGATCCAGAAAAGCAGCCATGATGCCAAGTGGTAACACAGCCAGGGAGGGGCTGCAGGGAGGTGACAGCAGGAGCAAAGGCAAAGAGGTGAGAGGCTAGGGGACGAATTTGGGGAAGGACCATGAGCCTGGGATCCTGACTTGATTCTGAAGACTGGTTTTACCATCGATTTGACTTCAGCCTCAGTTTCCCCTTTTGCAAAATGAAGATAATACTTCATTGGACTGTTTTAAAGATTCAATGAGTTCATGAATAAGAAAGGGCTTTAAAAACTGGAAAGTATGATAGCAGCCTGGAAAGTGAGGTTAGGAGTAGTCAAATGACTCATCCAGGATGCGTGGCTGATTGAAACATGAACTAGGATTGGTCCATCTGGGACGGGGGCAAACCCAACCCCACCTCAGCTGCAAAACTCCGGAGTTCCCATCTCCTGCCCTAGGCTCCCCTTGGCCATCTGTTCAGCAAGACCTGGGGACACTGAATTCCCTAGGGCAGGGATTACCACTCCTTCGCTGTGCGATCCCAGGCCCAATTGCCTAACCTGCAAAAACGGAGAGGCGTTTGTGTGCTCCTCCCACGTGCGTGTACGTGGAAGGCTCTGCATGTGGAAGAACACGGCCCACAGGCAAAGGAGTGTCACAGTCATGAATGAGAGATGACGAGGGTAAGCTGAGGAAGAGCAAGGGCAGAGTCTGGTAGTCCCCACCTGAGCGGGGAGGGGAGCCGGCTTCAGGGCCGGACAGATGCAAATTCAACTCTCAGCGGCTCCACTGGTTCACCAGCTGCGGGAACTCAGGTGTATTACTTCACCTCTGAGTCACTTCCCTCACTAGAAAAATGGGCTGTCACTGGGAGTAAACGCGTGAATGCGTATAAAATATGTAGTAGAGTGGCCTGGTGTATAATAAATATTCAGTAACTGTTAATAACTCTTATTACTACTGTTACTACTACTCTTGATCCTGTTAAAGAGAGCGGGGGAAGGGGTGAGCCTAATTCTCCAGGACAATCTGAAACCAGCCTCTTCTTTCTCACTCTTATTTTAAGCCTGGGTTGCGACCAGCCCCAGAAACCAGTGCCCCCCTTGAGGACCGAACATGGGCACAGCTGTGTGCCCCATGGAAGGGCCCCAGCCCATACCAGAAGTGAGTTCTGGCACGGTCTAGCTCTGGGTTTCTTCTGCTTTCCCAGACAAGGAGAAAAAGACTGAGGAGCGTGGTGACACTGACCGGGCGTGACCCTGGGCCTGTCCCTTCTCCACCCACACCCACACAATGACTAAATCTATTATGGTTCTGAGATGTCCTTCAGTCTTGTGTGCCAGCTCTAATTAGTTGATAATGGCTGCCTTTAGAAGGAACTGCATTTAGAAGGAACCTGAGGTTTAGAAGGAAAAAGAGCAGCGGCTGATTAGTGATGTCTGACACGGGTGTAGGATAGGAGAGTGGCAGTGTGCATGCCAACTATTTGCCAAATCTGAACTAGAAAAGTCATAAAGCCTTGCCTCCCTCAATCCATGCCATGGTTGTCAGGCAGGGTAGCTGAAAGCCAAAAGAGGAAAAGGCACTTGCCTGAGGTCACATAGCTTGAAATGTGGGATTGGCCTGGGATTCAAACCCAGGCCCCTCTGGGTTTCTGAGGATGCCTCCTGCTAGGACTACCATTTCCTTTTTCTTGACTAGAAGAGGTGATGTCTGGGCTGAGTCTCACTGTCTGGGAGAACAGGCAGTAAGGGCTGGCCCAGCCTCACGCAGTCATTCAGATGAGATTTGAGGCCCCCTTCCATGGCCTCACAGCACCTAGCCCAGAAATTGCAAACTCAGAAGGCAGGCAGGTAATGTCAATGAGGCAAGTGGGCTGGGTGTGAGACAGTAGGGAGCGGTGGGGACTGTGGTAAAGTGGATTGCGCAGCAGCTAATCAGCTGGGAATGCGGCCCAGTGTGGTCACATCTTCTGACCTTTTAAGAGAAGTAAAATGAAATCGCCTGGTTTAACAACAACTAAATCAAAGTTTTGAAATCACTGTGGGAGCCAACAATCTTCCACACTATCTCCTGCTGCCTTAGTTTGTGACTGACCTGCCATAACCTAGGCCATAAATATATGAGAATCAATTGACTGAATTAGACCCATTCAAGTCTTAGGGAAGTCTCATCCCCCCACTCCTGCTCCTCAGGCATCTTGGCTTAAAGATTCTTTATCTTTACTAACTGAGGCTCAGAGAGGGGAAGTGACTTGCCCAAGGTCACAAAGGTAGTGTATCAACAGCTCAAGGACTTAAACTCTCCTCTCCTGAGTTGAAGATCTTTTTCTACCAACCCACACTATCTATATCCTTCCTTGAACAATTCTTTCTTTTCAAAAAATAGATATACTAAGGATGTACTATGGAAATGATACACATCGAATTCAAGATAGTGGTTACTTCTGGAAAGGCCATGGAGCTTAGAGCCAGGAGTCTGAATTCTCAGTCCAACTCTGCCCTAAGCAGCTGAGTGACCCTGGGCAAGCCCCTTGCCCTCGCTAGGCCTTGTTCTCCCTGGTCTGCAAAGCAGCCAGTTGACAGGGCCAGCCTCTACACGCCTTCTAGCTCTGAAATTTTAGGCATTTATGAGGTCTCCCCTCTGGCCAGTACTTTGTGGCCTCAGATGCATATAAAATAGTAATAATAATAATAATGGGGAGGGCGAGTCCACACTAGCCAGGAAGGAACACTACAATTTTTAGTGAAACCTGATTCCTGGTTACTGGAATCCAGAAAGAAGGATGGTAATACCCAGGCAGTTTAACCACCATCCGACAGTTAAACAAAAACACATCTGGTTTAACTTCGTTTTCCTCATCTCTTCCCCCCACCCCCTACCCTCATCTCAAATTTTACCCCTTAATTTGAGAAATCAAATTAAATGCAAACAATTGATTTCATGCTGCAGTGAGGTTGAGAATTTCAGCATGGAAAACTTTCAGCATGAAGTTTTTCTGGGAGCAATTATGAAATGTTGGGGGGTGGTATGGGGAGGTATAAAAATATGGAGACTATTCTTGAATGTTCTTTGGACACTGAGCATCATATAAAAGTTGTTGAGAGCCTACTATAAACCCAACACTCAGAGAGACCAAGGGATTTGCCTCAGGTCACACAGCTAGGAATTGGAACCCAAGATGCTGACCCCAAAGCCAGTATTTTCCCTGCTGTCTAGGCCTTTGTAACCTACACAGGGCCTTCCCTCTGGCCATTATGGGCCCGGTAGTGGTGAGGGAAAATGCTGCTGAGACTGCCTTTCAGGGAATATTAACTTCTCAATAACAATCACCAACACTGGTTTCAACCCAGTGTTGAAAAACTATTGATTATCTTGCTGGCCCCTCACAGCAGCTCTGCAAAGTACATACTATTATACCCACGTTATAGACAATTTCCTCATCTGAGGCTCAGAGAGGGAAAGTGACTTGTCCAGGGTCACACAGCGGGGCTGGGAAGAAACCTGCAATCTACTGCCCCCAGCTGCCCTCAAAAGTGAGGACATCACCAGAAGGAAAAAAAAAAAAAACATACGGCACAGCCTAGCTCCAGCCTGCGGACTGGTCCCACTGGGAAGCCAAGTCAGCATTCCTGTGGCCACGCGGAGATTTCCGAGCGCTGGTTCTCAGCCCAGCTTGCTCACTCTGCCTGCAATGTTCTCTCCAAGCTTTGGGTTTTGTATTAATAACTTGAGTTGGACCTATTTCAAGGTGAGAACTCTAGGCTATGCCGCTGGATCCTACCTCTGGATGAAGAGGCCTCATCCCCAGAGATGACTACCGAGTTGGAATTCTAGACACCTGGGCTCTAGCCCCAGCTCCTCAGCGAGCATCTGTGTGGCCTCAGGCAAGTCGCTTCTCCGGTTTCTTCACATGTAAAGCGAGGACTGCGCCTAGTGCCCAGGGAGTGTCGGGTATGTAAGCCCCGGGACAGGCAGGGCTTGAGTCTGGCTTCACCCCATTTCCAAGTGGGACGCAGTGAGGCACAAGAACAGGCAGAGGGCAGGAGGCACTGCAGAGATAACAGCCCCAAACCTGTTCCCAGCACGGAGCTCCAGGCTCCTGACCAAAGCTGTGTCGAGGATGGTAGGAGGTGGCAACTGAGTGTGGGCAAGAAGGGCACCTTGCCACCCTACAGTGCAGCCCGTCAGGGAACGGGCCGAGCCTAGGCGAAGCTGGGCGAAGGGTTTCCAGGGTTCAGGAGCAGTGACATAACCCTACCCCAGTCTCAGCATTGCATTGTCTGCCGAGATTAGAGCTGATTATAGCCGATATTTTCTTAAGCACAAGCATTGGCTCAACACTTTGCATGCATTAACCATATCTAGACCCCACCACCGGTAGGTACTGTTTATTGACCTCCTCAGCTTAAAGGAGGAGACTGAGGCAGGTCAGGAAACAGACAGCGAACAGAACTCATCCCGGGTCACACAGCTAGGTTGCCTTCTCTATCGGTGAGGACCAAATGTTAGCCAATCAATTTTACCCGTGTTAGGGCACTTGAATCTCTTTCCTTGTGAATTGCTTAATTCCAATTCTAAAAGGTCAATTTCAGAGCCTGAAAAAAATTTTGTTATGCAAATATCCACTCCAGGAAGAGGACTTCTGTCTGCTTAATTTACCACTGCATTCCCAGCACCTAAAACAGGGCTTGGCACAAAGCTTAATAAATATTTGTTGAATGAAGATAGCATTTTTTTTCTGGCCTCAGCTCAGTTTTCTTCCAAACAACAGTCTTACGAGAAAGGCATACTCTCCGTTTTACAGGTGGGGTCACAGACACCCAAGCCTGTCTCACTCCAGGGGCTGGGAAGTTGGGAAGCTGGGTCCAGGGGCCTCTTCTGCTTAGGGAATTCAGAGACACGGAGTTCAGGAAGAAATAAGGAGGCAGAGGGACAAGATGGGCAGGGAGTGGAGTGGGTGGGGTGGGGACAACACACGTGAGGAGGACGAAAGATTTGGAGAAGGCAGGTCTGGAGGGTTTGGGGAGGCAGGGCAGAAGGAAAAACCAAGCCTCAGCCCCACCATCTCTTGGGCAATAGTGTGGAAGTAGGAGCTGAGGTTGTACCTTTAGAGTTTGGGTTCAAATCCTAGTCCCACTACTTGCTTAACTTCTCTAAGCCTCAGTTTCCCCATTTGTGAACGAGATGACGCATGTGAAGTGTTCAAGCAGGCCAGGAAACACAGTAGGCACGCAATAGACGGTTGCTGTCATCTTCACCCGTGCGGGAGCCAGCCCCGCCTCCCTGGGAGGCCCCGCCCACCGGCGGAGTCGCAGCTTTTCCCAGGGCCCAGAGGCCCTTCGCCGCCGGAAGTCGTCCCCTCTTTTGACCTCCAGCGTTTTCCCTCTCCACCGAGAAGCCTCTCTAAAGGCTCCCTCCTCCAACCCCGTTATGTGTTGCAAAAGGGTCAGAAAGGACAATGCGGGGGGAGGATGGGGCTTTCCCCGGCTTCCCGCCCCACCATTGCGGCCATGCCTTTAACCCGTTCTTATGAAGACCGGGCACGAGAACCATCCCGGGGCAGACCACCTCACCTGCTCGCGCCCAGAGGTGGGTCGCAGGCTCCCTCGGCTTCCGGGGCTCCAGAGCTTTGCCCCCTGGCTGCCGTGCCCATCCCCAACTCCCAAACAGACACCGAGACGCCAGATGTCCCCATTCTCCTCCCCACCGCGGCTCCGGACCTGAGCGCCCCGCTCCCTCTACTCATCCCACTTGTGGCCCAAACTACTTTAGACCCCACCCGGACAGACCAGCCTCCTCCCTTGGTGGCTATGGAAAGTTCTAGAGGCTACTAGGTTGGAGGCATGAGAAGGCACCAGGCAGGGAGCCGGGGTTGGCAGCCTGAGTCTCTTGATCTCCGACCAAGGGGGTACCATAGGGGCTGCTCAGCCACGAGGCACCGGGAGGAGGCGTCTGGACCGAGGGTGGTGGTCCCAGGCAGCGGCCTGTGAGGTAGGAGACCCTAGGACTGCAGCGGCGGTCCCGAGCGCGATCCCCTTAACTCGCGGGCTCCGCGGGCACCACGTCCAACCTCCAGCCCGGCGCAGCGCGTCCGCCGGGTGACTCGGATGCGCGCGAGTACGGGAGCGGGACAGGTGGCTGGAAGTCTCGAATGGGCTGCCATGGGCGGTGTGGGGGCGCAGAGGTCCCTGCCTGCCATTTATATCCAACCTCGCCGCCACTCCTGGGCAAGCGGAGGATGTGGGAGGGGCCGGGGATCGACCAAGTCTCGGGGAGTCCCGGGGAGCCGGGGGGCAGCATGAGTCCTTACCAGCACACAGTTCGTGGGCGAGGGTCTGTCCTGGCACAACTGACGTGGGGTCAGTGCACTGGGGCCGAGGGCGCAGAGTGGCGGGAGCGCGATGCTGCCGGGGCCACCTCCCCCGCGGGCTTATAAAGGCGGCCGCGGGGCCCCAGCGCGCTCCGGGTAGCCCTCCCCCGCCCCCGCCCCCGCCCCCGGCCCGGGCCGGGACCTCCCCGCCCCCGCTCCGCCCCCGGCCGGGCCCGCTGGCAGACCTGGCCACGTGGCCAGGGCGCCCCCTGCCGGGAAGCGGAGCGCGCACCCTCCCGCCCCGGCTCCGCTCGTGCCATGCGTGGGGTTGGGGCGGCCGGGGGTGTAGCTCCCTGCGCGCTTTCGGCCTCTTTCCGCCTCTGGGCTACCCCGGCTCAGTTCTCTCTCTCTCTCTCTCTCTCTCTTTCTTTATTTACAGGAAGGATATAAAGTTTCCTTTTTGACATAAGTATATGTTTTCAAAAAGTGGACCAAAACACTGGGTAAATATTATTTATGTATTTAATGGAGGTGGTAAATGAATGAAGTTTAGGAAACACAACACTTTTGCATGAGAAATTGTGGGTGAAAGCATCTAGAAGTGAGCCCCAAACCTTAGAGAGGCTCTATAATCGTTCACAAATTCCAGGGAAGGGTTTAGGGATACAAGGAGCCTTGAGATGGTGTCTTCATCAATGAGCCAGGGGCAAATCCTCAGGCGTGGAAAGTCTGCCTGTTGCAGCCTGGACAGAGGCTGAGCCAACAGGGAGTGGAGGAATCTCATCCCACCTGTCATGGGCCGCAGCACCTGCTCCTGACTTCTGATCTCCCCAGAACTATGGGGGATGGGCACTTCTGGTTGCACCACATGGCCAGCATTGGGCCCCCTGTGTCTGGTGATTTTCCTTCAGGTGCCCTCCCACCTTGGGTGTCCAGGGATTGCTTATTAGCAAAAAGGGCTGCTGCCTGCCCAGCCCTGCCACCATCCTCCTTCACCCCTCCTACACTGCTCCTGGGCTCTGTCCCCCAAGGAGAATTCAGCTGAGGCAGGGGGCACCCAGCAGCCATTGCCTCCCCTGCTCCCTGGATGCCACCCCTCCTGGTACTGTCCACACAGCAGGAAGGAGGCCTGCACCGGAAACCAGGAGCCCTGCCCTCCAGCTCTGCCCTAGCTTTCTGGGTGAACTGAGCAAGTCACTTTCCCTCTCTAAGCTCAGTTTCCCTCTGGCTGGTTGGACTGGACAATCTCTAAATCCAGCCCAGATTCCAGGATTCCAGGACCACTTGGCTGGTAGAAAGCAGCCCGTTACATTCGGTTTCTCTGCATCTATACGTACCTTGTCTCGGAGGCTTCTTTCCTTGTTGAAAAAATAAGCAAATTGGACTGCTTGACCTCCAAGCTCCCTTTGCCCCAAGAGCTGATGATCTCCTTTGAGTGTTACAATGGTTTTGTAAGGGGGCCAAGGCAGGCATTTATAATCCCTATTAGAGATGAGGAAACTGAAGGCCAGAGACGTTAGTGACCCAAGGATCAGGGTCGGAGCTGGGGCTTTTTCTACTCATTCATTCATGCCTTATTTATTAAGTGCAGCCATGAGCCCCTTGCCTGGAACGAGTCCCGACGTTCATCCGGCTCTAGAAGCCGAGTTAGAGATGAGAAGGCCGGGAGCCCCAGAGTTTTAATTCTCATGTGCACTGACTTCTGGGGAGCCTCCTGCAGTGAGAAATGCTGAGATGAAGAGCGCAGTGGGGTCAGGCCCTCAGTGATGAGGGATGAAGGAGAAGTGCTGAAAGAGAAGAACCAAACTCTGAGGCCTGTGAGGGCCGGCCAGGTGGCATAGCAGTTAAGGTCAAGCGTTCTGCCTCGGCGGCCTGGAGATCACTGGTTCGGATCCTGGGCTCCGACCTACTCACTGCTCATCAAGCCATGCTGAGGCAGCGTCCAACATAGAAGAGCTATATCTCTACAACTGATACACAACTATGTACTGGGGCTTTGGGGAGAAAAAAGAAAAACAGGAAGATTGGCAACAGTTGTTAGCACAGGGCCAATCTTCCTCAAACAAAACAAAAAACAAACAAAAAAGGGGGCCGGCCCGGTGGCATAGTGGTTAAGTTCACACGCTCCGCTTCAGTGGCCTGGGGTTCGCCGGTTCGGATCCCAGGCGCAGACTGCTCGTCATGCTATGCTGTGGTGGCATCCCACATACAAAAAATAGAGGAAGATGGGCACAGACGTTAGCTCAGAGCCAGTCTGCCTCAGCAAAAAGAGGAAGACTGGCAACGGATGTTAGCTCAGGACCAATTTCCCTCACCAAAAAAAAAAAAAAGGCATGTTTATGGGGGACAGCAAGGACCCAGGCCTAGGGGAAAGAATGCCTGAAATCTAGGTGGATATTTCAAGAGGAGAGGGCTAGAAACCGTTTGTCTATTTTACCCTTGGACTTGAGGGCTCATTTTATCTCAAGCCCAAGCATAGCCAAATTTTCCACCATTTGACTCCAGAGCCACCTCCAGCCTCTCCTTCAACTCAGTAAAACAATGAACCAAAAGTCATGAGATGCAAGAGACTACGAAAGCGGAGGCAACATCATTAAACCAATAATGATGCTGCCCTGCTGACTTCGTGTGAGGCCTTGGTCTAAGTGCTTTGTATGTATTAACCCACCTGATCCTCACAACCACTGACTTTTATTCCCACTTTACAGAGGAGGAAACTGAGGCATATATGAGCTGTCATTTGCAGAAGTGCCCGCCAGCCTGATGCAAAGCCCTTTACCGGAGAGATCTCGTTCGCTTCTCTCTGCCATACCAAGGCAGCATCATTCACGTCATCCTCACTTTTCAAAGGAGGAACTCTCAGCTCAGAGAGGCTTAATGACTTTATTCATTCAACAAATATTTATTGGATGCCTGCTCTGTGCCAGGCACTGTTCTGGGAATTGGAACACATGTGAACAAAAAGATTTCTGTCCTCATGGAGCTGACATTCTAGTTAGGGAAGACAGATAATAAACAATAAACGTTATAAACACGTAAATTATATCGTAAGTTAGAAGACGGTAAGGGAATGGATAAAGAGCTAGAGCAGATATAAGGGGGAATAGGAGTGCTGAGGCAGGCAGATTGTGGCATTAAATAGGGCGTTCAGGGGAGAGAAGATGAAATTGGAGCAAAGATTGAAGGTGAGAGGGAGCCTACCTGAGACCACCCAGGAGTCAGGGAAGAACCCAGGCTGCTTGTGTCTAATGTCTGGGCTTTTTTATTATTATTATTTTTTTTTTTCTGAGGAAGATTAGCCCTGAGTTAACATCTGTGCCAGTCTTCCTCTGTTTTGTGTGTGGGTGGCCGCCACAGCATGGCCGCCAATGGGTAGTATAGGTCTGCGCCAGGGAACCAAACCTGGGCTGCTGAAGCGGAGCGCACCAAACTTAACCACTAGACCATGGGGCCGGCCCAAATGCTTAGGCTTTTGAGTAAGTGCGTGACATGCCCTCCCAGGACCTGCTCTAACCCCCAAGCCTCATCCCAGCCTTGGCTTCAGACCTAGTCCTAGGTTTATCTCCCTAATCCTCCCCCAAGCCCTGTCCTCATCCCAGTTTGAGCCTAGCCCTTGCTCCAGCCCTCACCTTCTCTGTCTTAGTCCTCTCTCTCAGGCAGTGCTAACCCAAGGTGTCCCTTCACACCTGCAGCCCCATCCTCAGTCCAGGCCCCTCCCAGCAGTCAGCCCTGTGCTCAGTGCCCTAGGAACTGGCCAGCCTCTGGCTAGAGAGTGTCTTCCAGTCCCAGCCGCCCTTAAAGGAAGCCCTCCTCACAAAGGCCTGGGGAGCCCGCCCTGTGAATAAACCCCATTGTCCAGGGAACAATGTCTCCATTTTGTCCTTTATTTCTAAAGGGACTTGTGAGCAGCCTCCAAGCTCCAAGAGGGGGCATGTTGCTTCCTATTCTTAGCCCTGGAGAAGGCTGAAGTCCAAGAGGAAGGGTCAAGGCCCTCTGCTCGGGGCTGGATTCCAGAGGCCAGAGCAGATTCAGGCAGGCCTAGCCTTAGTAGTCCAATGGCATTTCCAGAATGGAGGCAGGAAAGAAACCATTCCTAAAAAGGAGGAAAAGAGCTTGGCTATACCTGGGATGGCAGAGAGAAAATCTCGTCCATCCACCCATCCCTACACACACAAGGCTTTCATCATCTCTGATAAAATCTTCCTGAAGATTCATCCATCCTCCTGCCTGTGCATCAGCCTGTCCATCCATCTCCCTGTCTTCGATGGACACATCTGAGATGGGCCTTGGAGATGGTCCCCCAAGGGGCTGCACCACTTTAGCATCCCACTTCCTGTTAGATGCAAATTCAGGAACCTGAGGATGATTGAGGGCTGGGGCAATGGCAGGCTGATATTGGCCAGATTGGGGATTACCTTAGCAATATTCTTAAAGGCTCAGTAGGTGTCTGATCTATTTGTTTCCAGTCAAATACATGAAGACCTTGCCCCATCTTTGTGTCCAGAACATGAGCTGGGGATATCTACCTCCAGACAACTGACCTTGGGCTCAGTACATCTCCCTGCCCTTGGTTTTATGGATGGCCTCTACTTTGGCATGTCAAAGCCATCACAGAGGTGGAGAGGTGCCACTAATTGGCCTCTTGCCCACGGTCTGCAACCCAGCAGAAGCATGAGACGAGGAGTTGGGTCTCTTCGTCAGACAAAGAATGCTTAATGGGATGTGCTTGGGAGGGGCCTGAGGGGTCTTTGGTTTTATCTCCTAAGTCTCTCACCTCTTGGCCCATGCTTCCACTGAATATAGATTGGAGTAGAGAATTCAGCTTTTTGTCTGGAATCCTGAATTCGCAATCAACTTGGATTGCAGCCTCTCTTAACAAAACCCCAGTACTTCCCTCTTTCCTTTCAAACAGGCCTATTTCAAAGGAATCCTGTCTCTTTCTTGTAGGAATTTACTAATGACTACAAGAAATCAACAACCATTCCAAAATTCTGAAATTTTCCCACAAGTCTCCTAAAAGAGGAGCCTTGTGGCCACCTGGTTTGAATTCCAAGATTCAATAGACTGACCAACTCCTTCACCACCAGCTATTTCAGAGTTGCCACCTTCCCAGCCAAGAGCCTTGAATCCACCTATGTTCCATCTACCTCCTCAGCCCCACAAGCTCTGCACTGTAGGGTCTATAACTCACAGCATGCCCCTTCTGGTCCCAGTTTCTTTATTAGTTAGGAAGTTGTAAGGAACAGAAAATCCAGCTTCTCAAACTGGTTTTGAAAATAAAGGAATTTATTTGTTCATGAAACAGAAAATTCTACATTCAAGAGAAGCTTTCTCCAGTGGCTCAGTGATGTAGTCAGACCTGGTTTTCCTCTTTCCATTTCTCAGCTCTTCCTCCATCTTGGCCCCGTTCTTACCCAGGTGGAAGTTCCCAGGTGACATATGGGAGTCACCTTTAATATATCAAAAAAGTGGAAATCAGTTTCCCCAAACAAGCACAAGTCTTGGAATTGAGTCTTGTGGACCCAACCTCCATCATGGGCTCCCTAATCCAGTCACCATGATGATTTATTTAAGCCAATCCAGGCCCACCCGTGGAGATGGGATAAGGTCTAGCCCACCCAATCTGCCCCAAAAGGAGAATAGGGGAGTGAGTGCTAGGGAGGCAACTGACAAATATCCCCCACACAATGGCTTTAGGACTTAGGCAAGTACACACAGTTGCATTTATGGGCTTTATACTTGCCAAAGCACTTTGAAATAAATAATAAAAAAATTTTTTTATATGTATAAAGTACAATATGTTGTTAAACATATAAATCATCTATACTCATGCTAGATAGTTCAAATGCAAAAAGAAAAAGCAAATTAAAATATCTTGTAATCTCATCACACAGAAATATCCCATTTAACAGCTTGATATTTATCTTTCTAGATTTTAAAACAAAACAAAAACTCCAAAAGAATGGGAACATAGGATACACTTATTAAGGATCCCTGCTTTTTTCCCGTAATACATAAACATCCTCCCAACCCCATCCAGATTTTTAAGCCCTCTGGATACATTATCTCATTTTCTCCTCTCGGTGGGGGATAGTATGATCCCCATTCTACACATAATGAATCAGAGGCTTGGAGATCACGTCAACAGCAGGCAGCCAGCACTCGATTCCCAGCCCAGACCCCTAATGATGGTGCCTCAGCCTCCGCGGGCGAGAGGACGCACTGCTGCTCATTGAGGAAGTGCCCAGCAAGCGCTTCTGGAAGGTGACAGTGAACATGTGCTGCACCTCCAGGAAGGTCCAGTCCCCTTTCCGGCTTCCTCCTATGTGGTTCCAGAGATCTCTGGGCACTCAAATGAAGGAAGACCAGTGAGTTTAATGTTTACCATCCTAAAGTGCAGTGTCACGGAAACCCAGGGACTCCAGACTCTCCCTCCACCGTGGTGGGTGGAGGTGGTCAGGGCAGAGGGGCAGGCAGAGGGCAAGCACTCCAGCTCTTCTGAGCATGTGACGGGTGGGCTCAGAAGGCCTGAGCCCCCACCTCCCAGCAGTCTCATCTGAAAAGGCTGTAGAAATGGACAGTGGCCCAGACTCTGAAGTCAGACTACCTGGGTTCAAATCTGGCTCCACTAGCTGTGCGACCTTGAGCAAGTGAGACTATCTGTGCCTCAGTTTCTTCAGCTGTGAAACAGGAATGACAATACACATCACGTAGAGTTGTTGAGAGGTTTAAATAAGAGAATCCACATAATCCCCTTGGAAGAGTACATGATACATAATAAACATTCAATAAATATCAGCCATTACTATTATTATTTTATTAGATATCTGTATTAATGAGGATTCTAGTTGCAGGTAATAGACAACCACTCCTGCTGGACTAACAGAAAAGAGGAATTTATTAAAAGGAGGTTTGTCCATGACAGCCAAGGGCAGGGAGCCAGCCAGGGTTCCAGAAGAGACTGGAAGCAGGGATTTGATCGGTCACCAATCCAGACCATTTTCTGTCTCTTGAGTTTTTCCTCTCTGCTCCTGCTTCGCCCATCTCTCCCTGCAGACCCACTCTCTCCTCTTCCCGCCCTTTGCAGCGGGACCTGGCTTCCCACGGCTCCCCTAGCGAGCGTATTAAGACATTGCAGTTCAGGAGAAAGAATTGGATTGGCCCTACTGGGTCACATGTCCAGGCCTGGTCCAATCAACTATGGATGGGGGCGGGGTCATGCTGTGCCAACATGGCAGCTCCCAACGAAGAGGCGACGGGCCTGTGAATGGGACAGGACACACATCTGATGAGAGTCCATCATCCACTTCCTTCCGTCACAGATCACTTTTACTCCTTGGTTCTCAGGCTGAGAGGACACACTGTCATCCTCACTCCACCACACTACCTTAGAGGGCCTGCTTGCAGCTCCCCTTGTCCTGGGGGAAGCAGCACAGCACCTGTTGCTCCAAGTAGCCATCACGGGACACCACCTTCACACACACACACCACACACACACACACCTCTGGACACAGACAATTAGATCAGGTTCAGCCAATCCCTAGACTTACCCCTGACTCCACAATCAGAATCTGAACTAAGAAACTCGGAGAGGAAGGCATTGTTGACCAAGACGGGTACAAGGTCCGATTCTCCTGGATGCCTGGGGCCATGGGAAGCCATGTGGAATCTGAGGAAGTAGAGCTTGCCAGCTGAGAGAGACAAGAAGAGAGCAGCTACTCGGAGAGAAACGGAGGTGAGAGTGACCTGCAGCCCAAGACAGTGAACGACTAGATCCAGTCTCTGACTTTCCAGTTCCCACTTCCAGCACCAGAGGGGCCCGTGGAAATCCCTGGAATTTCCTCACAACCTGCCCCCAACCCAAATTTTTGTTTTGTCTTGCCAAAAATGCCCTACCCAGGAAAATTCACTTCCTTATTTCTCCCTAAAATGAGACACAAATTATCCAACTTCCCTATTTCTTCAGGGAGAGAAGGCACAACCAACCTACCCTCCTGCTTAAAGCCCATGGGTGTGCGTGCCTAGAGTGTGCACCAGAATCACATCCATTTAAGGACATTTGGATACTGGTTCATGCCACAATACCCTCCTTGTCCCAATATCACCTGACCTCCCCCAGGAGGGAGGGGACAGGAAGCAACTTGCCCAAAATGGCCTGTAGAAATGATCATCATGGCTGCCAACCCCAGAGCATGGGCATCCCCTGAGGGCAGCAGGGGAGGGTCCCCAGAGTCGGGGGGTCCTTTCCAGGCCTCAGAGCTAGGCTGGTCAAGGCACGTCAAAGAAGGGCCAGAGTAGGACTTTCAGGAAAACATTTCCTCCAAGCACCAATCTCGGTGCTTCTGCATTTACTTAGATACAGAAACTGCTCATAGACCAGGCAACCATTCACTGGCAGGGAGGTGGGTCAGAATCTGCCTCGGATGTACCTACCTAGCTCTCTGCCTCCACCATCTCCCCACCATGCCTAAGAAGCTCAACTGAGACCTGGCTCCACCCTTTTCTCTCCTCCAGCAAATCTTCGATGGAGATTTATTCAGATTCAATGAAGATTTTTTTTTTGAGCACCTACTGTGTGCTAGGACCTGTCCATAATTGAATTATACAAGCACGAGTCTCTCCTTTGCAGGAGCCACTGGTAACCCTGAAATCTTATTTCCTTATTTGTGAAATGATAGGGTTGGACAAGGCATGGTCTCAGGCCCCGCCCTGCTCTGACGGACTAAGAATGAGGTGTCTCATCGCTACCGTGTATGATGAAAATGGATAGTAGACTATATCATTGCTTATTCTTGGGCCATTTTTACACCTGTTTTTCCTGATCTCTCTGTGTTGTCAATGCAGACGGTCTCTGTGGAGTAAACTCTGATGCTTTCTGATAATCCAGCTGACGCTGGGGAGACAGGACAGGTTCCTGATGACTGGCTAAAAGGCTGATGTCAGACTGACAGCACAGAGTGACTCTGACAGTGACATGTCAACTTTCCTGGGCTGGGCTGGGCCACACACACCCCCCACCTCCACCCTCCCTTAGCAACCAGTGGTTAGGCTAAAAAATGTGCCCAGAGCAACAGGAAAGTAAAAGAATCTCCCCAAATCCAAGTGAAACCCAAGAAGAAAATTTCATTTCGACAATTTTATCTGGAATTTTGCAATCCGTAAATTTAACATACAGAGGTATAAACTAGTTTTAATTTTGGCCTACCTGTTAAGTGTGTGTTCATGGTTTAATGTTATTTATACGGGCATATCTCGTTTTACTGCACCTTGCAGATATTGCGTTTTTTTACAAGACACTCCACCAGCAAAAAGATTATAACTCGCTGAAGGCTCAGATGATGGTTAGCATTTTTAGCAATAAAGTTTGTTGTTGTTTTTTTTTTGCTGAGGACGATTCGCCCTGAGCTAACATCTGTGCCAATTTTCCTCTATTTTGTAGGTGAGTCACCACCACAGTATGGCTGATGAGTGGTATAGTCCACATCTGGTATCTGAACCCACAAACTCAGGCCGCCAAAGCAGAGCGTGCTGAACTTAACCACTAGGCCACGGAGCTGGATCTACTAAAGTATTTTTTAATTAAGGTATATACATTGTTTTTCTAAACATAATGCTATTGCACACTTAATAGACTACAGTATACTGTAAATATAACTTTTATATATACTAGGAAACCAAAAAATTCTTGTGACTCGCTTTATTGCGGTATCTGCTTTATTGCAGCCGTCTGGAACCAAACCCACGGTATCTCCAAGGTATACCTGTATTTTGAATTACATGGGAAGAGGTTGGTAAGGGGCCCTGCAGTGCTCAGGCATCTAAAGGCCTAAAGCAGGCCCTGGTGCTGGGAGTCGGGTCCCCAACGTTGGGACTGGTGGCCCCAAGGCACCACCTCTCTCTCTCTGGGTGAAAGGGCTTGTCTGTTTTTTTATCACTGTCCCTTAAAATACCTTAAAACCTTAGTTGCAAAACAACGCTTGACTCACCCAGTGTTAACTGAGTCCAAATGGTTTTGTTTATATTAATCTTTTCGCAGGAGGAAGGGGTGGGAGGGAGGAAAACAGTCCAGCAGAAAACAATACCGAGGTTGTTAATTGCTCTTTTATCCTCAGCCAATTGATGAAAGAAAAGGAAAATCCTCTCCTCTCTAGGGTATTTTGGAACTAGGTGGGACAAGGATTCCACAGGATAGTTTCAAATCTGTGGCACTGGGTGGGGACAGTGTGTTTCCTCTTGCTCCCCTCTAGGTGGTTGTTGACATGTCTGTGCGTCACCGTCTGTACTATTACTGGTTGATATACTTTTCAAGTGGATGCCCTTTTTCTTTTTTTTGCTGAGGAAGATTCACCCTGAGCTAACATCTGTGCCAGTCTTCCTCTATTTTGTATGTGGGTTGCCACCACAGCTTGGCTGCCAGTGAGTGGTGTAGGTCCGCGCCCAGGAACCGAACCCGGGCCACTGAAATGGAGCACGCCAAACTTAACTACTAGGCCACCTGGGCTGGCCCCACAACTTAGAATTAAATCGCTATTGCAGATGGAAAACCAATCTCATTTGCCATAAATAGAAGGTAACCGTGAATTCTAGCTTGAATTTGTCGTCTGCCAAAGGCTTTTAGCAAGTGGTGGGGAGGTGTTGAAGATACATTGGCCCAGACAGATCGAAATGAAATCAAGGTTATTTAAGACCACATCTGGGTACCACCCCAAGTAGTTTCCTAGTCTGGGTTCTCTGAGGCTGTGAGCTCCCTGGGGGAGAGAGATGGGGCATTGTCCTTTGTTACCAGCAAAGCCCGTAGCGGAATGTCTTACATATATGGGTGCTCAGTAAAAACTTCCTGTGTGTTGGTGCCCTGTACACCACGGCAGCCTGCCAGGGCTGCGACAGGGGCCGGCTCCCCCCTCAGACCTCTAACTTGGTGACGGGTGGGGGAGCCTATGGATAAGAGGTGGGGGGGGCGGAGCTTCACTGTCTTGAACTGCTCCGGGGGTCTGACAAGCAGAGTGGGACTAGGGTGAAAATGCCCCACTTGCCTCACCCTAATCTGACCCAGAGGGCTCTGGAAAACGGGGTGAGGCAGACCTCTTCTCTGAGGGAAGAATGCCCCAGTACAATCCATGAATTGGCCAGTTGGTGTTTGTAATTCTGAAAGAACGATAATTTGTTGCCACTTCTCAGCCCCAGCCAGCTTTCGCTTTTCCCTATTTTCTGCATTCACTGTTAATTTCTTTTGGGGCAAATTGCCAAGTGTTTGAAAAGGATGTAATTATTTTCCCAGCTTAGGAATTTTATCCTCACCTTCCCACCCTGAGACCTAGCCAGCGAGAAAGAAGCCAAGAAGCTGCTTCCTGAAAGAACAAAAATTTCCTGGGCAGCAGCCGCCCTGCTGACTGTGCACACAGTAGGTGATCAGACCCTCTGCCGACGCTGGCCCAGCAGCTGAAGGTTGGGGGCCATGGGGGAGAAGCTTTACCCACTGACTCTCGTCCACCTCTTGGCCGCCTCAGATCCAGGCGTCGAACTAGGAATTGTGGCCCCTTCCTCCACCAGGAAAACTCAGGTGCTGGGACAAAAAGGAAGGGGAAGGTGAGCTTTTTAAATACCTACTATGTGCCAGGGACTGTGTTAGGCTTTTACACCTATTGTGAGGATTTAATTACTAGACTAACTTGAAGAGTAAATGAATTCCCATTTGAGGTTCAGAGAGGGGAGTACTTTTGCTCAAGGGCGCACAGCTAGCAAGTGGCAGGGGTGAGGGTCCAACTCAGCTGTCAGACTCTTCAACCTGAGCCCTTTCTGCTTCAGGCAAGACAGGAACTAGGTGTCAGAACAAAGAGGTCAAGGTTGATTCTGAATTCCATGAGGTGCAAAGTTGTTTCCAGAATGCCCAGACAAGAATGTTCCCAGATCTTAGGCAATGGAGCCTTTCTAACCACCACCTCCACCTCCTAGCCCCACTCCCTGCCACACACACACCAGCTGGAAGTTTCCTCAGGAGCAGCAGGTGTTCAGAACAGCATCACCACCCTCGCCGCCTCATCCAGCTGTCTGGCCATAACCAGTCCCTTTACCTCGCAGAACCTCTGCTTCTTCAACTCAAAATGATCCCCCCAACCCCTCAGTCCTGGTCCCCTCTGGGAGTCCCCATGCCACTGGCGCTGCCTTTCATCCGTGGCTCACGCTAGAGTCCTTGTCTCTCCCTCCTTATGTCCGGACCATCTCCAAGTACCTGTTTGTTTTCCCTGATAAATCCCTGAATATTACTAAATTCTGACCACTCACCTCCGTCTCCACCACCACCATCCTGCTCCAGGCAACCAGTTCCTCACCAGGATAACTACAAGTCCTCTCTGTGGTCTCAGGATGTGACACAGCTCTCTCTTCTAAGGGCAAATCTCATCGTATCATGCTCCTGCCACACCTCCACTGAAAAGCCATCCATGGCTCCTCCTTGCTCTTGTGCTAAAGACCTGATTTCTAACTATAGCTAACTGAGTCTTGCAAACTCTGGCCCTTGACACCTTCAGCCACATCTGGCCTCCTGCTGTAGCTACTTGGGCCTTCCTTTGGTTCCTTGAGTGCACCATGCTCTCTTCTACCACAGGGCATTTGCACATCCTGTCTCTTCTGCCTGGAAAGCCCTCCTCTACACCATAAAAGCCTTGCCTCATTCTGTCCTTTTTACTCAGTTCTCAGCTAAAGGGTCACCTGCTCCCAGATACCGTCCCTGATCAGCAGCCCAGTGGGGACTTCTTCTTAACCTTACTCTAGTGTGGTTATTTGATTAACACCCATCTTCCATCTTCCCTTCTTGACTGTAACCTTCATGCAAGCAAGGACAGTGGCTATTTTAATTCACATTGTTTCCCCAGAGCTTAGCACCTGACACACAGTAGATGTTCAATAAGTATTTGTTGAGTGAATAAATGATTGAATGAAGGTTGTTTTGAGAATGAAATAAGAAAGAGGAGAGGGGAATGGAGAGGGAATTAATGTTTGTTGAATGCTACATGGTGCCAGGTGCTTTAGATATATTGTTCTAACTAATTTTCACGAATGACTCATTTTACATTTGGTAAAACCGAGACTCAGAGATATTAGGTAACTTGCCCATGGTACACAGCTAGTAATTGATAGAGCTAGGACAGGAGCAGGACCTATTTTGTTCCAATGCTCATGATCTCCTCCCTTCCTCAGTCTGCCTTTAAGTTAAAAAAGTGAAGGGAATGTGTTTTGCAAATTCTTAAGTTGAGATAAATATTCGTCCTTTCTGACCATCCCTGAGCTACCATTACCATAATAACAACAGATGTGGAAGGAGGTGGGGGAGTGGCTGGAAAGAGACACTTTCAGGGGTAATGGAAATATTCTGTATCTTGTTCGGGGTGGTGGCAGCGCAAGTGTATACATTTATCATGACTCATTGAATTGTACACCTATAAATTCACAGAATTTCACTATATGGAAATGTGAATTTCCATATGAATTTCACTATATGGAAATTTTGCCTCCATTTCAAAAACAGCTAAAAAGGGCATTATTGGTACAATTGGAGAAATTTGAAGATGGTTACATTAGATAATATTATTGTATCAATGTTAAATTCTTGGGTGTCAAAGGTTAACCACAGAGTTACCATGTGACCTAGCAATTCACTCCTAGGTATGTATATACTCGAGAGAACTGGAAACATATGTCCACACAAAAATTTGTGCAGAAATGTTCATAGCCACATATTTAGAATAGCCCAAAAGTGGAAACAACACAAATGTCCATCAACTGATGAAGAGGTAAATAAAATGTGGTTTAAAAAAATGGTAGAAAGGACATGAACAAATAATTTTTAAAGACAAAATCTCAACCTAAAAAAAATTAAAATAAAATAAAATGTGGTATATCCATCTAATGGAATATTATTTGGCAATAAAAAGAAATGAAGAGATGCAGTGAAAGCAGTGCTCAGAGGGAAATTTATAGCTGTAAATCCCTACATTAAAAAAGATCTCAAATCAGTCACCTAAACTTCCACCTTAAAGAACTAGAAACAGAGGAGCAAACTAACCCCAAAGCAAGCATAAGAAAGGAAATCTAATAAAGATTAGAGTGGAGGGCCGGCCCCGTGTTTTAGCGGTTAAGTGCACGTGCTCCGCTGCTGGCGGCCCGGGTTCGGATCCCGGGCGCACACTGATGCACCGTTTCTCCGGCCGTGCTGAGGCCGCATCCCACATACAGCAACTAGAAGGATGTGCAGCTATGACATACAACCATCTACTGGGGCTTTGGGGGGAAAAAAATAATAAATAAATAAAATTATAAAAAAAATAAAAGATTAGAGTGGAGATAAATGAAATAGAGAAGAGAATAACAATAGAATCAAAGAAAACAAGAGTTGGTTCTTTGAAAAGATCAACCTTTTGGTCAAAAGATTGACAAACTTTAGCTAGACTGACCAAGAAAAAAAATGAGAAGACTCAAAAATCAGAAATGAAAGGGGAGACATTACTACCAACCTTCTAGAAAGAAAAAGGATTATAGGGGAATACTATGAACAGTTATATGCCAACAAATTCAATAATGTAGATGAAATGGACGAATTCCTGGAAAGACACGAACTGCCACAACCAAGTCGCTGAGAAGTAGGAACACTTCTCAACCCGTTCTGTGAGGCCGGAATTACCCTGATACCAAAGCGAGACAAAGACATTACAGGAAAAGAATACTACAGAGCAATGTCCTTTATGCATATACATGCAAAAATCCTCAACAAAATACTAGCAAACCAAATACACCATGCCCAAGCAGACCTATCCTGGGAATGCAAGATTGGTTTAACATAAAAAAAAATCAATCAATGTAATACACCTTATTAATACAATGAAGGAGCAAAACCTCATGATCATCTCAATTGATGCAGAAAAAAAAAAACAGTTGAAAAGATCTAACATCCTTTCATGATAAAAACACTCAACAAACTAGGTAGAGGAGGAAACTTTCCTCAACCTGATAAAGGGCGTCTGTGAAATACTCACAGCTAACATCATACTGGTTATGCTTTCTCCCTTAGATCAAGAACAAGACAAGGATGTCTGCTCTCACCACTTCTATTCAACATTGTACTGGTTCTAGCCAGAGCAATTAAGCAAGAAAAAGAAATAAAAGGCATACAGATTGGAAAGGAAGAAGTAAAACTATCTCTATTCTCAAATGACATCATCTTATATGTAGAAAATCTTAAGGACTCCACCAAAAAACTATTAGAACTAGTAAACAAGTTCAGCAAGTTTGCAGGATACAAAATCAATATGCAAAAATAAATTGTATTTCTATGCACTAAGCAATAAATAATCCAAAAATGAAATGAATAAAATAATTCCATTTACATTATAATCAAAAAGGATAAAATGCTTAGGAATAAATGTAACCAAGGAGGTATAAGACTTGTACACTAAAAACTGCAAAACATTGTTGAAAGAAATTAAAGAACCCCTAAATAAATAGGAAAATATCCCATGTTCACAGATTGGAAGATTTAATATTTGTAAGATGGCAATACTCCCCAGATTGAGCTACAGATTCAATGCATTCCCTATCAAAATTCCCATTGACATTTTTGCAGAAATGGACAAGCTAATCCTAAAATTCGTATGGAAACTCAAGGAACCCAGAATAGCCAAAACAATCTTGAAAAAAGAAGAACAAAATTGGAGAATTCACAATTCCTGATTTCAAAACTTACTACAAAGCTACAGTATTCAAGATAGTGTGGTACTGGCATAAGGATAGACATAGAGATCAATACAATAAAATTGAGAGCCCAGAAATAAATCCATAAATGTATGGTCAATTGATTTTCTACACGACTGCCAAGATCTTGAATGGGGAAAGAATAGTCTTTTCAACAAGCAGTGCTGGAACAACTGGATGTCCACATGCAAAAGAATGAAATTGTTCTCTTACCTCACACCATATGCAAAAATTAACTGAAAATGAATGGAAGACCTAAATGTAAGAGCTAAAACTATGAAATTCCTAGAAAAAAACATAGGGGTAAATCCTCATGACCTTGGATTTAGCAATGAATTCTTAGGTATGACAAAAGTACAAGCAACAAAAGAAAAAAATAGATAAATTGGACTTCATTAACATTAAAAACTTTTGTGCATCAAAGGATACCATCAAGAAAGTGAAAAGACAGCCCACAGGATGGGACAAAATAGTTGCAAATCATATATCTGATAAAGGTCTAGTATCCAGAATATATAAAGAACTCTTACAATGCAACAACAGAAAGACAAACAATGCAATTAAAAAATGGGCAAAGGACTTGAATAGACATTCCACCAAAGAAGATGCAAATGGCCAATAAGCACATGAAATGATACTCAACATCATTAGTCATTAGGGAAACGCAAATCAAAACCACCATCAGATGTCACTTCACATCCACTAGAATGACAATAATCAAAAAAATAGAAAATAACAAGTATGAGGATGTGAAGAAATTGGAACCCTCACACATTTCTTGTGGACATGTAAAATGGTGCAGATGCTGTGGAAAGGAGTTTGGCAGTTCCTCAAAAAGTTAAACATAGAATTACAATATGACCCAGCAATTCCACTCCTAGGTATATACCCAAGAGAAACGAAAACAAGTGTTCCAACAAAAACTTGTGCACCAATGTTTGTAGCAGCATTATTCACAATAGCCAAAAAGTGGAAACAACTCAAATGTCCATCAACTCATGAATGAATAAACAAAATGTGGTATATCCACGCAATGGAATAGTACTCAGCCACAAAAGAATGAAGTGCTGATCTACGCTACAACATGGATGAACCTTGAAAGCATTATACTAAGTGAAAGGAGCCAGACAGGAAAAGCCACATGTCGTATGGTTCCATTTATATGAAATCTCCAGGTCAGCAAATCCTTAGAGACAGAAAGCAGATTAGTGGTTGCCTAGGGCTGAGGGAAAGGGGAATGGGGAGTGACTGCTTAATGGGTACAGGGAGTCTTGAGGGAGTGATGAAAATGTTCTGGAACAAGGTAGTGGTGATGGTTGCCCAATATTGTGAATTTACTGGAAGCCACTGAATTGTATGCTTTAAAATGGTTAAAATGATGGATTTTATGTGAATTTTACCTCAGTAATAAAAAAAAGAGAAGTGAAGTACTGATACATGCTACAACATGGATGGACTTTATAAACATTATGCTAAGTGAAAGAAGCCAGACACAAAGGGCCATGTATTGCATGATTACCTTTAGATGACATGTCCAGAATAGGCAAATCCATAAAGACAGAAGGTAGATTGGCAGTTGCCCAGGGCTGGGGGGCAGAGACTGGTGGGGACAGGGATTGGAGGGGCAAATGGGGAGTGACTGCTAATGGGGACCGGTTTCTTTTCAGGGTGATAAAATTGTTCTCAAATTGGTTGTGGTAAGGGTTTCACAACTCTGTGAATACACTAAAAAACATTGAATTGTGTACTTTAAATGGGTGAATTGTATGGTATGTGAATTATATCTCAATACATTTGTTATAAAAAAATTCTTGGGTGTGATATTGACATCCTGGTTATGTAGGAAAACATCCTTGTTCCGAAGAAATAGAAACTGAAGTATTTAGAGGTGAAGTGTCATGATGTCCGGAACTTATTTCCAAGTGGTTCAGCAAAATAAAAGAATGTATTTACAGAGAACTGTGCTGTCCAATACAGTAGCCACTAGCCATATGTAGCTATTTACACTTAAATTTAAATTAGTTAATAATAAATAAAACTAAAAATTCAGTTCCTCGGTTACACTAGCCACATTTTAAGTGCTCAGTAACCACATGCGACTACTAGTTACAGTATTGGACAGTTCAGGTATAAAACATTTCCATCATCACAGAAATTTCTATTGGCCACTGCTGATATATAGAAAGATAAAGCAAATGTGATAAATGTTAGCAAAGGGTAAATCTTAGTGAAGCATGTATAGATGTTTCTTGTATTATTCTTTCAACAGAGAGATAGTAATAACACGGCAAAGAATTCCCTAAGTGCCCAAGCACCGCATGAATCCAAGTTTTTTGGGAACTTCCAGATCCTTGTCCCAACAGTCTATTCTGCTTGTTAACACATCGTTCCCAGCATCCTCTCTCTGAAGTGAGATATGTGCATCGTATAGGATGCTCTTTGTGCCCCTGTTCGTCCGTGTTTGTTGGAGAGGTCATACAGGGTAGTCGTTTTGTAGCTAGCTAGAGTCAAGTTTATTATTATTTTTGTGTGTGTGAGGAAGATTAGCCCTGAGCTAATATCCACTCCCAGTCCAACTCTTTTTGCTGAGGAAGACTGGCCCTGGGCTAACATCTGTGTGCATCTTCCTCTACTTTATATGGGACGCCGCCACAGCATGGCTTGACAAGTGGAGCATGGGTGCGCTCCCGGGATCTGAACCTGTGAACCCCGGGCCGCCGCAGCGGAGCGAGCACACTTACCCTCTACGCCACCGGGCCGGCCCCTAGATAGACTCAAGTTTAAATTCCTGCTCTGTCGCTTAATTAGCTATGTGACCTTGGTCACATTACTTAACTCTGAGCCATAGGTCTCTCACCTGTAAAATGAGGTTTAGAATAAGTAATTGCTCTTGCATTATGGAAGCCACCTTAGCTTTGATTCTAGTACAAAGCAAGTATTTATTACAGGCAGCTAGGATTGTTCTAGGATGCAGGAAAGTTGGATTGGCTGAGACTGCCAGTTAAACCGCATGGCTTATTCTCTCAAGGAGTTTCCAGTCTAAAACAGAGGGCAGCCATCCACTGGGAGACCAGGATAGCTGTGCTAGCAACTGAGGACTTAATTTTATCAGCAACAAAAAAAGAACAAATGTCTTGACTATTTAATAAAATTAAGTATGCCCCTATGCTGGCGTTAAAATGCCCTTAATTTCTGGAAAGGTGGAGCTAGGTTGCCAGGAGTTGTGGTTTTTAATGCCCTTATACGGCAGTTCTACGTCACTCCCTGTGTCTTGTCTTTTGACGCTGTGCAGGTTTGTGAAACCCCAAGTCTGGGAACCACTGACTCAAAGGACACTTGAAGGAGCGACAATGGGCAGAGAGAGCCAAGCCTAGGAGTCAATAAATTGAATTCACCCAGGCATTTGCATGTTTATAACCAGTCAGCAAAGCAATAGACATTTGCCTCCGGAAGCGAGTTCCTGAGATGGCATTTGCGTTATCTTTTGCTTGTTTACTGGAGCAACTGTTTCTGTGGGCGTGGCATTTCCTTCCCGGTGCCTGCCTGCTGCTTGTTACCCAGATTTGGGACAGAGAAGGGCAGGGTGAGTTGAGGCTCTGCACAGCAGGAGAGAGCCCAGGTTGGAAGAGAGTGGGCTGGGCTGGACGCCTAGGGGCGCTGGGTTGCACTCTTTCAAAGGAGACTGCAGGACGGCTCAGCATCCCATCCTGCTGCTCCTTGCTTTGTGACCCAGGGCAAGTCACTGCACCTCTCTGAGCCTCCATCTTCTCATCCATTAAAATAATATCTCTTCCCAGTGTTGGTTAGTTTCTGCTCTTAAGCTCAAGTTTAAGGCTCAATTTCCTCAGCTGTAAAATGGGCATAAAAATCATACCTAGGGGCTGGCCCCGTGGTGTAGTAGTTAATTTCGCACCCTCTGCTTCAGCGGCCCGGGGTTTGCAGGTTTGGATCCCGGGCGCGGACCAACGTACCGCTTGTCAAGCCATCTTATGGCAGTGTCCCATATAAAGTAGAGGAAGATGGGCGTGGGTGTCAGCCCAGGACCAGTCTTCCTAGGCAAAAAGAGGAAGATTGGGGGCTGGCCCCGTGGCGTAGCAGTTAAGTGCGCGCGCTCTGCTGCTGGCGACCCGGGTTCGGATCCTCAGCACACACTGATGCACCGCTTGTCTGGCCATGCTGTGGCGGCGTCCCACATAAAGTGGAGGAAGATAAGCACAGATGTTAGCTCAGGGCCAGTCTTCCTCAGCAAAAAGAGGAGGCTTGGCATGGATGTTAGCTCAGGGCTGGTCTTCCTCACAAAAAAAAAAAAGAGAGAAAGATTGGCAATAGATGTTAGCTCAGGGCTAATCTTCCTCACACACACACACACACACACACACACACACACAAAATCATACCTACCTCATAGCATAGAGGTGAGGATTAACACTTAGCAGGGCTCCTGGCACATAGTAAGTTCTCAATAAATGCTAGCTAACATCAACCATTAGATTCCACTACAGATCTACAATCCCCTATCTGCAATCTGAAATTCGTAAAGCTCTGAAAACTCCAAGAGTTTTTGTAAGTTTGCCACCAAAATTCATTTGATGCCAAAACCTGATCTGAACTGATGCCAAGCTATTTATACTCTTAATGGGATAACCCACTGATTATGAACATAATAATGTAGTTGATTACTGGGTGTGGCCCCAGAAGATGCACCAAATCACCTTTTTAAAATCTGAAAAATTCTGAATTCTGAATCACCTCTGGCCCCTAGAGTTTTGGGTGGAGAACTTAGAGCTTGTGGTAGGGGAGATATGCTAAACACATAAAATGATACGACTGTGGTCAAAGCCAGGGCTTGCTGCGTGCAGGGAGCGGGGAGACCCCTCTATGCTGCAGGAACACTAGAGGCAAGAGAGAGGGAGAACCCAGGAGGACCTACGGGAGGGGTCTTGGTTACAACAGACACTGACTCTGGCTGATTTAAGCAGCAAGGTAACCTGTTGGAAGGGTATAGGGATCATTCCAGGGTATGGGTAGGTAAGAGAACTGGGCTCAGAAGCTTCAGGGCCAAGAAGCCGCCAAAATCACCCACAGAACTAGTCCAGTGAGTAATGGCGAAGCCCCAAAGCCCCAGGCTGCAGTGCCAATCCTGACCCACGCTGGCACCAGATTAGGGAGGTGACTTCCAACCCAGCTGCTGCCCCCACAGGGCGCTGTCTCTCTGTCCCTGCTCAGAACTCAAAGTCTGGAATGGGAACATCTGATTGGCAGAACCAAGGTCACATGACCATGCCCAGGCTGCAAAAGAAGCAGGGAAAACAAAGATCTGGAAACTTGCTTTTAAAGTGGGAGGCAGTTCTGCTTCTGCCATGACTCCTAAGGAAGGGATTCCTCTGGAATGGGAAAGAGTGTTCAGATGCCAGGCAGCCAAAACAGCTAAGAACAGGCAGAGGGGCCTGGCAACAGTTTCCCAGAGGAGGGGTTGATTCTACCTAGGCCTTGAAGAATGATCAGACTTAGGCTGCAAGGGGGAATGAAGGGTGAAGGGGTTCAGACCAGGGAAGGCTGGCTAGAGGGTGCTTACTAGATGACAGTCCTGGAGCTGAGCACTTTCTTCTCATTTAATCCTCACAACTGTAGGCAGCAGGGGAGCTATCATTAGCAGCGTTTTTCAGACAAGGAACCTGAGGATCAAAGAGCTCATATCAACTTGCCCAAGATCGTACAGGTAGAAGTTGGCAGAGCTGAGATCTGAATGCAGGCAATCTGACACCTGGCCCATAACTCCTATGCTATACAGGAAATAGGATGCATACTGAGTGCCTACTCCTATCAATTGATAGTGGCTGCTTGGAGCCCTGTGTTGAAAAGGATTCTGAAGTTGTCTCTGGTATGTAATGTAAAAAGGGCTATGATCAATTAGTGATGTCTTTTAAGCAAATTTGACCTAAGAACTCAAAATTCACATGTTTTAAAGTGAACATGCAACATTTTATCAAAATCAACCATATATTGGGCCATAAAAAAACACTCAACACATTTCAAAAGATTGAAGTTATTCAGACTATGTTCTCTAACCACAAAGGAATTAAACTATAAATTAATAACAAAAAGAAAAATAGAAAGTCCCTAACTTCTGGAAATTAAACATTACACTAGTCAAAGAAGAAATCAAAATGGAAGTCAAAAAACATTTCTTTTTTCTTTTTTTGGTGAGGAAGATTAGCCCTGAGCTAACATCTGTTGCCAATCCTCCTTTTTTTGCTGAGGAAGACCAGCCCTGGGCTAACATGTGTGCCCATCCTCCTCTACTTTATATGTGAGATGCCTGCCACAGTATGGCTTGATAAGTTGTGCGCAGGTCCGCACCTGGGATCTGAGCCTGCGAACCCTGGGCCGCTGAAGCGGAGCACGCAAACTTAACCACTGCACCACCAGGCCAGCCCCTCAAAAAACATTTTGAACTGAATGATAATGAAGGTATGGCATGTCAAAACTTGTAGGATGCAACTTTCGCAGTTCTTAGAGGAAAATGTGTAGCCTTAAAATGCATATAGTAGAAAAAGAGAAAGGCTTGAAAATTAATGATTAAAGAGCTTATCTCAAGAAGCTAAAAAAGAATAGCAAGTCAAAACCAAGGGGAAAAAAAGAAAATAACAAAGATAAGAGCAGAAATGCAAATCAACAGTGCTAAAAGTTGGTTCTTTGAAAGGATTAATAAAATTGAGTAAGTCATATCTACCATAGTCAAGGTATTGGCAGAATGATAGAACACATTCCAGATGGTTCCTATTCTTGGAACTCTCTACCTTTTATATAGTATATGCTCATAAAAGTATTAGTTAAATTGAATTTGAGCAAGGGCAGAGACTGAATGTTTAAGGGATGATGGGTAATTCAGTTAGGTTGGAGTTAAAATATTATAAGGGAGATGAATTAGTCTAGACTCCCAAATCTTCCTCAGGGCAGAAAGTGACAGAAGCCCAAATCAAGCTGACTTAAGCAAAGAGGAGACTTTTTGTTTGCATAACTGAAAAGCCCAGGGGGGAGATCTGGCTTTAGGCACAGTTGGCTCTAGGTGTCCAAATGGTGCTGCAGGAATGGCTGTTGTGTTTTTCTCCTCTTCTTCCTGTATTCACCGAATTCTCAGGCATGCTCTCCAGCCTAGGCAGGAAGGGCAGTGGGCTACTCGAGTGGTCTCATGGTGGTGGCAGCAATGCGAGAGGACAGACTCAACTGCTAAAGCACATTTCAGGCATATGCATGTATCTCACTTGCTAACACATTATTGGTTGATGCAAGTCACATGGCCAAGCCCAAAGTCTAGGGCTGGAGAAATTCTCTTTGCCCATCCTGAGGCTGTGACAAGGATAGAGTGAAAAGTTGGGACCAATATTTAATCTGCACAAATACTCAGTATCTTTCTGGGTTATAGGGTACATGCATGCTTAATTTCACTTACGTGCTGCCAGATTGTTCTCCAGCATGGCTGTACCAGTCTATGTTCCCACCAGCAATTCATAAAAATGAGAGTTTCTCTGAATCCTCATTAATGCTCAGCATTATCCAACTTTCTTTTTTTCCCAGCCTGATGGATGTGAAATGGCATCTCACTGTTGTTATACTTGGTGTGTCTCTGATTACATACACATCTAGGCAGCTCTTCATATCTTGTTAGTCATTTGGATGTCCCTTCCATGAGTCACCTATTCATATCCTTTGCTCATTTTTTCTCATGTTTCGGTTCCTTTTCTTGTTGATTTGCAGGATTTCCACATATATTCTAGATATTAATCCCTTGTCAGCTTTAGACACTGCAAACATCTTTTACAAGTCAGTTTTCCATCTGTTAATTTTGTTTATGGGGTCCTTCACTGAACAGAAATCTTTGATATATTAGCTTGTGCTTTTTTTCTTTTTTTTTTTTTGCTGAGGAAGATTTGCCCTGAGCTAACATCTGTTGCCAATCTTCCTCTTTTTTTTTTTTTTGGCTTGAGGAAGATTAGTCCTGAGCTAACATCTGTGCCAGTCTTCCTCTATTTTGTATACAGGATGCTGCCGCAGCATGGCTTGATGAGCAGTGTGTAGGTCTGTGCCCGGGATCCAAACCCGCGAACCCAGGCTGCTGAAGCAGAGCGCACAAACTTAACCACTATGCCACGGGGGCCGGCCCCTTAGCTCGTGCTTTTTGGGCCTGGTTTAAGAGGCACTTTTCCCATCCCTAGATCACAAAGATATTCTACACTTTTATCTTGCACATTTAGGTCTTTCGTACATCTGGAATCCACGTTTGTGGTGGTCAAGGGTAGGGAGCCAGTTTTCCCAATACCATTTACTAAAATAGTCTGCTCCTTCCTTCTTTGATTTATGGTGCCACGCTTGTTATATATCAAATCTATCTATCTATCTATCTATCTATCTTCTATCTACCTACCTATCATTAAGCTATCTCTATCATCTATCTATATTTATATCTATATCTATTTATCTATCTAGTTATATCTATATATCTGATAAGACAACTTCTCCTATTTAGTTCTTCTTTTACAAAGTTCACTTAGCCTTTGTGGACTTCATTCTTCCATATATAATTTAGAACAAGCTTGTTGGGTTTCTCCAAAACAAAATCCATCTAGAATTTTGCTTGGGATTGTACTGAATTTGTAGATCAATTTAACAAGAACCAGCAACTTTAGGATGTTAAGTTGCCTTAACCACAAGTATGGAATAGACACCTATTTATGTCTTCTTTTGTATCCTCTAATAGAATTTTAAAATTTTTACCTTAGGGATCTTTTGCATTCCTTACATTAATTTCTAGATATTTTAATGTAAATTTAAGGTTTTTAAAAATTTTTGAAACAATCTCAAACATACAGAAGAATTTCAAGAACAATAGAAAGATTTTTTTTCCTGAACCATTTGAGTTGAGGTTGCTGACTCAACGCTCCATCACTCCCACATAGTTTATTGGCTATTTATAAACAAGAACAGTCTCATGCGTAGCCACAATGTAACCATCAAAGCTGGGAAATTAACATTGATACATTACGACCATCTCATCCTCAGACCTCATTCAAGTTTCAGCAGTTGTCCAATAACATTCTTATGGCAAAAGGAATCACATGTTCAGACCACATCTTGCATATGATTTTCATGTCTCTTTAATCTCCTTTGGTTTGGAACATTTCCTCAGTCTTTCTTTGACTTACATGACCTTGACACTTTTGAAGATCGTAGGCAAGTTATTTTACAGAATGTCCCTCAATTTAGGTTTGTCTGATATTTCCTAATTAGATTTGGGTTCTGCGTCTTTGGCAGGAACATCACAGAAGTGATGCTACATTCTTCTCATGGCATCCTATCAGATGGCACACAGTTTCAATTTGTCCCATTGCTAATGTGTTTACTTTGATCACTTGATTAAGGTGGCATCTGCCAGGTTTTGCCATTGTCAAGTTACTCTTTCCCCTTTTGTAATTAAGTGTTTTGTGGAGAAGTTCATTAAAATTATGTAAATATTCTATTTTCATCAAACTTTCAATTTATTCATGCATTTATTTATAGCAATATGCTCTCATGGTTTTCTGTTTTATTCAATTTGTCATATCATTATTTGTTTTGCTCTCAAATTGTCCCATTTTTGTCTAGTGGGAGCTCTTTCAAGTTGGACATGTCCTTTTGACTTGTCCTCATCATTCTTTGAGCACTTCCTTGCTTTCTCTTGTAACAATATGATCTAGGCTCGTTTTTTACATCCTCTGCCCCAATCCTGGAATCAGCCATTCATCCAAGGCAACCTGGTTCATTTTAGTGTAGAATGGTATTTAAAAGCCAAGGTCTGAGTCCTAGGTGTGCTCATTGCTGCTGGAGTATCATTGCCCCCAGGCCCTCTCAGTGGACAGAGCTAGAGACTATATGTCACTCTTTTCACCCCACTCGGTCTCCAACATCTCATGCCAACCTTACCCCATGCTGGATGCCCTCCTTATCCCACTCGAACTCCAACATCCCACAGGGGCTGCCCCTCTGCATAGATGTCACCTTGTTGTGCCCTACCTAATGGCTTTAGGACTGAATTTTTTTGAAAAGGAAGAGAAAAGAAGAAAAAAGAAGAAGCTAATTCCCTAGACACTTTAGTATTTCATTTCCTTTGTATTTTCCAGTTGGTTATTGTTGATGTGGAAAAATGCTATGAATTTTTATAGGTAGGTCTTTGGTAATTATAGCATTGGTTTTCTAGGTAGATGACTCTGTAGTCTGCAAGTAGTGACAGTTTACCTCTTATCTTCCAATCCTTACATTTCTCTGGCTTTTCTTTGTAATGTCAGCTAGAATGCCAAGCTAAGTTAAATAGTAGCAGTGATATCAGGCATCTTTGAGTTGTTTCTGACCTTAAAGCCACCTAAAGTTTGTCCATTAAGAATATATTTGCTCTAAATTTTTGTCATATAATTCTAATCAAATTTTGTGAGTTCTTGTCTATTCCTAGTTTATTAAGAATTTTTGTGTGTGTGTGTGAGGAAGATCAGCCCTGAACTAACATCTGTTGCCAATCCTCCTCTTTTTGCTGAGGAAGACTGGCCCTGGGCTAACATCCATGCCCATCTTCCTCCACTTTATATGGGACGCCGCCACAGCTTGGCTTGACAAGCAGCACGTCAGTGCGCGCCTAGGATCCGGACCTGTGAACCCCGGGCCGCCGAAGCGGAGCACGCACCTAACTGCCGTGCCACCAGGCCAGCCCCTCCTTCGGTCTATTAATTAACATGCAGAACTTAATGGATGAATTTTCTTTTTTTTTTTTTTTTTTTAAAGATTTTATTTATTTTATTTTTTTCCCCCCAAAGCCCCAGTGGATAGTTGTATGTCGTAGCTGCACATCCTTCTAGTTGCTGTATGCGGGACTCGGCCTCAGGATGAACGGAGAAGTGGTGCCTCGATGCGCACCCGGGATCCGAACCCGGGCCACCAGCATCGCAGCGCGCGCACTTAACCACCAAGCCACAGGGCCGGCCCTGGATGAATTTTCTGATGGTTAATTCTTCTTTCTTATCTGTGATAAACTCTATTTGACCATGATTAAAAAAAAAAAAAAAAGAAAAAACACATAGGATTCACTCAGCCAATATTTTATTTAGGATTTTCATCTTTGTGTTCATGGGTGAAATTAAACTATAATTTTCTTTTCTTGTCTTGTTTATTTTTCTAATTTTGAAAGTAAGATTATACCACACCATGAACTGTGTTAAACAATTCCCTCCCCAATCTTTTTTTCTGATCCCTCTGCTTTAGAGTTGAGACTTTGATACCCAGAGAGAGGGATGGATTTGACAAAGATCACACAGAGAGTGAGTGACATTTTCTGTCCTGGGAAAGATCCCTCTTGGAGATGTCCCCTGACCTAGGCTCCTTTGTGCTCCAGTCACTGCCTGGTTATCCGCACTGAACACGGCTAATTAGGGACAAGAACACTGGGGTCTCGGGTTCTTTGCCATAAGGCTTTGCCTCTATGACCTTGTTTGTTCGTTTCCTCCTCCGTAAAATGGGGGCTTGGGATCAGGCAACCCTGAGGACTGTTCTGTCCCTGACAATTGAGGCCTTTGTCATTCTCAGACATCCTCCTGGGATTTTAGGCAAAGCTTCAGTACACAAATAGAACCTGGTGAAAAAGGGAAATAGTTGGCGAGAGCATCGTCCCCACAGGCAGCCATGGCCCTGTTTGTAACCCCAGTCCTGGCTGTGCTTGCAGCCCAGTGCAGATCTCCACGTCTGAGAGCACAGGCTCTGGGTGATATGTCCGCTGAGACCACAGGCTGGGGAGTGAAGGGACCTGGGAGACAGAGGAGGAGGAAGAAGAGGCTGCCTCACCACCTACTAGCAGCGGAGTCAAGCCTGGTGGGGCACGGGCCCCACCCCAGGACCTCCCTGGCCCTTCAGAGGCCTCCTCCGGGCAGAGGAGTGCTTGAGGCCAGGTGAGGCCAGCCCAGCCTGGCTCTGGCTGCTGGGTCTGGGACTCTACCAGAAGGCTGCCTCTGGGGCCCTGACTCTCCTGGAGGCCTGACTGGTTCCCCCGTCCCTCCTCCCTCAGGACCTCCCCTCTGCTGCTCTGCCCCAGATGCCGGCTGCCAACTCGGCTTTCTAACGCCTAGGCTGCAAAGCCCTACTAGCCCATTTCACTCCCCAACTCCCAACCCAAATCCAGCCTGAACTCTGCCCTTTCAGTCCCAGCACAATTCCCTCTCCTTCCCCAGACTTACCTAGAACATCCCCAGAGCATCCTTGTCCTCCCAGCACAGTTCTGCTTTGGGCCCAGGGAAATAGCTAGTGTTGATCTCTTTCCCTCTCAACTCATGCAGGCTGCTGGTCCCCTGTCCCCACAAAGCTGCCCTGACTATTCCCGGGGACACTCCATGAGCCTTCACCTGCCTGCTCCCCACCCCACCTGAGCTGGGGCACCCTGCGCAACTCCTAACGCTATTCTCCAGCCAACTGGGGCTCCCTGCTGGCCTGGGCCCCCTCCAGCCCGCCTCATCGCCGCTTGGGTACCACAATCTGAAGGCTTGCACCAAGTCCTTCCCTGCATGGACATGCTGCCCCCTGCTGGTCAGTCTATTATCAAACCCAAATAGGTTTCCAGGCCAGGGGTGCCGGGGGAGCTACCCTTGCTGTGCTCTTACCACAGTTGAAAGCACTTAACGCACTTTACCTAATTGAACCTTATGGCTGCTTTATGAGGTAGGTCCTGTTATTATGGCCATCTTACAGATTGGAAACTAAGACACTGAGATGGTAAGCCACTTAACTAAGGGATAGTGGGTTTTGAACCCAATACAGTTAGTAATAAGAATGAGAGCAGCTCATTAACCCAGCTCCTCCTTAGGATTCAGAACTGCGCTAGGTTCTTTAAGTGCAGTCTCCTTAAACCTTCCCTCCCACTTTCCACAACCTGGTATCAACGTTCTGCATTTGCCCCATACCTCCAACACCCCTTCCAAAGCTAGGCCTGCATGGCCTCCCCCACTCAGCTGGAGACCCTCAAACTGCCCCATAATGTGGCAAACTCCCCGTACCTGCAGCCCTCCTCGACTTCCCTCCACTACCCACCACAGGCCGGTCTGCCCAGTCCTCTGGGTCCCCTTCCTGCCTGTCTTCAAATAATTATCCCGGCAAATCCACCCCCCACCCCCTACCAGACCTTCCCCCAGACATTGAAAATGCTTAAGTCTTTCTCAGCTTAAAAAATTAAGCAAATAAAGAACCTTCCCCCACCCCTTCAACTCTAGCTACCCTCCTATTCTCCTCACAGCAGAAATTCTCAAAAAGCTGTCTACACTCATTGTGCTCATTTCCTCACTTCCTCCTCATTTTTCAGCCCAGGCCATTTTGGCTTTTGGCCCACAGCTCCACCAAGCATCCTAAGGTCATCACTCACTCCATGTTACCAGACCCAGGGGACATTGTTCAGGCTCAGGACACTGAGTTCCCCTCAGCTGCACTCGGTGCTCTTGGCCACAGCATCCTTCTGGAAACACTCTCTCACTGTGTTTCCGGATTCTCCTCCCACCTGACCTCCTGGGCCTCTGCTTCTCAGTCTCCTTTGATGGCCTATTGTAACTTATCGGGCCATTAAACGCTGGCTCTAGTCAACACTAGATCCTAGATCTTCATCTCTGTTTATCCTATTCTCTCTCTGGGGTAATCTCATCCACACCCACACAGATGCTGATGACCCCCAAATGTATCCCCCTAGCCCAGGGTATCTCAACGGGGGGCAGTTTGGCCCCCCAAGGACACTCAGCAATATCTGGAGACATTTGTGGTTGTCACAACTAGGGAGGGATACTGCTACACCTCCTACAGTGCACAGGACAGGCCCCACAACAGAGAACGATTCAGCCTCAGATGTCAGCAATGCCAAGGGCGAGGACCCCTGGTCTGGCCTAGCCCTTCCTCTGAACCCCAGGTCGGTACATCCAACTGCTTGTAGCACGTCTCCACTCGGGTGTCTCAAACCTTCCCCAAACTCAACCTGTCCAAGTGGAACTCATGCTCTCCCCAGCCTGATTCTCTAACAACCTGCCACCTCCCCCCGCTGCATGAGCCACAAACCTGGGAGTCATCCTGGAGACCGTCCTCTCCCTCACCTCAATATCCAGTCCATCACCCATCACCAATGGGTACTGCCCGTTTTATCTCCTCTCCTCAGCATCTCTGCATCACCCTGCTCCAGGTCATCTCTGCCCTAGGCTTTCATAAAAGTGCCCTGTCTGGTCTCCCAGCATTGTCTCAAGGCCCCCTCCAATCTTTTCACCGCACAGCAGCCAGAGTGGTCCACGTCAAAATACAGATCTGATTATGACATCTCCTTGTTTGAAACACTGGTGACTTCCCAATGCTCTTTGGATCAAGATCCAAAACCTAACACAGCCTGCCTGGCCCACATGCTCTTGCCCCTGCCCACCCCCTACTCTGCACTCTAACCACTGTGGCCCTATTTTTCAGTTCTTCAAATTCATCAGGCTCCCTCTCACCCCAGAGCCTTTGCATATGCTATTCCCTCTCCTTCGTACCTCTGTTCCCTTCACTCACTTAACTCCTATTCATCCTTTAGATCTCACCTCGAGGTCACCTCCTCAGGGAGACCCTACATGACCCCCGAGTCTACGTCAAGTTCTAAGATAAACCTTCTCACAGAGACATGTTTCTTTTCTGTAGGAAACTTAGTTCAGCTTGTAATTCCCCTGCTCATCCATGCAATGACCTGATTAATGTCTGTCTCCCGACTTGACTCTGTGCCCACCGGGGTGGGACCACATCTGTGCTCACTCATCAGCAGCTGGCACATAGAGGGGGTCAATACAATCTTCAAAGGATAGAGTGAGTGAAATCCGGTCTTTCACCTGACCGCACAGCAAATCACACCAAGAAGAAGCATCTGAGTCATCAGAAAGGCATTGCTTCCATTCCTTCCTTATTACAAAAGCAATCCATGCTTGTTGTGGACAAATCAGAAAACACAAACGAACGAAAGGAGGAAAATATAACCCTACAGCACATACTATTTTGCAAACTACTTTTGACCCTGAGCAATAAAACGTGAACAATAGGCATAGATGAGCATCAGGAGCTGCGTCTCTGTGATGCTGTTTTTCCTGCACAACATCCCATTGTATGTAAAGAGGATAGACTCTTTCTCAGTGGACCTGTGCATCTGTATACCTGGGAAGCTTTTTAAAATACAGATTTCAAGCTCCACGCCCAGGAGGTTCTGATTTGGGAAGACTTGGGTGGGTCCCAGGTATTGCTACTTTGTAAATTTCCCCTGGAGATTCTGACGTGAATGCCAGGGTTGGGAACCAAGGACTGATGTAATCCTCTATTTTTGGCCACAAGGGAAGTATCCAACATGTTGTTATTTCTAATTGTGCAGGAATGAGAATCCTTATGACTGCCCTAGCAAGTGTCCTAAATTATTTCAGAAAGCTGATTCCCAGGGTGGCCTTGGGCATCGGTAAGGCCTCCTGGGCCATACTGCCAAACTGCTTTGAGTTTTCAATCCCCTTTCCCTCAATCGGATCTCTTCTCCTGAGTTAAGTCGATATTGACTTGATCTGGGAGGGCTGAGGCTGTGGGTGGCAGAAACATGATTTTCATTTTCTTTCCTTTATACTCTTTTGAATTGTTTGATTTTGTGATCACTGGCATGTATTACTTTTGCAATTAAAAAAGAAAAGCTAATAGGCTTATTTTGAAATGTCAAATGGGCTTCCAGCCCAGTTCTTATTTTCTGAGCTTCAGACTCTGCTCCCAGCAGCCTATTTGATATTCTCCCTCGGTAGCTGAACAGAATTTTTTTTTTTCCCCCGAAATTGACACACACATGAAAATTAACAGAGCCACACTCTCATTCTCCCCTCTCAAACCTGGCTCCCCCACCTTGTCCACCTGAGAAAATGGCACCTCCGTTCACCCAGCTGCTTGGGACTGAAGCATGGTGCTCTCAGCTCCCTCTCCCCCAGCCCCACACCCATCCTTCCCAAGTCCTGTGGATTCTGTCTGCAGATTCCAGCTCGGATTGGTCCACTTCTCTCCATCCCACCACCATCACCCTAGCCTGAGCCGCCTCCATCACTCGTCTGGACTTCTGCATCTCACCCCCAAACAAGCCATTCTCCCTGCAGCAGCCAGAGTGGTCCTTCAAAACCTAAGTTAGATCAAGACTTAACCCCACTCGGGATGCTCGGATAACTTCCTGTCGTACTTAGGATGAAACCCAAATCTTAACGATGGCCCACCAGGCCCCACCTGATCTGCCCCGCCCACCCCTCCCGCCTTATCTGTCTCTGGGCTGTGACAGCCTGGCCCCCATGTGGCTCCATGAGCAGAAATGCTTCCTGCCCGAATGCCTTCACACATCTCTGGAACGTTCTTCTCACCAAGCCTCACCTTCCCTTGGATCTCAACTTGAATGCCCTTCTCCAGAGGGGGTTTCTCTGACCTAATCGAGAGTCGAGTCCCCCTCCATCCTCTCCGGCAGCTACTGTGCTTCTTCCTCCTCCAGTTGTAATATGTTCAGGTGTGTCATATTGGCTGTCGTTGGCTCCGCTGGCTGGAACGTAAGCTCCCTGAGAGCAGAGACAGACGTGCTTTGTTCACTGTGAACCCAGCGCTAGCCCAGCGCCTGACACGTGGTAGGTTCTCTATACAGATTCGTTAAAGGAGTCGAAGGAGCAGAGGTAAAGGTTATTCTCCCTGTTTTAAAGGGGAGGCAACAGAGGCCTGAAATGTGAAGGGACTTGCCTGATGTCACCCAGCAAGTCAGTGGAGCTCTGGGATCTCCCCGCGGCCCGCAGACCCTGAATACAGTGCTCCCGCACCATCCCCACCAGGGTCACGTGACTTCCCCCAAAGTCACCGGGTTAATAAAGTGGACACTGGATTCACACCCTGGCTTCTCCATCTGTTCTTTCTACTACAAAAAACTGCAGTCCATACATTTTTATTGAGTACCTACTAAGTGCAGGCACTGTGCTGGGAGCTGGGGAAACAAGTGAACCAGCAGACACATCCCTGCCCTCTGGAGCCCACCTCACTGTAGGAGGAGGCAGGAAACAAACACAGAGAAAAGCCCTGTGATAATTATGAATTCTGATATCAGCCCCAGAAACTCAGCAGTGTCCTAGGCGTCATCCCTGACATTCCTCTGTCTCCAGGCATCTGGAACTATCTTCCGCCCCCAGCCCTTCCCCAGAGCCTCCCCAGCTGCTCACGCTGGCCCCTTTCCCAGGGCCACCCCTGGATCACATTCCCAAGTGCTCATTTAAGGTCACCACCAGGGGGCAGCCGTGCTCCATCTCAGACGGTTCCTCACCCGCCCAGCTTGGGCCTCAGTTTCCAATGGAAGCTCAGACTTGGGGCGGGGAGGGTGGGAGAGAAGCAGAAAGAGGGGAGAGAAGGGGACAAAAAGACGCCTGGGCTCAGCAGGTGGCGTGTCTTAGGGAATCAGCTCTGTCCAGACTTAGGGAAGAGTTTCTCAATTGTTTTTCCTCCCTTGTCCTCTCTTTACCATTTCATTCATTCATTCAATAAATTTTTAAAACAGGGCTGGCCCCATGGCGTAGCGGTTAAGTGCTTGCACTCCACTACTGGCGGCCCGGGTTCGGATCCCGGGTGCGCAATGACGCACCGCTTCTCCAGCCATGTTGAGGCCGCGTCCCACATACAGCAACTAGAAGGATGTGCAGCTATGACATACAACTATCTACTGGGGCTTTGGGGGAAAAAAAAAAAAAAAAAGGAGGAGGATTGGCAATAGATGTTAGCTCAGGGCCAGTCTTCCTCAGCCAAAAGAGGAGGATTAGCACGGATGTTAGCTCAGGGCTGATCTTCCTCACACAAAAAAAATAATAAATAAATAAAAATAAATAAAATTTTTAAAACAGCTTTATTGAGATATAATTTACACACCATAAAAATTCACCCACTTAAAGAGTACAATACAATGATTTTTAGTATATTTACAGAGTTGTGCTACTATTACTGTAATCCAATTTCAGAACATTTTCATCCCCCAAAGAAGCCTTGTACTCATTAGCAATCAGTCCCCAGACCTCCACCCCCTGTTCCTCTCCCTCTTCAGCCCTAGGCAACCACTAATCTACTTTCTGTCTCTATAGATTTACCTATTCCGGACATTTCATATGAATAGAATCATAGAATATGGGGTCTTCGTGACTGGCTTCTTCCACCTAGTATAATGGTTTTGAGATTCATCCATGTTGTAGCATATGTCAGTACTTACTTCCTTTTTATTGCTGAAAAATATCCCATTGTATGGATAGACCACACTTGGTCTATCCAATCATCAGTTGATGGATGTTTGGGTTTTTTATACTTTTGGCTGTTATGGATAATGCTGTTATGAACATTTGTGTACACGTTTTTTTAAGTTGAGATATAATTCACATATCCTACAATTCACCCTTTTAAAGAATACAATTCAGGGGCTGGCCTGGTGGCATAGTGGTTAAGTTTGTGAGCTCCGCTTCGGCGGCCTGGGGTTCGCAGGTTCTGATCCCGGGTGCCAACACACTCACCACTTATCAAGCCACACTGTGGCGGCGTCCCATATAAAGTAGAGGAAGATGGGCACGGATGTTAGCCCGGGGCCAATCTTCCTCAGCAAAAAAGAGGAGGATTGGCGACAGATGTTAGCTCAGGGCTAATCTTTCTCAAAAAAGGAAAGAATACAATTCAGTGGTTCTTAGGATATTCACAAGTTATGCAACCATCACCACTATCTAATTCCAGAACATTTCATTATCCCAAAAAAGACCCCGTACTCATTAGCAGTCACTCCCCGCACACCCCCTCCCTCCGGCCTCTGGAAACCACTAATCTACTTTCTGTCTCTATGTATTTGTCTATTCCAGACATTTCATACAAATGAAATCATACAATATGCGGCCTTTTGTGTCTGGCTTCTTTTACGTAGTATATGATTTTGAGGTTTGTCCGTGTCACAGCACGTATCAGAACTTCATCCTTTTCTCTTGCTGAATCATAGTGCATTGTCATGATATATCACATTTCTTATTTATATATTTGTCAGCTGGTAGACATCTGGGTTGTGTTCCCTTTTGGGTAATTATGAATAGCACTGCTATGAACATTCATGAACAAGTTTTTACGTGGGCCCATGTTTTCATTTCTCGTACGCATATACCTAGGAGCGGAATCAGTGGGTCAGAAGGTAACCCTATGTTTAATCCTTTTAAGGAAATGACAAATGCAAAGGGTCTGCACCGTGTTACATTCCCACTAGCAATGTATCAAAGTTCTAATTTCTCCACATCCTCACCTTTTTGATGATAGCCATTCTAGTGGGTGTGAAATGTTATCTCATTGTTCACTCAGTAAACTTTTACTGATCACCTACTCTGTGCGAGGCCCTATTCCAGGTGCTGGAGATGTAGTAAATAGGACAGAGATGGCCCTGCCCTCCTGGGGGCTCAAGGTCTACTATAGATTTAGATATTTATAGGAGCAATGAATACATTGAGGAGACAGGTTCGGGAAGTGGTACGTGCTGTGAAGACTTGATACAGAGTAATGGAGGGTGCGGCAGGGGCAGTGGTGGCGGAGCTGTGCCATCCCGGGGACCAGGGGAAAGGGCCCCTCTGGAAGGTGACATTTGTGATAAGATTTAACAGGTAAGGAGGAGCCTCCCCACTCAGCTCTGGAGGATGAGCATCCTAAGGACAGGGAACAGCGGGGCAAAGACCCTGAAACCTGATGAGTCTGGGGTTTTCTAGGAACATCACGGAGAACAGCGTGGCTGGAGCTGAAGGAGCAAAGGAGAGAGTGGGGAGAGGAGGCGGCAGAGGTGGGTGGAGGCAGATCACTCAGGCCTTTGAAGGCTTCTGTGAAGAGTTTGAATTTAATCCTGAGCTTGGCGAGAAGCCACTAGAGTTTGGAGAGCAGAGTATTTTCACTCTGAAAATCTCCCTCTTTCTGCACATGGTGAAGAGGCTACTGGGAGACAAGCGCAGAGCAGAGAGACTGGTGAGGACTCCATGACGCAGTCCAGAGGAAGGATGGTGGAGGCTGGGAGTGGAGGGGCTGGGGCTGGATATGCTTTGAAAGTAGAGCAAAACAATTTACGGGGGGATTGGATGTGAGGGATGAAGAAAGAGAGGCATCTTCTTCCTTCTGGCCCCTTTTGGTCAGGAAACATGTGGTGAGGCCTCAGTGTACTGATTCCACCCAGTGGATCCACAGAGACCGGGACAGATACATCTCCTGCCTTCAACCTGGAGACCCAGGACTCTCCTCGCACAGCAAATTGCAGGCAGTGGCCAGGCTTCGTCAAGCAACTCTGGCATCCTCAGTCCTACCCTTGGCACTGTGGGGGTCAAAAGAAGACCCTCATTCTTGCCCTTGGGAGTTCAAGCCTCATGCCTCTCCTGCGCTAGCTGCTGCTGGTCATCCAGAACACGCCGCCCAGCTCATCTCCCTGAAGCCGTGCTCCTACCAGCTCACCCCCCACCCGGAGCCCTTCAGTAGGCCCCTGTGCCCTTCCAGTGTCTCCCAAACTTGAGTAATACAGAAACAGGCTCTCCAAAAGGAAGAAGATCCTCCCTGCCAGAGATTGTTGATTGGAATTATTTTTATTACGCTGTTCCTTAAGACATAGAGCTGGGTGCAAACTCCTTGGGCTCTTATGCAACCATAAAACCAAGTTACAAATGAAATACAAACACAGCTACGAACCCAATGACATTCAGATGATCGCCGTTCATGTAACGTGCCAGATGATGTTGTTTTATGGAATCAAAGTCACTGCTTGCGATGGTGAGGGTCTTGCTGGCTGAGCCCGTGCTTTGTTTTTCGTTTGCTTTTTGTTTTTATTTTGGGGCTCCTACACCGCTGTGCGGCCTGACTCAATCTGCCACTGCTTTTCCCATTGGGACCAGGGGAAACCACTCATAAGGCAAGAACACAGGCTCGTCATTCAGCCTCCCTTGCTGTGGGCATGTCCATCCCTCTCTGTTTTAAGCCCAGGACTGTTCTGAGGACCTTCACAGGCCCCCTGCATCCTCACCCGGGGAGGCTCCACCTCACCCCTTGTCAAATATATTAAAATGTACCCAGACCCCTCACCAAATATAGTTTTTTTGCTATAAAAAAGAACTTATTTTTTGTAATTCTGCAATCAAAATTACTTCAGTTAATAGGGTTTTGTGTGTGTGTGTGTGTGTGATTTTGGTTACTGTTGTTTGTCACTTTAGAGTCATTGAAACTCTTCTTTCCCGTCTAGGCCCTTGGAATTCTCCCCGCTCAGGGGCTGAGCCTATGGCTCTGGAAAATAAGTCAGCCAAGCTGAGGTCTGTGTCTTTCTTTCCTCACCAGCCCGAGACAATTAAAGTGGGGCAGTCGGCGCCAGCCTGACCCTGAGCACAGACCAGCATAGGCACTGAAATAGTGTTGGCGGCTCTGGGTTATGAGGCCTGGGTCACTCAGAGGAGTCAGAATATGCGTATGTTCATTGTTTTAGATTATCACTAAAATGAAAGCCCCAAATTATGAAAACCCCAAATTATGACATCCCTGGTGAAGCCAGATTCCTGGGAACACACCTGAGGCTCCCCAGAGGCCAGAGACCCCAGTCTAAAGGCCCAGGGCCTTCAAGGTCAAGTTGCAGCTCCCTGGCCTAGTGCTCAAGCCCTGCACTTCGTCTGGCTAGCTCCCCTTTCCAGAGGTGTTTCATCCCGTCGCTCCCCTATCCGGTCCGAAATGTGCCAGGAGATTCTCCACAGCCGGCCTGGGCCCTACTGTCATCTCTGCCCAGAATGCCCTCCCTACAGTTTTTTAGACTCTTTTATTTATTTTTTTTTTAAGGTTTTAAAACATTGCACAGGTAATACATGTTCACTATAGGAAAAGCAGAAAATACAGATACAGGAAAATAAAAATAATCAGTGATCTTGTCACACAGAAATAATCATAATTAACTGATTATTTGATATATATATATATATATATATACTCTTTAAATTTCAGTTTTCCCCATGCATATATTTATATTTACAAAATGTAATGAATGTTGTTTTCCAGTGAAGCATTGTAGGCAAACAAAACTATGGAGAATATACAACATATGCTCATACTCACAACTGAGTTTTGACAAATCTTAACATGTTTAGCGTGTTTGCTTCAGCTCTTTTTTAAAAAAATAAAACCTAACAGATATGGATGAAGCCCCCCAGTGCTCTTTTGCAATCCCTCCCTTGTACCCCTAGTCAGTCTCTCTCACAAGTTTGGGGTTTATCATTCCCATTCGTGCTTTGGATATTGTTAAACTTCAAATGAATACAATAGTTCTGCATATATCCTTCTGCAACTTGCTTTTTAACATTATGTTCTAGAGACGTGTTCATGTTCAGTGGCGTCACCCTGTTTTGTTGATTCATATTGTCATTCACGGTTCCATGGAATGAACAGACCACAGTTTCTTTACCTAGTCCACTGATGATTGCTTTCGCAAACCGTGCTACAGAACATTCTGCTACAAATCTTCGTGTGTATGAGAACATGAATTTCTCTGTGATAAATTCCCACGATAGAATTGCTGAGTTTAAGGTACATGCAATATCATAACCTTCCTTTGCTAACTCAACCACAAATCGTGAACATTTTCCATTTCAATAAATATCCTACATCAATATATTTTTAATGGCTTTAGAGATTCTGGCCCAAATTTCTCAACATAATTATGACAGGCATAATTAGTTTCTATTAAAATCTGCTCTGTGAGGGAATATCTTTGTAGCTATATTTTTGTGCTTATCTTTAATTATTTCTGTAGGAGAAATTCCTAAAGGCAGAATTTCTGGATCAAAAGGATGTGTGTTTTCAAGAACAACTTCCCCAAGACTTCTTGAACCAAGTGCTCCTTCCACCAGCTTCCACGTCCTACAGGGTAGGAGGGCCTGTTTCTCCAAATCTGGTCCTCTACCTCCTTACAAGCATTTGCCTCTGGAAATCTTACCTGTCCTTACACCCTCACCTCTCCCGCCCCTTCTCCTGCTGCCTCAGCCCAACTCTGAGCTACGGACTCCTACAGCCCATAGTACTCTCGTACTGCCTATGCCACTTTCTCATTCCATTTTTGTGCGTGATTTATCTCTCCCTCCAGACGTAAATGTTTTCATATCAGGAACTCAATTTTCTTCATTGTCAGTCTTTCATAATTTATACACCGCCTAGTAACATTTACAACATCTACAGTAAACTACACATACAGACTGTTAAAAATATATATACGGAGCGCTGGAAAATGTTTTATAAAAATATTCTGAGTTGATGAAGTTACTGCATTTCCATTTCATTCCACCCATCCGGCCTTTGTTGAGCAAGCTCTCTGGGACAGGAGCCGTGCTAGGCCTCGGGGACCCAGAGGCAAACAGGCGCCTGTCCCTGCCCTCCAGGAGTTCACAGTCCACCAAATGCTGCTCTGAGCATCCTCTCAGCCAAGGCAAAAAGGAAAACACGATGTATTATCACGGACTCATGGTTAAAGATAAGGGCCATATCAGCTGGTAAAGACCCTTTACCCGTTGTTAAAGTACAGGAAGGATTTGTCACATAAGTGCTGCTGTGTGGACCTACATTTTGGACAATCTCTTTAGAAGACTTTTGCAGACAATGCAGAGATGCTCCCCTGCATATGGGGTTAATTCCTCCATCATCTTCCAGGAGAGCCCAGGGCAAACTATTAAGACATCATTCAGGGGGCCAGCTCCATGTCTAGTGATTAAGTTGGGCACGTTCTGCTTCAGTGGCCCAGGTTCGTGGGTTCGGATCCGGGGCGCGGACCTATACCACTCATCAGCCACGCTATGGCAGCAACCCACATATAAAGTAGAGGAGTATTGGCACAGATGTTAGCTCAGACTAATCTTCCTCTAGCAAAAAAAGACATCATTGGGTAAGGGTCCTTCTTGTGGGGGAGGGGCTCTCGCCAGGGTAGCCTGGGTATAGAGTGTTTTGCTGGTTTAACGTCAATCCCAGAGGAGGACAGCCACCGGTGCCTGACACAGTCTCCTGAGCACTGTAATGAGCACCATGTTAGGCTCCTAGTGGGGGCTTAACCACCTGCCAATTCAGCCAGCGTTCGTTTACTTGCTCATTTCATTGAGTACTTACACAGTGCCAGGCATTCAGGCCAAATCTTGGGGATATTTTAGTGAATAAAAGACACGGTGCCGCCTCACACATGGCTGTTGGGAACGTGCGTATAACGATACAGCCACTTTGGAAAACAGTTTGGCAGTTTCTTAAGCAGTTGAACATACACTTACCGTACAACCCAGCAATTCCATTCATAAGTATCTACCCCTGCGAAATGAAAATGTATGTCCCCACAAGGACTCACAGGCAAGTGTTCACAGCAGAATTCTTCTATAGACAAAGACTGGAAGCAATCCAAAAATCAAAAAGGTGAGTGGATACATAACTGTGGTCCATCCATGCCATGGAATAGTACTCAGAAATGAAAAGAAATAAACCCCCGAAACACGCAGCAACATGCAGGAAGCTCAGAGACTTTATGCTCAGTGACGGAAGCCAGACACAGAAGATCACATACATATGATTCCATTTGGTGAAATTTCCAGAAAAAGCAAAACTAGAGAGACAGACAGCAGATCAGGGGATGAGGGTGAAAGCAGGGATTAACTGCAAACCAGGATGATGGATGTTTTGGGGCAATGAAAGTTCTAAAACTGGATTGTGGACAGTCGTGCAACTCTGTGAACTTACTAAAAATCATTGAATTATACCCTTAAAATGGGTGGATTTTGTGGCATGTAAGTGATACCTCATAAAGAGACACGACAAAGCAAAAAGACACAGTCCTTACATTTGTGGGTTATAATCTAATTGGGGAGAGAGACAGTAGATAACTAATCAGGCAACTAAGCATAGAATTATAGATTCTGACAGTTAGAATGAAGGCAATACAGAGGGTGGTGTGGTGGAGGATAAGGGGACCTCCTTAGACAGGGCAGCAAAGGAAGGCCTATCTGAAGAGGTGACATTCGGACTGAGACCGACAAGGAACAGCAATGGGGGCGGGAACTCCAGGTGACGGGCCAGCACAGTCAAAGCTACTTTCACACACATCTCATAGTGTTTCTAAGAGGTGCTGTGACCTGCCAAGACCACGCGGCACGAGAGTGATGGGGCAGGTGTTTAAAACAAGGTCTGCTGGTGCCCTAAGTTGGCATCAGCCTCCCTGCCAGTGTGTTCTTGCAGCCAGTGCCAACACCCCCTTCACACACAAGCTGCCCGGCGTGTCGACACTGGCCTGCCGCTGCCCAGTGCTCGGGGCACAGTGAAAGTGCCTGGGCACATGCTAGGCGAGGAGACGGCTGAGGTGTGGGTGACCTCATGCTGCCCCACCACCTGCTGCCCAGATTGTGAGTCACTGGGCGGGACAGCCGCGGGATCCCCCGGTGCGCCCCACCCAGGCGCAGGAGGTCCAGGGCGCCAGGAGAGCCACAGGCTTCAAGAGGACCTGCCCGACCACGCCTCCTCCTCTCCCTGTCCAGAGCCCTATCCTGATGTTTCTTGAGGGCAGACCCAGATTCCAACCCCCACAATGCCACTTCCTGGCTGTGTGACCTCGGACCTCATGGGGCCCTGCCCCGAAGAGCAGATCTGGGGCTAGAGCCCACCTCCATTTGGCCCTGGTCTTTCCACCCTGTCAGATTGAGGGGCTTCTTGTGGTGGGCCTCCTGAGGGGCTAGTTCAGTGTTCTCAGCCCTGACCGTGCATCCAAACCACCCGGGCATTTGGGACCCACCCTCAGAGATTTGGGGTTAATTGACCTGAGGTGGGGCCCAGGCATTAGTACATTTTAAAAGCTCACCAGACGATTTGAATGGGCTGCCAGGGTTGAGAGTGAATGATCCAACCCCTTCATTTTATAGATCAGGAGACTGAGGCCCAGAGATTCTCAGTGACTGTACCCATTCCCAAGGTCCCCCAGCCTTTTGCAGCTGCAGCTGAAGTCTGAATGCTCCCTTCTGAGGGAAAGAACTCCAGTGAGGACATACAAGGTCACAGTTAAGAGCAGGAGCTGTGAAATCAGAGAGGTGGGTTCCATCCTGGGTTACCACTTACAGGCTGTGTGACCTGGGGCAAGTCACTTCACCTCTCTGACCCTCAGGATCTTCATCTGTAAAAATAGGGGTGATGTGAAGACTAGATAAGAGTATATGCAGGAGGGAGGTGCTCGCTAAACAGGTCGCATCCCCTAGAAGAGACCTTTGGTGCCGTTTGTGAGACATTTATTGACCACGAACTACAGGCTGGTCCCTGTTTCTGGGGCTACAGAGCTGAGGTCAGACGGGGCAGACAGCGGGAGGTGCTGTGTTGGCAGTAACACAGCGGGCTGTGGGAGCACAGATGCGGGGCCCCTAATCAGACATGAGATGTGGTGGGGTGTGGGGTACGGGGCTGTCTCCATCAAGGACCTCTTTCCTAGTACCCTGGGTTTGGGGAACGAGCATTTATTGAATAACTACTTTATGCTAAATCTTTTGCTTTTGTTAACTCACCTAATCTTCAAAACACCCCTTCACGGGCCGGCCCTGTGGCTTGGTGGTTAAGTGCGCGCGCTGCGATGCTGGTGGCCCGGGTTCGGATCCCGGGTGCGCATCGAGGCACCACTTCTCCGTTCATCCTGAGGCCGAGTCCCACATAGAGCAACTAGAAGGATGTGCAGCTACGACACACAACTATCCACTGGGGCTTTGGGGGGAAAAATTAAAAAAAAAAAAAAAAAAACACCCCTTCAGGGCAGGTAACATCACTCCCATGTTAGAGGTGAAGTTCAGAGAAGTAAAGAGCCTTGCCCAGGCTCACTCAGCTGAGGCCAGGATCCACTCAAGGAGTCTGGTCCAGAGTGGAAGCTCATCCCACGGGCCCCAGCCCTAGTCAGATGGGGTCTTTTGGGGGTCCCAGCCCACCCACTGGCCCAGTTGAAGCCCTGAGTTTTCATCCTTGGCTCTGACTGGCCGGGCAGCCCGTGGGGAGTCCCCACGTGAGTCCGTGGGCTGAGCAGCCTGGTTCTGCACCTGCTCAATGCCCTTCTCCTGCTCTCACCACACCCCAGCCTGGAGGTCGTAGCCGCATCCGTCAGACACCCGGGAGTGGGGAACAGCCCCTGGCCGGGGGCTGCCAGCCTGGCCTTGCCCCTGAGGCCAGCTCCCCAGGAAAGCTCCTGAACATAAGCATTCAGGCTTCAGGACAGAAGCCACTGCCCTGCGTGACGCATCCTGGCCTGGCTCTACCACCTTCCAGCCCCCGCTCACCCACTGTCCTCACCACCCTGGACACTCCAGCCACTGGAACCTTCTTCCTGTCCTCCTGCCCCCTTCCCACGTCTGGGTCTCTGCACAGGTTGTTCCTACTGCCTGAGGGCTCTTCCCTTCTCTCTTGACCGGTGCGACTGCCTCCTTCACACTCAGCTATCCGCTCTGCAGCGCCCCGGACCTCCCCGCCACGCCGAATCTCCAGCACCAAGAACTTCTTCCCTGTTGACCAATCACTGTTGCTAACTGGGTCCTCTCCCTTCTATCTGAGCCCCTTTCCCCCGCTTTGGCCCAGTCCTCTGCCCAATCCCCTTCCTCCACAATCTGGCTCCAGCTGTCAACCAACAAATTCACATTACGAAATGTTTTTGTTGATAATCACCATCTCCTCCATCTGCAGAAATGCAATGAGGTAGCTGCTCAGTGTTAAAGCAAACACTATAAAACATCGATTTAAAGAGAGGCCGACAGGCCGGCCCAGCGGTGTCGCGGTTAAGTTCGCGTGCTCCACTTCGGCAGCCCGGGGTTCGCAGGTTCTGATCCCAGGTGCGGACCTACGCACCGCTCAGCAAGCCACGCTGTGGAAGCATCCCATATACAAAATAGAGGAAGATGGGCACAGATGTCAGCTCAGGGACAATCTTCCTCAGCAAAAAGAGGAGGATTGGTAACAGATGTTAGCTCAGGGCCAATCTTCCTCACCAAAAAAATAAATAAATAAAAAGAGAGATTGAAAGCCATTAGAAAGAGATAGGGAGAAATCTATCAGACATCTGGACTGAATTAGTTAATGAGGTTGAATATATAACTTACCTAAGAGCTTCCTAGCAGCCAAAGCAAAAGGAGAATATACTGGTTTGTAGTAGTCTGGTTCTGGGATGACTTTGAAAACACACATCCTTACTCCCTCAGTTGAGGGGGGCTGTATATCAAAGAGCTGCTATTGGCAGGGAAGGCCTTTGGGGAAATGGTTTTCCACTCTCTCTGCACTCTCGTCCCCTCTGGCAGCCTCCCTGTGCTCGTCTCAGCTGATTCTCAGGCGTTTCTTCTGCCTCGCTGCTCCGGACTGGCCCACTCTCTTAGCAGTGTTTCCCTGGCTCTGGGCTCTGCAAAAGGAGTGGGTATCCCAACAGCAGAGCGGTTCAGACTTGGGCCAGTGACCTCTGTGGGGGAAACTGCAGAGGAGATTCATAAACTGGAAAAGCGGCCGGACTGGATAACTTTCCACGTGTCGTTCAGATCCAGACCTAGGGTCTGCGAGTTTGTGCCTGGGTAATTGAGATGCAACTCAGATCCCCACCACAACTCCAAATCCTGCATGGTCCCTCAGAGAAAACACAGAGTCCACGACACAACTGAAAAGCTGCATTTCCCTGGATTAGTGACCACGTCCCACTCTCTGCCTCAGGTTCTTAATGGAGAATACGGTGCTGACACCACAAGGAATTGTGGGGGGGGTTCAATGATAGTCCACGGTTGACCTTTATGTATGTATATTCCTATCTGGTCACAGAGATGGATTTGAAGCTGCTTACAAAAAACAAATAAAACTGAACAACTACCAGAAGATTACAATAATAGACAAATTATCTCATCTCAGCTCTGGGTGGCTGGCTAGCTGTGTGGTCTCAGGGAAGTTGCTTCACCTCTCTGAGCCTCAGCTTTCTCATGTGTAAAATGGGATAACAGTAGTACCTACCTGCCTTGGCCTATTGTAGAATTAAATGTTGTAGAGTACTTAGCACAGTAGCCCGGCAGATAATAAGTAGGTAATATAATTTATTTATTTATTATGATATAATTTATTATTTATTAATTTATTATTTATTATCTATGTGCTCATTTTTATTTTTATGTTTATTATTTATTTATAATTTATTTATTATTATGGAACCTCATTTTTTTTTTTGTGAGGAGGACCAGCCCTGAGCTAACATCTGCCAATCCTCCTCTTTTTTGCTGAGGAAGACTGGCCCTGGGCTAACATCCGTGCCCATCTTCCTCCACTTTATATGGGACACCGCCACAGCATGGCTTGACAAGCAGTGCGTCGGTGCGTGCCGTGACCGGGGCCAGCGAACCCCGGGCTGCTGCAGCGGAGCGCGCGCACTTAACCGCTTGCGCCACTGGGCCGGCCCATCATTTTTTGCTTTTAAAAAAATAATCTGAGGGCTGGCTCGGTGGCTTATTGGTTAAATGTACGTGCTCCGCTACTGGCGGCCCGGGTTCAGATCCCGGGTGCGCACCGACGCACCGCCTCTCCAGCCATGCTGAGGCCGCGTCCCACATACAGCAACTAGAAGGATGTGCAGCTATGACACACAACTATCTACTGGGGCTTTGGGGATAAAAAAGGAGGAGGATTGGCAATAGATGTTAGCTCAGAGCCGGTCTTCCTCAGCAAAAAAAGAGGAGGATTGGCATGGATGTTAGCTCAGGGCTGATCTTCCTCACAAAAAAAAAAAAAAATCTGAGTAAAGCTGAGACACTTTGAAGCCAGTCTCAGCTCCCTGTTGGATTAAGAAGAAACACCAGAGGCTGACCTGGTGGCATAGCAGTTAAGTCCACGTGCTCTGCTTCAGCGGCCCAGGGTTCATGGGTTCGGATCCCGGGCACGCACTGATGCACCGCTTGTCAAGCCATACTGTGGCTGCGTCCCATGTAAAGTAGAGGAAGATGGGCACAGATGTGAGCCCAGGGCCAACCTTCCCCAGAAAAAAGAGGAGGATTGGCATCAGATCTTAGCTCAGGGCTGATCTTCCTCACACACCAAAAAAAAACCAAACACAAAAAACACCAGTTCCTCCTCCTCCTAAAACTAATGAAAAGCAATTTAAATATTGCCAATATCTTTTGAAAATGTCAAAGCAGATTTCATTCATAATCTCAATGAAACTTCCTGACGTTTCTTTTCCTCTCTGTGTCTTTTTCTGGCCTTCCCTCCCAGTCTCTGCACCCAGCACAGCAGCCCCACGTCTGTGTTCTGAGTCCCTTACTCACTCTCTCAGAGCTCAGGCCACACTGGCTCGTACTCCAGCCCCCTGCTCCAGCCGCTCTCCACCCCAGCAAGCTCTGCCTTTTCTCTCCTGGCTCGTTTCTTTCCCCTCCCTGCACCCATTACTCAGATCCACAGGATAAAGCCAGCCCAAACCTGCCTGAACTACAAAATTCCTTCCTCAAAGACAGGGAGAAGGGGGTGCTGTGAACAGGTGAACAATGTGTTTCTTCTCACAAAACAGACACACATCTGTTAACACAGCTAAATGCAGAATCACATCTAGGAGTCAGCAGTGGCTAATATATGAGGAGTGGGAATACGAGGACTTTTTTTTCTATTGTGTTCATTTCTGTATTGTTTACATGATTTTACACTGAGCATGTGTTAATTACATTTCAAATTGGAAAAAAAAGATTTATTTTATTTTATTTTTGAAAGTAAGTAAGGAGATCAGGGCAAAGGGAGAAAATAGTAGAAAAAGTCAAGCAAAGGCAGGGATAATGTGAGTATCCAAATGTATTCCATTGGTCCTGTATTTAAACCACGTAAAGTACCCAGGATGGGGCCCGGCACACACTTCACAAATAGCAGCTGTTGCTGGTCGGGACTTAATGGACTTCGATCTCTCACAGAAACTCAAGCTGCCCAATTGAATCAGAGCAGCTGGTGGCCCAAGGGGAAGAGGGCCAGGCTGGGACATCCCCTGGCAGGCCCCAGCCCCAGTGACCTCTCTGCAGGGTGAGATGAATCAAGACATAGTCTAACCGGGTCTGACAAGTTCTGCCTGCACCCTCCCCCACCAGCCTTCTGATGGGCTTCTTCAGATGCCTTCCTGATTATACCCTCTTGGACAGGCTGGGGGGTGTATGTCAGGGAGTTTGCTCCCGGAGAGTTTGGTGATCCCCCCAGGAGCTCTAGACTATAGTTTCAGTTCAATTATGGAAGATGAAACAAAATTTAAAAATAAATAGCTCTTATAAGGAGTCTCATTCTGTCTGCATGCTGGTGGGCTGCCGAATTTGTCCAGACTCTATCTGACTTGGTACATGGCACCAGTTCCCTCCAAAAAAAGCGGTCAACCACTAGGGATTCTTCGAGCATTTACTTGTGTACTAGACATGACCAAACATCTCTTCTGTACAAGATGATGACAGAGGCAAAGCAGACGAAGAAAAATACCAATAATAACCATTGCCATCTATTGAAGGCCAATGAAATGGAAGCCTCTCCACAAATTCCATGGGATTCTTCTTGGACCTTGATGAATCCTGAAATTCACCGTGGAGACCTGGTGAATCCTGAGGCTGGGATGGCTGGAAACCACACCTAGACTCATATACCAGGTACTCTGAGGCCCTTCTTCTCTGTGGGGTGGCCAATCAGAACCCTTGGCCACAGTGATTGGCCAAGGAACAGACCTTTGTCTCAGTGAGAGCCAATGAGACTCGGTTTGGGGAATGGTATTGAAACTGTTGAGAAAAGAGAGTCCCTATTTCTGCTGGAGTTGCTGGCAGCCATCTTGTGATCGTGAGGAGAGAGCCTGCCAGAGAATGAGGCCAGCAGAGAGGGAAACAGTTTTGAAAGACGGAGGGAGAGACGTTGAATCCTGATGACCTCATCCGAGCTCCTCAACGCAGCCATGCCTAAAGCTAGCTCTTCCTCCGTACTTTCCAGTTTAAGTCGGGTTTCTGCCCATTTAAGCCCTGATGCCCTGACTGAGCAATCGCTGTGCCTGGAGGCCTGAGTATTTGGAGGAAGCACTCCTCACCACCCAGTCCATAGGAATCTGACAAGGGAAACATGTTCTCCTGCCACACAACCACCATGTCTCTGTCAGAGAGCACAGTGAGCCCACAAATGCCAAGAGGAGCAGCGTGATGCCAGCGGAGTGAATCCCCCAGATGAGTTGTGCCTCCTTGGGGAAGTCACTTTCCCTCTCTGAACATTAATTTTTCTCACCTGCAATAGGGGCAGGCGGGAATCATAGCATCTACTGCACACAATTGTTCCCAGAAGGCTGTTGGAGGAGGTGAGCTCTGAGGACCCCTAAGGAGTTGGGGGTTAGGGTCAGAGTTGGCAGCAAACCTTCTTACTTGTCTTCCCCTGGGCAGCATAAGCCCAGGGACTGCCTCTTATGGGGCAGTCTGATGGAATGGAAAGGCTCAGCCCCAACACTGGGAGGCTTCAATTCTGGTCCTGGTTCTGCTGCCAGCCCAGGGAGTGGCTTTGGCGAGCTCCTCCCTCCGCCAACATGCCCCCTTTAGAAGCGAGAAAGCTACAACCTCTCTCCTCTGTTTCCTTCAGAGAGCCAGGATCACAGCTTGTTCACTGCTGTATCCCCAAGACTCAGCCCAGTTCCTACCTCGCTGATGGAGCATTTCAGAATGCTCCTGTGAGTGAATAAAATGTGGTCAGGATACATGACCTTTCTTTTTGGAACATGTTGTTGGAGTATAACATATACAGAAAAACACACAGAGCCTAAGGAGACTACATTAACTAAGCACACCCCCTACACAGCCCCTCCATCCCAAAACAACCTTACCAGCACCCAGAAGTCCCCCCGGAGCCCCCTTTCCAGTCATTCCCTTCCCAAAGGTAACACTAGCCTGACCTCTGCCAGTATAGATTAGTTTTGCTTATTTTTTTTTTTTAAAGATTTTATTTATTTATTTTTTCCCCCCAAAGCCCCAGTAGATAGTTGTATGTCATAGCTGCACATCCTTCTAGTTGCTGTATGTGGGACGCGGCCTCAGCATGGCTGGAGAAGCGGTGCGTCAGTGCGCGCCCGGGATCCGAACCCGGGCCGCCAGTAGCGGAGCGCGCGCACTTAACCGCTAAGCCACGGGGCCGGCCCAGTTTTCCTTATTTTTGAACTTCATATAAATGGATCACTTTCCAGTGGTTTGTAGCTTACAAAGCGCCTGCATGTACATTAACTTGTTAAATCTTCACATCAGTACGGTGAGGTAGGCAGGAATTACAAATCCCATTTTACAGAGGAGAAAACTGAGGCTCAGAGAGGAGAAGGGAATCCTCCAGAATCACATTGCTGGCAAGTGGAGATCCAGGATACCTGCGTTCCATTTTGTGTCTCTCTGGATCTCAGAATGTCCTTCCAGGCATCAGGCTGCAATTCCCAGGCAGACACTTGAGGAATGGTCAGGAATCTGAAGCCAGCCCAGGCCTGGGCAGCTGATGGTATGTTACCAATCCTCCAGGATGGAGAAGGTCCAGGCCTTCAGGCTCAGAGAAGATCTGGTCACCTTTGGGGCATGGCCCAACCCTCCCCTCTCCACCACACGTCCTCTGCTGCACTCAACATGCTTTGTGAATTTTGATGAGTGACCCACCTCCCGTGTCCTTCCCTCCACACTGAAGAATTCAGAGTGCTGTTGAATGGAAGGGGGGAAGAGTTATATCTACAGAGCTCCCTCCCCATCCTGAGGGTTGCCACACACACTGCCCAGGAGCAGATGGTCCCCTTTGGAACCTGGCACTGTGTGCTGGACCTCCTCTCCCCCGCATGAGTCACTCTGAGCCCGGTTCTGAACGGGGGTTGCTGCCAAGGGCTCCCACTCCCCCTTCCCACAGTAGGTGCCCCCTCTCCCAGAATCCACCTCCATCCCCAGCCAATTCAACTACCCCCCCTTGGCTGCTAGGCAACATTCCCAGGTCTTTCCTTCTGGCCTCATGAACTCGTATACATACTTCAAAGCCCAAACCCTACCTCCTCCAGGATGTCTTTGTCTCTCCTGAACTCATTACACCCCCTACACATTAGTTCCTTTCTCAACACAACATAAATATCACAAAGTCACACAAACACACACAGTTTCACCACACTCTTTCTCCCAAACTGGGCTACATACACAGTCAGACCAGATCACAGCCACAGCCCTTGTATGTGGGCACATACACATGCACACACTACACCACACAGCCACAGGGATTTGGTCTTCACTTGTTTACAACAGGAACACAAAGTATCTTCTTCCCACACCAAGAGGCGTACAACAGGGCCCCAAACGTACAGATCACACATCATATGCAAATACACAGACTCACACCGTTTTCTGTTCTTCCTCCTTCACTCACGCACTTAGGCAACATGCACGTAGAGACAGTTTCTCTCCTGGACACAAAAACGCACAGGCTTGGAGAGCCATCATTCCTTCTCTCGCCCCTCTCTCACTCTCTCACACTCACACACACACACACACACACACACACACACACACGGAAGCACGCGGTAACAAACTCCAAATATAGTCAGTCTAGATCTTTCCGTCACACATAAATAACCGGCACGCGGCACCCATCTCTCCTCTGCTTTTTCTGTCTCCTCCTCTCCTCCCTCCTCCGCGCTCACACACACACACACACCCACACGCACATAAACACACGCAGCTGCAGCGCCCTGGGTCACACTCCCGTGCAGGCGCCAGGAGAAGACAAAGGTCGCCGAGGCCGCGCACAGCACACAGCCGAGCCGCTCCCCGGGCTCCGCCCGCGCCCACAGCCGGTCTCGGGGAGGTCGGGACCGCTCACCCCGAAGCCGGACACCCGGCCCGCGCCCGCCCTCGGGGTCCGCGCGCAGCCCGCGCCCGGCCGCGGCGCGCCGAGGGTTAAGGAGCCGGCGCGGGGGAGGCCGAGCTCGGGCGGTGATTGGCCGCGCCGCGCGGGCGCCGCGCCCCGCCATTGGCCCGGCGGCGGGCCCGCCTCCCCGGGACTCGGCGCCGAGCCGCGCTCGCCCGCGGGGGCCCGAGCGCGCCGCCGGGCAGCCAGCCGCGCGGTCCGGGGAGCGCGGCGGGAGCCGGAGCCGAAGCCGGAGCCGGGGTCGGGCCCGGAGCGGCGGCGCCGGAGCGGAGCGCGCGAGCTATGGTGAGTGCCGCCCGGCCCAGCCTCGCCGGGCCCCGGGGCGGCGCCGGGGTGGACCCGGGGCCGGGGGCCTGGGCGCCGGCTGCGGCTCTCGGGAGGCGTGGGGTCGGGGGGCGCGCGGGCAGGGTTCGCCTCGCCCGGCGGCGCCGGGCTTGGCTCTGGGCAGCTGCACCGCGCCGGATTTGGAGGGCCCGGGGTGGCCGGTTCGGTTCGGGGACAGTTGGTGCGGTTCAGGTCTGGGGCGTGCGGAAGTCCCTGGACCTGGCTGGGCTTGGAGACTCTGGGTGTCCGGGCTGGGTCCGTACAGGGGTCGGGGACAATTCCGAAGCGGCTGCATCCAGTTGGACCTGAGTGCCCTGGGACACCGAGGTTGGTCCGGGGCTCAGGCTCGGCTGGGGGCATCGTGGGTGGCCGCGCCAGCGCATTCCGCGGGCTAGATCCGGGCACTCTGGGACTGCTCGTCCCGCTATGGCCTAAGGGTGTGGAAAGTGGGGACTGGGCAGCCAGGTTGGTTGGTATCAGAGACCAGGGGACATTTGGGGGTCCTGCGCCCAGCGATCTGGTCTCCCCAGCATTTCCCAGTAACGGGTCCTCAGAGGAGGGAATCTCTGAGGCCCAGCACTGACTGGGATAGGGAGTGGCACCAGGAGAAGGGAGCAGAGGAGGGGGATTTCATAGGGGTTTCTGAAGCCCCAGGAGAGAACCCATTTGGTCCAGGCAGGACTGGTTGAGGCTTTTAGGTTGAGGTTTTAGGGAGAGGGGTTGTTTTTGGAAGGAAAGCCAAGACCTTCCAATCATCTCGCTAGAGCCTGATGATGACCTCTCCATCATGGGGGCAGAGACTACCTACTTCTCTTTGGTTTATTTTCCCATCAGAGGCCCCCCAGATTCTCTCTCCTAGTTCTGTTCTGTGCAGTGAAGTGGGTACAAGTCACCATGTAGGGCCTGAGGAGGGCATGTGGCACCTCCACTTCTCTGTGACAATGCTGCCAAGCCTGAGGGGGCTCAGGTGGGGGAGGATGGGACCCCCTGTAGACCTAAAGAGTCCCCCAGTGACTCCCCAGGACCAACTCCTGCTCTGCCCAGAGCTGGGGTTCCCTTAAAGTATCCCTCTCCTCTCCTCTCTTCTTGCCCCACTAGTGTCTGCTTTGCCCTGCACCACCACTTGCCTCTCCAGAATCAGTAATAATGACATACGGCTGACTCCACACCCAGAGGTACTTAGACATCATCTTGGACCCATCTTACCTCCTTGATCAGGAACCTCTCCCCTGGAATGCTCTGTTTGGACAGTTTTGGTGGCAGGGAGCGAACTCCCTGTGACCAGCACTTGATTTAAAGTCTCCGTATATGACAATGAAAGAAGGTGAGACTTTGAGGCCATATCATCCACTCTGCCTCCAGCCCACCCTGATCTGTTGCTCAGAAAGAGAACTTTTTCCTCCTTAAACACCACCAAAGAGAGGTCACCTTGCCATGGTGACACTTTTCAGAGCCTTACAACCTGAGAAACCTCCCAGCCTGTCAGGAAGACCCCAGGCTTTGGCATCAAGCAGATTTGAGTTCGATTTCCTGCTCCTCCACTTCCCCACAGGCACTTTGGTTGAGTCACGTCATCACCTCTGAGTATCAGTTTCCTCATCTGTGAAATGAGATGATAGGTCTTATCTCGCGGAGACGGTATGGAGATTCCGCGAGATAACCCAGTGAGCGTGCTTTGCTCCGATACAGCTTCGTTTCCTTTCTTGTACAGCCTTAAGCTCAAGTTGGGAAGTTCTGCCTGACATCCGACCTATTTGCTAGTCTGAAAGAAGGATTAAAGTGTATCACGTTGTGGGGAGAAGAAGGGGACGGTGATACAGAATCATTCATTTGTTCTTCGTTTAACAAGGGATTATTTATACTTACCGTGCGCCAAGCCCTGTGCTAGGGAGGGAAAAACCATCATGAACACCTTGTGAAGGGAGCTTCTCCCAGTCCGTAAATGTCTGCGCGGATCCTCAGGCTAGGTGGCGTTTCTTTGGGAGAGGTAGAGATGTCATGCCAGGCCAGGCTCGCTCCTGGCTGGAGAGATGAGAGAAAGCTTCACTGAGTAGGTGGCATCTGAATTGGAAAGGACATCCCAGGTGGGGAGACCTGTGTGAGCAGAGGACCAGAGGTGTGAGAGCCCAGGAAATGCTCTTGCCTGGCCCCTGGGCATGAGAGAGCCGGGAAAGAGGAAAGTAAGTGGGCAGGGGGCGTTGCTGGGGCCAGAGAGTGGAAGGCTTAGGCTGGCTGAGGAGTCAGAGCTCCGCTGTGGATTGTTGACCCACCACGTGTGGGTGGGGTGGAGGTGATGTCAGGCCCTCCACCCCTGTCATTTTGGTTTCCCCTAAACAATAGTCCCTGTGCTCATTCCTGAGGTGGGGGTGATGCAGGGCTGCTACAGTGTTTATTCTTTGGATCTCCTGCTCCATGGGTTTTAAACAAATCCAGCGTTCCCTCCCCTCCAGCGTGGCCAAGTTTCCCCTGGCCCCTGGGTTCCTCATGGGGCTCCCTTGGAGAGTGGTGTGGGCTGTTTCCTGTTGCCCTGGCTGAATCTCTCTGATGGTCCCCAGCTCCCCACCCAGATCTCTAACCCCTTGGCAGGGAGTCAGTGCTGTTCTTAAGGCCTCAAGTGGACCCCCACCCCCCAGTACGGGCTTGAAATGGGGATTCTGAGGAGTCTTTTTGTGTCTCCCGTCTCTGGCTGTCCCCATACCACCCAGCAGCAAGCAGGGTCCCCGAGCAAGAGAGTGCCAGAGCAGGCACAGACCTCCTGCGTGATTGGAGGGTTATCAGACAGGTCGGGGGGAAGGAGGCCCAATCCAGTGTTCCCAGTCTGCTGTTGTGGCACCTTGAGAATGTTCCTTCACATTCCAAGCTAAGGACTGAGCTTAAAGCCACGGCTGAGGGCTGGGAATTATCTTTACTGGAAGTGGCTGAGTTGAGGACAGGGTCCAGCACCTAGGTTTGAATACCGGGTGTATCACCAACTTGCTGTGTGAGCTTGAGTCAGCTGTTCCCCCTCTCTGCACCTCCTTTCCTCCCAAGTGAGACAGATTTGCTGGCTTCTCAGGATACCTTGAGGATACAATCTAGGATACAATGTAGAAATGCTTCCCAAACTATGAAGAACTTGAGGGAAAGTGTCATTATTTGAAGATGTGAAGCCAGTCACATGTCTCCTGAACCAGCCTGCATGGGGTTCCCAGAGGACAGCAAGTACCTTAGTAACGTTCCCTGTGTGGCCAGTGCCTGGGCTGGTAACCAGGTTACTCGAGTTCCCTTGCATTGCTACGATTTTTGGTAAACCAGGCATGTTGTTAGCTTTTGTTAAGGAATAAATACATTGTTTCCCAACCAGAATTGGAGAGCCCAGGCCCTGTTGGGAGAAACAGGATTTGAGGAGTAAAAGGGCTGCAGGGTGGACTCAGCAGAGTCTCAGGCACTAGCCAAGACGTAACCAGCTTAGCTAAAGTCCACACTTTGATGTCTACAGTGAGGGAGGAACCATCAGCAAGTGTTTATGACTTTTCGTGTTTCAAGTTTTTCTTTTCAGTAAACTAGGTCAGCACCCCTGCCTTAGTCAAAGGGCTTCATTCATTCATTCATTCATTCATTCATTTATTCACCAACAAGTCCGCCTGGTATAACACGAGGCGTTGGGGCTGCGGTCAGTGTGAATGGGACCAATAGGTCTCTCTTCCACAGTGTGGCGGCCAGGCAGATATGGAGCAGGAAATTGCAAGTGCAAGTACTGTTACCAAGGAGACATGCAGGGTGCTGTGGAGCAGGTAGGGGAACCCACCCGGGGATCAGAAAAATCTCCTGAGGACATGACATCCAAGCTGTGGCCTAAAGAATGAATGAACTGGCAAGAGCCTTCCTGGCAGAGGGAGCAGCATGTGCAGGTGGGAATTAATTTGTGCAGAGGCTCAGAAGACGATGCCTGGGAGGTGGCCAGGGGCAGAGTGTCACGTTAAAGATTTACAGTTCGATCCTAAGCGCAGTGGGGAGCCACTCAGGGGTTCAGAGTGAGGGAGTGCCATGGTCAGAGCATCTTGAGATGAGCACACAGGCTGCTTTGTGGCCAATGGGTAGGAGGGGCGAAGCTGGAAGCTGGGAAACCACTTAGGATGCAGGAGTGGCCCTGGGAGAGATGACAGTGGTCTGGACACCAGTCACTGTCCCCTCCACCCACCCCTGCCATCATGCTGCCCAGAATGGGCAGTGAAGAGAGGTGGAGGCTGTGGCCGTAGAGGTCCCACAAAGCCTGTTTCCCTGTGGACGTTGACCTCTCCTCATCTTTTCATGCAAATAACCAGCAGGGCTCCTGGCCTCAAGGAACTTTGATCTAATAGAGAGAAAGGCCAAGTTCCCAAATGACTCTGAAACAAGGTAGAAAATTCTAAGTACCAACCTGGAGATGCAGCTCAAGTCACCCTGGCCATGGGTGTGTATCAGGGAAGGCTTCCCAGAAGAGGTGGCAGTTGAACTTCCTATGGCAACAGTTAGTGGAATGGAATGCTCTCTAGGAGCCAAGCTTTGAAGAGATGAAAACGAGGTGATGCTCTCCTGTCCTCAAAGAGTTATAGTGTCGGGGGCAAAGTTTAATGAACTGCCAGCGCTGACTGAACCCCACTGTCAGGGAGTGGTGCTGGGAGTCTGGGGCCTGGGGGTTCTGCCCTTTCCCTGGGATGACTGGGATATCCGAAAGCCTCGCTGACAAGCCCCCGAATGGCTCCTCCCTCCTTACAGGGCTCGGTGGGGGGGGGGGGCTCTTCAGGGGAAAATGTAAACAGAGGAACAAGTTTCTGGAGAACATTCAGGAAATTAGCTGAGGGAGGATCTAACTTCAGGGCCCAGAGACAGGGAGGTGGGCCTGGCTGCTAGATCTTCGTAACACCGTAGAGAGCTTGTGTTGAAAGGGGATTTGTAACCATCTAATTCAACTTCCCTATTTTACAGGTGGGAAGACGCAGGGGCAAAATGAGCGTCTGCCATGTGCCTGGCACTTAAATGTAACCTCTGTGATCTTCACGCCAGCCCCAGGAAGTAGGTGTCTGCCCGTTATGGAGCTGTGAAAGCCGAGGCTCAAAGATCACTCAGGGAATTAGGGCCTGGGACTAGGCAGTGGACTCCTGACTCAAGATTCTGGCTTCAGTCCCGAGCTGTCACTCCAGTCCGCAGAAACTCTGCCCTCCTGGGAAAGCCCCCTGGGGTGGGGGGGTGGGCCTATTGGGCAGTGGCCAGAGGTGATAGAAACTGACTGGGGCTGGACGTCGGCCAGGCTGAAATGTTGATTATTTATCTTTCACCTTTGCACAGCACTTGACAGGTCGTGAAGCCTTTTCCTCCCCATTTGCCAACTGTTCTTGGGCCCCACTGCCAGTCAGTGGCAGAGCTAGGACTTAAAGGCAGGCCTATGACTCCCAGCCCAGACCCCCATCTCCCTAGCTCTTGGCACTGCCCCAGGGGCCGCGGCCCAGGTCTCCAGTGGCCCCTGGCTGGAGATGTCCCAGGCCTCTTGTGGGCATGAGCAGCAGCCCCTGGCCCAGAAGCCTGTTCTCCCCTTCCTCCTCCCTGCAGGCTCCTTTGCCTCCTTGGCGGGGAAGGTGGGAGGGCAGGCAGGGGCCACAGCCAGGAGGAGTAGGGTTACAGTGTAAACACCCGAAATGTCAATATTTACCTCCGCCTGGAACCAGAGCCTCCTGCCTGCCTCCCTGCCTCCCACGCGCTGCCCGTCCAGGCGCACGTGGCCTGCTCTGAGGCTCTGATCTGGTCACTGAGAGCAAGGCCGAGGGAGGGGACCTAGCGTCCAGCCCAAGCTCTGCCACTAACTTTTCATGTAGCCCTGAGCTACCTGACGCTCTCCCTTCCTGGGCCTCAATTTTCCCATCTGTAAAATGGCATGGCTGGAACCGACCAACTCCAGGGGCCTTTTCAGCAATGACCTGTAGGATTACAAGCATAGTTCTCTGGTTCAGAGCACGGACTTGAAGTTGGGTGGACCTGGGTTTGAATCCCAGCCCCACGACTTCCTCACTGTGAGACTGTGGACAAGTCGCTTAATCCCTCTGAGCTTTGGTTTCTTCGTCTGTAGAATGAGATCCTAATGGTACCTACTTTGGAGGGTCATTGGTAAGGATTAATGAGGTAACTCTCGACATAGCGCTTGACACAGGATAAGAACTGAAAAAATGGTGGTGGTGTTGGTGGTGGTTGTTATTCCAAATAAACACTTTACGATTCTCTGAATCCAGACTCTGAGTTGCGTCACTTGGGGACTGGAGCCAAGGGTGGGGACTCTAATCTCACGACCTCCTGGCACTCTGGGGCCACAGGCTGGGCTGGTGAGAAAGCCCCTTGGTCAACACCACACAGGCGCACGCAGGCCCAGTGGCCCAGGCTCTACGGTTCCTTCTTACTGGGCGGAGGTCGGGCTGAAGTGACCTCAGAGATGTGTGACAGTGAGAGGAGTGGGGAGGTGGAGGGGGCGGAAGGGGTAGGAAGGATGCATTTCCCAAGAGCTGTTGCACAGAAACCAGAGTCCAGTGCACCCGCGAGCTGTTCCCTCCAGCCTGGGAGAGGAGGGGGCGTGGAGCGGCGACCTCAGGGTGTGGGGAGGGGGGCGGGGAGGTGGGGGCTGCTGGCGCAGCAGAAGTGGCCCTTGGCCACCGCTGGGCCCGGGTTCAAACCTGGCTTCAGCGCTTTTTGCTGTGTCACTTGGGGCATTATGTCATCTCTCTGGAGCTTTGTTTTTCTCATCTCAAATATGGAGATGTGGGGCCTGTTTTGTACAGTCGTTGGAAGAGTTGTCAGGTGCTGTTTCAGGAGAACCCAACTCAATCCTGGCACATACAGGGGCTCAGTCGCTACCAGCCTCTCTTTTTAGCCTGCTAAGAACCACATGTCAGTCCTGGTTCTGCTGGTCTGCACTTCTTGAGGGCAAGATTGTGTGCTTTTAAAAAGTTTGGTATAATTTACTTAAGTAAGACGCCCATACCTTGTACAGCTCGATTTTTGCAAATGTGCACACCTGCAACCACCACCTCGATCAAAATATAGAACATTTCCGCCTCCCCAGAACGTTCCCCTTTGCGCCCTTCCATCAGTCTCCCCTACAGGCAGCCGCTGGCCTGCCGTCTGGCACTCTAGTTTTGCCTGGAGTGCGAACTTGATCTGCATGAATTCGTGTGCTCTTGGGTCTGGTTTCCTTCAGCTGCAGTCAGCACTGACTGTTGTTTAGTTTGTCCGTGTTGCCTGTACCAGGGTCTGCTCCTTTTTTAGGCTACATCGTGTCCCTCTGGGTAGATGCACGTGGAGATGTCCATGGGTGACATCTGGGGGATTCCAGTTCGGGCAGCTGTGACTTTCCTGCGCATGTCTGTCTGTGGCCCTGAGCACCCCTTTCTCTTGGGCAGGTACCTAGGAGTGGAACTGCTGGGTCAGCTGGTCAATGTGTGTTTAACTGTCGCAGAAACTGCCACACAATCCTTCAAGGACGGTGCTCTGTTTTCAGAGGGTTATTCACCTCTGCCCCCAGGCCCAAGCCTAGACTCTTGATGAATGTTTTTTGAAAGAAGGAAGGAATTTGAGCCCTTTCTTTGTCTTAATGCTTCAGATCCACTCTATCAGCCCTGCCCCTACCCTCGGGGTCTGACAGCTCTTGGGGGTCTGCCCGACCCTGGGCTTTGGGTCTCACCTGGCATTTCCCAGGACAGGGAGGGGGTCCTGGCCCTGGAGACCCCAGACCATGAGGCTCTACCGCTGATTGGCTGTGTGACCTTAGGCAAGTCCCTTGCCCTCCCTGGTCCTCAGTTTCCCGTTCTGCAAGGCAGTGGGTGGATTGCAGGTTTCCCCCGCTCCCCGGTTTCTGGTGGTCTCCGCCTACTTGGGAGCCATTGCTCCCACATGCTCCGTGTTCCTCCACCTCCAGGGTTGCACCTGCCCCACTGGTGAGCCCCAGCCATCTCCTGTCTCCAGGGAAGGACCATTTGGGAAACTGGGTAGGCGCTTCATTCTTGGTACTCTCAAGAGTCTTATTGTGAGTCAGTCCTTCCTGGGTGAGAGCCCCCCAGAGTGGGCCCCTGGCCATGGGACCCCCACCCATGGAGGCTTGGCAGAGATGGCAGAGCTGGGTTTGAATCCAGCCACTTCCTGGCTCTGTGACCTTGGGCAAGTCACCCCACCTCCCTGAGCTCCGGCATCCTCATCTGCAGGGTTGTGAGGATGAAATGAGGTCCTGTCTCTTTGTGGGGACAGAAGTGGGTGGGGCAGCAAAGTTCCTGCCCTGGAGGAGATACAGTCTAGGGGAGGGAGCCAGAGCCAGCCAACCAACCAACTAGAAAGACCACTTCAGAGAAAGGGAAAAAGATACAACAGGGTGATGTGGCTGCCAGTGGCTGTGAGGCAGGGAGGGGACTACTCTAGATTTGTGGGCAAGGAAGGAGGTGACATCTGAGCTGAGGCCTGAAGGATGAGGAGGGAGCAGCTGGGCAAAGATGTGGGAGAGGAGAGTTCTGAGCAGAGGAACAAGTGCAAAGGGCCTGAGACAGGGACAAGGGATTTGGCCCATTATGGGTAGCCAGAAGGCCGATGTGGCTGGGCAGAGGGAGCAAGGGGGAAAGGGATAGAGATAGGTGGGCATGGAGGGGCCAGGTCATGTAGGGCCTTGTCAGGCGTGGGGGGAAGTTGGCATTTCATTCTAAGAGTGATGGGAAGCCACTGCAGGGCTCAAGGAGAGGGATGGCTGGTTTGGTTTATGTTTTAGAAACGCCCTGGCTAGGGCCGGCCCCGTGGCTTAGCGGTTAAGTGCGCGCGCTCTGATGCTGGCGGCCTGGGTTCGGATCCCGGGAGCGCCCGGAGGCACCACTTCTCCGTCCAACGCGAGGCCGAGTCCCACGTACAGCAACTAGAAGGATGTGAACCTATGACGTACAACTATCTACTGGGGCTTTGGGGGGAAAAACTGAGTAAATAAAATCTTTAAAAAAAAAAAAAGAAACGCCCTGGCTGCTGTGTGGAGGATGGACTATAGGGGGCAGGAGTGAGGCACGGAAGCCGGTGTTAGATGAGAGGTGACAGGGCCTCAGTACGTGCACCTGCCCTGAGGTCAAGGAGGCTTATGCTTCTCCAGGATCTGGGATTTTAGCGGCTACTTCGGAGGATGGGAGGGAGGTTGAGGGCATCCCAGATGCTGCGAGACGTTCCTGGCAGCAGAACATGGGGGGCAGAAGTTGCATTCGGAGCCAGACAGACTTGTCTTAAAACTTCCACTTGAACTCAGCTTTCCAGGGTGAGCTCGAGATTCTCCCAAAGTGACCACATTCCCACAACCCCAGGCTTTGGGGATCCAGAGAAACGGGACCAAAAGGACATAGAACCTGAGCCTGCCTCCCCACTTCCACATGCCCTGCCGAGAAGTGAGAGTGGAGGAAGTGATGGCCGCAAGGGGATGCCCAGCCCTGTGCCCTCTGAGCAGCTGCTCCCGTGGCCTGGCTCGAGGGAATCCTGTGGCTTTGTGGTTCCTGGATGTCCTGGGCTGGTCTCAGGCAGGAGGTGGCCATGAAAAGGCGGTACTTCATCTTTCTCTGCCCTGGAGTGTTGAGGGGGTGGTTCCTGGGCATCCTGCTGGGCTTCCGGGTGTGGTGGGTGGGGAGAGGGAGGAGAGGGCATGGGAGTTCAGAGTTACAGAAGATCTCAGGAAGCGGGATTTAGACGACATGTAGACCAGCCTCCTCGTGGGGAGACAAAGGCTCAGAAAGGGAAAGAGACTTGCCTGAGGCCACACAGCGAGTTAGAAGCAGGATTTAGACTCTGATCTTTGGGACTCCTAATCTATTGCTCTTTCTGGTTAAGATGAGGGTTTTGGAGCCAGACAGACCTGGGTTCTGCCTGAGTCCCAGCTGGGTGACCTTGGGCCAGTGACCATCTCTGAGCCTTGGTTTTCCTCCCCTGTGGAATGGGATGATAGTGACATCTTTGTCATGCTGGTGTTGTGAAGAGTGGTTGAAATGATTCCTGAAAGGCTGTAAGGCTCATAGGACAGTGCACCTAGTAGGTCCTCAGTAAGTGGGAGCTGTCGCTGATGTTATTACTATTGTGGTTCTGTCATTTTAAGCCTCGTGAAGGGCTGGAGGGAACAGCCTTCACTTGTGCTGTTTTCTAGTTCTGGTGAATGCAGTTAGGCAGGGAGGAGAGGAAATTCTCACTGTCAGCCCGTCTCACTGCTGCTTGTTCATTTTCCTTCCCCATCACCATTGGGAGACCCTTTAACCGGGGCCTTACACACACACACACACACACACACACACACACACACACACACACATTGGGAGACCCTTTAACCGGGCCCTTAATTACCACCACCCCCCCAGCGCACACAGACACACACATTGGGAGACGCTTTAGTCGGGGCCTTACACACACACACACACACACACACACACACACACTAGGAGACCCTTTAACTGGGCCCTTAATTACCACAACCCCCCCAGCGCACACACACACACACATTGGGAGACCCTTTAACCGGGGCCTTACACACACACACACACACACATTGGGAGACCCTTTAACCAGGCCCTTAATTACCACCACCCCCCCAGCGCACACACACACACACATTGGGAGACCCTTTAACCGGGGCCTTACACACACACACACACACACACACTAGGAGACCCTTTAACCGGGCCCTTAATTACCATCACCCCCCCAGCGCGCGCAAACACACACATGTGCACACACACACTGGAGCTGTTCTTTCCGCCTCCAACCTGAATGGGGGCAGACAGGCGCTACACGCAGGCCCAGGATGGGAAACTGGGTGGCTCTCGCCTTCTGCATCAGGTCCCTACCACACTCCCACTGACCCCTGTTTGTGCAGTGTGGCCTTGGGGTTAAGAGCAGAGGCCATGGGGTCAACTCGAACTTGAGCCCTGAATCCGCCACTCCTTGTAGTAAAGGACCTTTCTTCAGCAGGTAAGTTTTCCTCTCTGAGCCTTGGGTTTCCCATCTGGGAAGTGGGGATAACAACCCCCTCAGGGTGGTCTCGAACATGAAATGAGAGAAGATATGCTCGGAGGTGTGTGGTGCATATTCGGTGCTTGACTCCAGGAGGTGGGTGTCGCCAATGACAACACTGCCATAGGTCCCAACCAAGCCCATTAGGCCTGTTCTTCCTCCCGCAGCTGTTCTCAGAAACTTTCCTGACCATCCCCTGCCCAGCCATCATGCGTTCCCACGGTGCCCTCCCTCCCACCCCAGACTGCCTTCTATCAGGGCACAAGTCACCCTGGACGAAATTTGCTGCTCTCTCTTGTCTCCCTGCACTATCACAGATCAAGACCTTGAGCTCTGGGCCCGCCTGCCTGGGTTTGAATCCCAGCTCTGCCTCTTACTTGAGCAACCTCAGGCAAACTGCTTAATTCTTAGCCTCTGTTTCTGCATAAGGAAAATGGAAATAATAATAGTACAAAACCCAGAGAGTTGTTTAAACAAGCAGTATAATTCCTGTAAAGTGCTGGGGTCCGTACCTACCATACGGTGAGTGCCTAGTGGGTGTTAACTGATTTTATTACTGGATGGATTCTGCCGGAGCAGAGCCCCCACCTTCTCATTTCTGTATTCCCAGCACCTGATGGAACTGGGAGGGATTTGCACCATGGACAATGGAGAGTTGCTTTACCAGTGAAATGGGCCTCCACGGAAAGACTGTGCTTGGGGCCTTGGTCAAGGACTCGGGTCACGATGCGAACTTGTTTATCTGGCAGACGTAGGGCTGCCCTTAGCGAGTTCTCTGTCCGTGGGGGAAACTAGGCAACATGGGTCTGATACAACTGGAAAGTGATGTACACAGACCTGTGCAGCTTGCTTCAGAGAAGACTTCTGGGGTTGGTGACACTTGATGACTCCTTGGGGGAAATGATACACTGTTAACTTCCGGCCACATTGGGGTTTTAGTCAATAATCCTTTTGTGCTTTCCTGCCGGTAGTGTTTACCAGGCTTAGCTATTATGTACTAGTAATGATGTTTATTGAGTGTTTGCTGTGTGCCAGGCACAGTGCTAAATGTTTTATAAATTCACGTAATCCTCACATCAACCCTATGAGGTATTTATTATTATCCCCATTTTATAGATGGGAAAACTGAGTCACAGAGCGTCTCAGTCAGTAAGTGGCAGAGCACGATTCAAACCCCAGGCGGTTTGGCCAGAGAGCCCAAGTTCGTCACCACTATGCTATCGTGCTTCCTCTGTCACCGACTTTCCCCACAGTCCTCATGACCAGACAGCCTCCTGGACTCTGAGCATTCCACCTTCCGTGGGAGTCCTGTGCAGCCAGCAAAGGTGAAAAAAGTAATAATAGGTCTTCTGTACACCCTTTTCTAAGCATCGACTCTGGGATGAGCAAATACAGACCTTCAGGAAAAAGGGGTCTAGAAGTTGAACCCCCTAGTGTTGGGGAGAAGAACAGGGATTAGAACAGGAGGCGTTAGTGGGGGAGGAAGGGAACTCAGAAGGCTGAACCAACATTTGCTGAGTGCATCTTCTGTGCCAGGTAGGGGAGCGTCTCTGCCCTCAAGGAGCTCCCAGGCCTTTGGGAGAGACAGATAAGTCAACAGGCCAAGTGCGGAATAGTATTCGAGTGTGTGGGCAGGAGCCTTTGAAGGCCCAAAGGAATGGGTGACTAACTTGGCCCAGGGAGGTGATATTTGAGTTGGATCTTGAAGGATGAGTAGGAATTTGCCAGCTGGAAGGAGCCAGTAGTGATAGAGACACAGAATTTAAGCCTGACAATCTGGTTCTAGACTCTGTTCTCACCTACCGCGGCATGCTTGGCTCCACTGCCCCACAAGGCTGGCCTTGGGACATGTGACTCTTCGGGTCCCGGGCCACTCATGTGAGCCCTGGGTAAGTGTCCAGCCATTTCTCATCCAACCCCTGCTTCTGCTCCTCGCAAACCCTGCTGCCTGCCCCTTCTGCAAGGGTGGTGGGTGCTTAACTGGCTTGGCAGGGAAGGGTCTGCCCCCTCTGTATGTCGGGACTGTGGTGTCCTGAGGAGGACACACAGCTTCCACCTCCAGTGTCCCTGTGGCAGCAGAGGAGGCGCGGGGAGACACTGAAGCAGTTCCTGTTTTGTTTTTCAACTTCCCCCCGCTCCCTGCACCTGAAATGTGCTTTGCATAAGGCACTTCCGCAGACCATCCCATCAACCCTGGCAGGTAGAGGTTGTGTCTCGCCATTTTAAACCTGCAGAAGGCGACTCAGAGAGGTTGAGCCGCACGTCCAAGGTCACACAGCTAAGCAAGTTAAGTAAAGAGACTGGAATTTGCCCCTCGATGTGTCTGACCCCAAGGCCTGTGCTCGTGTTTTTACGCCATCAGGAAGCATAGCAGTTTATGATAGGCTCTGTGTCTTTCTGGTGACAGGTGTTCACACCCCATCCCAGATAACCTCTGGGCTTGTACACAGGGCGCCCAGGACTTGCTGGTTAGTGGTAACAACAGTAAGATCACATTGATTGTAGCGCTTCTCAAACTCCCGTGTGCATGACAATCACCAGGGTGCTGGTTACAAATGTGGATCTCACTGCCCTTGTCCCCGATGCTCTGATCCAGTAGGTTTGGATGGGGTACAGGGACCTCCATTTCCAACAGACTCCCTGATTCTGCTGTGGGTGAGCCACAGCCCACACTTTGGAAATCCTGATTTATTACATGTCTGCTCTGGGCCCAGCACTGTCCTGGGCGTTTTATTTTGTCACTTCAGCTATCAGAACATTGCTTGGTGGGGGAAATTGCTGCAGAGGGAGGTGGGGAGTCTTGAAAGAGATTTTTACCAGTCATGGTGAAGACATTTGTAACCAACACGTCTAAAGTGTTAATTTAATGTTCAGATTAATCAGATGAGGAAACTGAGGTTCAGGGAGGTTAGGTGACTTGCCCAAAGCCAAACAGCTCATAGTAGCAGAGCTGGGATTAGAATCTAGATTCCTCAGCTGTCAAGGCCTGTGGTCTTCCCAGTACCCCACGCTGTCTCTTTTGCCAGCTCCCACACACAGATTCTTGGAGGCACAGAACCCAGCTCCACCAACCAGGTAAACATGGGAAGATTAATGGTGGCGGTAACTACCATTTATTGAGGTGCCAGGCACAAGGTGTAGAATGATGAGCACACAGGCATGGTCTTGGGTAATCACACAGATCTCTAATTATGAGCAGGTGCTGTGTGAGCTTATGCCAGAGGAGCCCATCTAGGCAGGGCCTGGAGGGAGAGCAGGGGCAGGGAAGACGTCTCTGAGGAAAAAACATTTGAGAAGAAATCTGAAGGATGGGTTAAGTGTTAGCCAGGTAAAAAGATGGAGAGAAAAAGATTCTAGGCCAGAGGAATAGCCTGTGCAAAGGCCCTGAGGTGGGTGACCTATAGCCTGTTCAGTGTAGCTGGAGTGGAAAGTGAGGGCAGGAGTGACTCAAGGTGAGGGTGAGGGGTGGCCAGGGGCTGGGTCCTGCAGGGCCATGTAGACCAGGTGAGAGATTTGAGCTTCATCCCAAGAGCAGTGGGAAGCCACAGGGGTGGGAGTGTGTGTGTGTGTGTGTTCGTGTTCAAATCAATAAACTTTAGGCTTTATTTTCTTCTACACCAAAAGACCTTGTTTAAGCTCACAAAGGAAGAAAAGGCAAAAATGTATAGCCAGCAGGGTGGAGGGTTCACCCAGCCCTGGAAGAGGGGTACCAGCAGGGAGGTGACAGCAACTCGCTTGCCTTTTCTTAAACTCTGGCTTCTGCATGGAGATGGCTTTGGGGGAGGGGGCAAGAATGGAGGCGAGGGCTGGTGGTGGTGGGGAGGGAGAGGTGGACAGGTACTGGGGTAGAGTTGACAAGGGCTGGTGATTGATTGGGGTGGGGCAGGGGGTCCAGCCTATTGCCCTGACAGGTGAGAACAGAGCCTAGAAAGGTTATGTGGGCTGCCGTGGGTCACGGTTGCACAGCTCCTCAGTGCCAGAGCCCAGATGCCGGGCCAGCAACCTCCCGTCCGGGGCCTTCCAGCAAAACTCTGCCTCAGGGCCCAGACTCCTGGCCGCTGCTTTGGCAGAGTCCTTCCCTGGTGGCTGCGCCCCTTCCCTGTGCTCCGCCCCCCACACACCGCACAGTCTGGTGGCTTCAGGGGAGGGGGTGCTTTATGGGCGCAGACTCTGTCTTTGAAGCATCTAATGGGGGAGGGACAGCGCTCTGACCTCCAGATTCTTTCCCTGTGACCTCTGCCCCCACCCAGGCCCTCCCGGGGCTTTGAAGGAGTCCACAGAAGTGGGGCTGGGGGGGCTAGAGGGTGGGGGCTAGAGCCACTGTGCACAAACAGCCTCTCGCTGGGCAGAGGTGGGGGCCTTCCAAGGATCTGGAGAGAAACAGACACACGGCCAGAGCCTGGGCCTCTGCCAGTGGGGTCTCCCCAGAAGTAGGGAGACGCCCCCTCATCCAAACTTCTGGAACTGGAATCTCCTGGCTGCCGTTTAAGATTTCTTTTCTTCCCCCAGTTAACCCTGTCTGGCAAACAAGACCTCAGAGATGTTCAGGTAAATGAATTTCTGGCTCTGCAGGGCTCTCCCCACCTCCCCACCTGGTCTGAACCATCCTCCTGGGATCCAGGATAGCCATAACTCCCTGCATGAACCTCATCCCTTCTATCTGAGCCCCCATTTTCCTCCTTGGGGTTCAGGCCCCCCTTTTTTCTCACCAGGTGCTAGAGCCTGCTCTCTCCCCAGGACCCTTCTCCCTGAAATTGCTCCTGTACCTTGGACCCAGACCTGATCTCTCTCTGGAGACTGAGTCCTCTGCTTTCCTGGAGACCAGGCACCCCCACTCCCCGCCCCCCCCCACACACACTACAGTCTCCCCAGGTTCTGAATCCCCCCCAGGGACTGGGCCCTTTCACCCTGACGCATAGTAGGTGCTCAAGACATGCGTTCTCTTCCTCCTGCCACCTGCCACAACCCCCCCTTCGGGCCCCTCCGCAGCCTCCCCACCCTCCCCCGCATGGGTATTTTTGCTCAGGAGCCGCAGGCTGTGTGGCAGCTGAGCCTGGGAAGCAGCTGTTGTTGGCTCAGAACATTGGGTGGAAGAAAGAAGAGGGCCGAGAAGGGGCAGGAAGAACACTGAATGCCCCCAGCTCAGCCCACTGGTCCTGATGTCCCGTTGGGTCAGGGAGAGGCACATTTAGGACAAGTCAGAGACAGCCCCCTTCCCACAGTGGGGAGCTCAGTTCTGGAAATCATGGCATGGGTGGGCCGGGGCATCAGGTCTGGAGATGAGGTCAGTTGGTGAACGAGCCACCAGTGGCTTCATAGAGAAGCCAGGATCTCCTTGAGCCCCTGGCTGACATCGGGAGGACAGACTCCTGTAGCTGTGTAGCTCTTTGTGACACCTGTTCTCATTGTTCTCTTACCTGTCCGCTCTGTGGAGCAGGGGTAGGAACCACAATTTCGTGAGCGTTAACTTCGAGCCGGGCCCTGTGGTAAGCAACCTGTGCATTGACTCATTTCATGAGAGTCTGCTCTAAAGAGGTGGGTCCTATTGTGTCTCCATTTAACAGGTGAGGAAGCTGAGGCCTGCTGAGGCGAGGTGACACAGCCAAGGCCACATGGCTTAGGGCCTGTATGCTGGCTGACTCCAGAGTCTGTTTTTTGCAGGATCCTGTGGAACATCCGACTTCAGGGTTGAGGGTGGGTGTGCTTGTGGCTCACACAGGCCATCGGCAGTGAAGAGGGAGGAGGCTAGCAAAGGAGGATGAAGAGAAGGTTGCTCTGGAACCCCGTCTGGGGGTCTCGCTGGAGGGGAGCCGGTGGTCCCCTTGGGGGAGGGGTCAGGCAGCTGGAAGCAGGTTTCGAGCTGGGTGAGGAGCTGGCACTGTTCTGTCCTCCGGGCACTCGCGCCCTGTAATCGTGGCTGTTACTTCTCTGCCCCGGAGGGGAAGTCCTAGAGGGCAGGCCCTGGCGGTCTCTGCATACCTGCCCTCAGCAGATGCTCGGTGAAGGATGAGGGAGGGAGGCCGCAGCCTCACAGGGCTGACATAGGGAGGGGGTCGGGGTAGAGAACAAGCCTTCCTGTGCCACGTTGATAGTCCTGGGGCCAGGTTATGGTTCATATTGCCGTTAGGGACACATCTCTACGTGTTTAATGCCAGCTAATGGAGAAATAGAATTTAATTACAAACTTGCACTTTGCAACCAATTCCAACTCCCATCAGTTGTGTAATGTGTTTCTTCTAAGAACAAAACCTTGAACAAAATGTAAGTGAGCATTTCTTCTGGCGATCTCTGATCCCTCCATCGAGGAGATTGTTTAATAGGAACCGTGTTTCCCTTCGTTGGTGATTTGTGAGTTTTCTTCCTGTCCCAGGTGGCCGTGAGTCAGCCATAAGCTCGTTCAGGAAAGTCCGGAGGAATTTGTCTTCTCCGTCAGGTTCCATTTGAGCAGTGCTGGGTGGCACCCGGTGACACCCTCGAGGTTGGGTAAGGAGAGTGAGTGAGAGTTGGCACACTCACTGGCCACTTGTCTCTGCCGCCTCCGCCTCCCTTTGTCCCCTGCCTTCCTGGGGCCCAAAGCCATTTCACAGGCAGGCGGGTTAGTGACCTGCGGGCTCCTCCAGCCACTCAGCCCAGCCTGGCCCTCTCTGGGGAAAATGAGTTATTTCTTCAACCCTGACATGTTTGTCATTATGTGGAAAGAAGGGGGAAAGGAGTGGGGTGGGGCAAGCCCCTCTTGCTCCCCTCCAAACTTGTTTCTCAGCTGTGAAGGGCACTCTGGCCATGGAGAGAGGGGTTCCAGGGTGACTATCGGATGGGGCAGCCGACCCGGTGAAGTCAGTAAACCGCAGCTCTGACAGCGATGAACTGTGGTGTTCCCCGGGTGGAACTGTGCTGGGCTGAGCAGGTGGAGGGTCCTCCCCTTGACCAGCACTGATTCCCCCTCTTCCTCTGCCCACCCAGTGCCCTCAGGAGGGCCTGCTTGTCCATTCTGCCTCTTACCTCTCCTAAACCGATCAGGTTAGGAAGGTATATAGGGGTGTAGCAACCCCTATTGATCAGTAGTGACTCTTCTGAGGATTTGGAAATCTGGCTTCAGCATGGGCGAGAGGTGTGATGGATTGCATCAACGAGCGCCATCTGCCAGGGCCTGGGGGGCGGGGGGGGGGATGGTCACGGTGCCCCCAGTCGCCCTCCCTGGAGAGGACCTGATGGGCCTGGCTTCAGTCTCTGGCTCTCCCCCGTTTCTCCGTTATTTTCTCGGTGACCTTAAATAAGCCGTTTTACCTCCTTGAGACTCACTTTTCTCATCTGTAAGAGAGGGCACATAATTACCACCCACAGTTGTGAAAAACAGACGAGAAGCATCTGCAGAGCAGCCTCCTTTCCTTTGAGGCTTTACTGGGATGTCACCTTCTCAGAGAGGCCTTCCTGGCCACCCTACTGGGTATTGTCCCCCTCCCATTTTCTGTCCCCTCCCTGCTTAGCTTTTCTCCTTGGTGCACCACAGTCTAACATGTTCCCTATTGCATTTAGTTATTTAACTTCCTCCATCTCCTCCCACTCACATATAAGGATCTCTGCCTGTCTTGTTCGCCGGTATGTCCACCTGAGCAGTGCTGGCATGTAGGAGGCACATAAATATTTGTAAGAGTGAGTAAGTGAGAAAAAATGAATGAATGGATGTGAGCACCTGGCACCATGTCTAGCCGGTTGTGGGTCCAGGTATATTTGGGTCCCGTCTCCTTCTCTCCAGCTGTGTTATTCTGGAGGGCTCAGGCCTTTCTCCTCCCCACCCGCTCCAGATCAGCTTGTCTGCTCTTGAGGTTTTGCACTTAGTTTTTATATTTGGGCATTTCAGACCAGTGCACAAGATTGCCCTGGGGAATATAGTGGGGTACTTTTATAGTAAAATTAAAAGGTTCTGTTTTGGAGTAGAATGCAGAATTGGCATGAATTTTTAAGATTTAAAAGAAAAGAGGCTTCAGTGAAGGCTTTTAGCTGTGTCCTCAGATCTCCCTGGGTACCGCTCTGGGAACCTTCGGGAAAGTGTGAGGAGCCTTGGTTTTGGAAATGACCCCAACCTCGGAGCCCCAGGGCCTGCCCTCTCTCCTGAGCCCCTGTCAGGATTTCAGCAAACGTCCACAGTTTCCACCAGGTGCAGATCCAGGTGCATCTCATCCCAGGCCCAGGCCGACTTCCCTTCCTGTCCTCTCTCTCAGGAGAGTCAGTCCCTGGGACCAGGAATCCTGTAACTTTTTTTTTAATAAGCATTTTGTTTTGAAATAATTTTAGGTTTTCAGAAAAGTTGCAAAGATGATACAGAGTTCCTGTGTACCCTCACCCAGTTTCCCCTCACGGTAACCTCTTACGTGACCATGGTACATTCGTCCAAACTAAGACGCCAACATTGGTACCTTACTGTTAATTAAACTCCACACTCTATTAGGATTTCACTGGTTTTTACACTGCTGTCCTTTTTCTGTTCCAGAATCCTATCCAGGACACCATATTACATGTAGTCGTCACGTCTCCTTAGCCTCCTCTGGTCTGTAACAGTTTCTCGGACTTTCTGGGCAGGCATTTTGTAGAATGTCCTTGAATTTGGGTTTGTCCTGTGGCCTGTTTGGGATGCCCTCCTCTCTGTCAGCTGCACGTTGGAGTGATCCCCAAGGCCATCGCCTTTTCCTCTGCCCTGGGCTCCACCTGTCCTCTCTCACCGATGCTGCCCTTCCCTGGTGAAGGCCACCTCTGCACCCGCCCTCCCAGACCCGGGCTTTGCCTGCCCTGCCTCCCTTAGGCAGTGGCGCCGCTGTGCGCAGTTGCCTGAATGGAATTCAAGGTGGCGCCCAGACGCCTCCTGGACCAAGTTCTTTTTTTTTTTTTTTTTTTGTGAGGAAGATCAGCCCTGAGCTAACATCCATGCCAATCCTCCTCTTTTTGCTGAGGAAGACTGGCCCAGGGCTAACATCTGTGCCCATCTTCCTCCACTTTATATGGGACGCCGCCACAGCACGGCCTGACAAGTGGTGTGTCAGTGTGCGCCCAGGATCCGTACCCGGGCCGCCAGCAGCGGAGCGCGCGCACTTAACCGCTACGCCACGGGGCCGGCCCCTGGACCAAGTTCTATCGATAGTTGGACTCTCCTTCCGCTTCTTTCCACCCCTCGCCCTTGCTGACCTCTGTCGACCACCCTCTCATCTGGATTAAGGCACAGCCTCCTCCTTGCCCTCCCTGCCTCCAGCCTCGCCCCTCCAGCCTCCCGTCCTCCCCGCAGTCTCAGCCGTCTTCCTGAAACACATGCCTACCCTGTCACTGTCCTGCTCAAAGCCATTCCGTGGCTGCCCATTATCCTGGGGGTGAGTCAGACTCCTCCACAGGAATTCTGGGGTGTTTCGTGGTCCAGTCTCTGCCGGTTTCTCCAGCCTCATCTCTGGCCTTTCCCCACCCCGTCCTCCCTGCTTCAGCCAAACAGAACTGCAATTCCCCAGAGCAGCTGACCCTTCTGTCCCACTTCTACCCCTTTGCATGTGCCGTGCCCTCTGTCTTTGTTTCTTGCTGTTAGAATGTGAATTCCGTGGGCGTGGAGACCTTATCGGGCTGTTCTCCACTGTCCTGGCAGGACCTGGGACAGTGCCTGGCGCATAGTAGGTGCGTGATAAATACCTATTCATCAATCTAGGGAGAACGTGGGGGCAAGAAAGCTCTTTATCAAGTAATCTCAGACAAGCATGAAATTACTGCAGTGACAAATGCCACAAAGACAAGGTCCTGGTGCTACACATGGCTGTAATAAGGGAACTTGACCTAGTCAGGGAGAGGGCTTCTCTGTAGACGTGACCTTCCATGATCCAAAGGAGAGGTGATGTTAACTAGGTGGGAAGGGAAGAGCATTCTAGGCACAGGGAACAGTGTGTGCCCTGTGGTTTAAGGGAAAATAAAGGGCTAAAAGAAAAGCAGAGTCACTGGGGACTGGGGTAGGGAGGGTGGGGGCACGTAGTGAAATGAGGCTAAACAGGGTGGCAGGGCTAGAGCCTGACTTGCTTGTAGGTTTTATCTTTATCCTCGGAGTAATAGGAGGCCATTGAATGGGGTTTAAAAGTATGCGTGCGTGCGTGTGTGTAGAGAGAGAGAGAAAGAGGGGGAAGGAAGCAGAGGGAGAAGTTGGAGCAAGAGAAAGAATCGTGATCATGTCCAAGCTGTGTGTCTGTGGACAAATCATTTCGTCTGCCTGAGCCTCAGTCTTTTCATCTGTAAGTCAGGGACAGAACCACCTACTTTGCTGGGTTGTTGTGTGGATAAAATGAAACCTGTGTAGAGTACTTCACCCCGTGATGGTGCGTGACAAATGTTGTTGGTGCCTGATCAATGTCTGGTTTCCTCCCTCGCTCTGTCACCACTCCCCCCCCCCGCCCCACCCCCTCAGCTGCAAGCTGTGAAGAGAGTCATTCACCAGCCATTGTTCACAGCTCAGCCGTCCTCTTTGCTCATGATCCTTCCCCTCTTCCCTCCCGTCTCAGGAGCCCAGGGCTGTCCCTGCCGGCCACCACCAGCCCTGGAGGGAGGGCAGTGCCTGACTGTCCCTTCCAACCCAGACCCACCTCATGTTCTGATGGATGAGATGCTGGGATCTGATGGCCTGCCTGTGCCTGAGTCCTGCGGGGACCCGTGAGCTACAGGAAAGCAGTTGCTTGTCCCGGGGGATGCTGGGGTAACTTGGGCCTGGTGTGGAGGAGCTGTTCTGATAACCCAGGAATCCGCCAGCCCCGCTGCCTGTCCACTTGCCCTCGGAACACCGTTTGTCCTGCTCCGTGGGACCGCTCCCAGGTACCCTGCTGTAGATGCTCTGTGATCATTACCCTGTTTAAGCCACAGGCAGTCACGCAAGGCACGAATCACTGTCCCCTTTTCACAGATGAGGAAACCGAGGTCCATGGAGGTGACATGATATTTCCCAAGTTCTCATAGCTTGTTGGTGGCAGAGATGGGTTGAAAGCAGGTCGACCTGACCTGGAGACCCACCACCCTGCACTGCCTCCCGTTGGCCCTGGAGATCAAGGACACTGGGAGGTCCTTTGAGGTTAGCAGCCAGTGTTTATTATTGTGGGTGCTGTTGGCATTTTGAGAGAGGCAGTTTTGATTATTTTGCAAGACTATCCCATACGTTGCAGGAAGTTAACAACGATGGTCCCCAGGATTAAATGCTAGGACTCCCCAGTCATTTGACAACCAGAAATGCTCCCACATATATGCAGAGACTCCTTAGAGGGGCAGAGCTGCCCCGGATTGAGATCAGCTGATAATCCAATAAAAAGTTTGGTAATGTTAATACCGGCTAATATTATTGAGGGCCTTGTAGGGGCTAAATGCTTAACCTACATATTTTTATTTAATCTTATCAGACACAGGTACCATTAATAGACCCATTTTACAGATGAGGAAATTGAGGTTTAGAGAGGTTAAGTGATTTGCCCAAGATCACAAAGCTAGTTAACGGGAGACCCAGGATGTGAACTCATGCTTCTATTTTAAAGAGAATGCCCGGAGAAGGCAGATGATTTGCTCAAGGTCTCACAGCAAGTGAGCATCAGGGATGGGATTTGAAGTCAGGAATTGCAGAGCAGTGCTCTTTTCATTCCACATGATGCTTAGAAGGACAGAGATGAGCCCATTGGCTGGCAGCTGGCAAGAGGAGCCTGCGGTTGAGGAGGATTTCCACCTCCATAGCCCAGGGCCCTGGGCGCCTTGAAGCCTTGGGTCCGCCACTGTCCCCTCCACCCAGACACCTTTGTTGTGTTTGCCTGCATCCTCTTTCCTGCACCTCTTTTATCTCCCTCCATCACCCCTAACCTTGTGCCCTTGGCCTAGGCCCATCACCCCCACCTCTAGCCTCAATTTCTCTCCTCAGTCTTAGGAATTATCCTTATCTTTTGTGGGGTGGGCAGTTTAGAGGATCAGGTGACAAAACTAGTGTGAAGAAAGTGCTCGCTTAAAGCCAGGCGTGTCCGACAGGCTCAGGAAATGTTTGCTAACTCTGAACCCCCTTGTCCTGCCCGACTCTGTTCTCTAACTGAACCTCAGTCTGTCCTTCTTCCTCTGACTCTCCTCTCCGTCTCTGGGTTTTTCTGTCCTCACCTAGTTAGGTATTTAGGCCAACTTCCGACTCTCAGGGTCAAAATGGCACCACCTCCCTGTCTCCTGTGCCAACAGTTAGCATTGTCATTTTTGTCACCAGGCCTGGGGCCTTGGGGTGGGGTGCATGGGAGAAGGGGTCCTGCCACAGCCCGGACTTGTGCCCTTGGCCTGCCCTTTGCACTGGCCAGGTGAGAAAGGCTGACTGGTCTCCTGCCCTCAGAGCATCCTCTGGTGTTTCCATGGCAACCATGCAGCCAAGATCCTTGGCTTCTGCTGGGTGAAGGGCCACCAGATTCCCCACAGGATGCCCACGGTCATAGAAAGGAAGCGTCTGTTAGGAAACTCGATGTGGGCAGCACTGACCTGTCCCCAACCCTTAGAGAGGGGAGCAGCACTTGGCTAAGGAGGGGTGTGGGGTCTCCTGGTTTCATCCACACACCACCCCCCCCCGTCCCCAGTCCATCTCACTGGGAAGCTAACTTGTAACTTCTTTCTGGGCCTCGGTTTCCTCATCTGTAAAATGGGGATATAATGCTGATCTCAGAAGTTGTCCAGCTACCCGTGTGAGCCACGTGGGGGCAGGGATCAGTGAGCCTGGGAAAGCCATCCTGGGAGCCTCAGAGAGAGGAGGAGGGAGGCCAGGCCAGACCAGACCAACGAGAGTGGCCAGAGACACAACTCTGTTTCATTAGGACTTGGGAATCAGACAGATCTGCCCCTTCTGAGCAGTATGGTCTTGAGGAAGTGACCTTCCCTCTGTAAACCTTAGTTTCTCCTTCTCTAAAATGAAAATAATTCTTCCTGCATGACAGGATTGCTGTGGAAATCGAATAAGATAATGTGTGGTGTGCCAAGCCTGGTGCCTAGCTCAGTATACACTAGGTGCTCTTTAAGTGTTGATTACCTGTGAAGGCACTGACTGGCTGCAGCTGCACAGGGAAGGGGATTTCCTGTGTTCAGCCCTGCCTGCTCCGGCCTAGGTCCGAAACAGACCCCCTCTCTGGGCCTGGCTGCTGGGTGCCCCCAGGACGTGTTCCTCCAATGGGGAATTTTTCTTGTGTTATTCACACAAAGACTTCCCCGGGAAGGCCACGCCCCTTTCTGTAAGTGGCCCCAGCCTGTTATCTGGCCCCAGCCCGTTATCTGGCCTTCCCCCCAAAGCCTTATCAATTTCTGGTTTGTGTTAGGTTGTTTGTGTCATGTCTTATCTCCGTCAGGAGGCAGGAGCAGCCTGGTGAGTCAGAGTGACCCAAGTTTGAGTCCCCAGCTCTGCCACTCACTGGCTGTAGGACCCTGGGCAAGTGACTTTGCCTCTCAGAACCTCAGTTTCCTCCTCTATAAAGTGGGGATAATAATACCTCCAGCACAGGGTGGTCCTGAAGATTACGTGAGAAAATGTCACACGGTGCCTGGCATAGGGAAGAGGATGATCAGCAATAGCTCCTTCCCCCTTTTCCAAACCAAGAGGCCCAGCAGCAGCAGGATCCTACGGGCTCTGACCCAGGACAAGGGAAGAACATCGCAGACAATCGAGTCACCCCCTGGGCAATGGGCAGGGGTGGCTGCACAGCTGAGTCCAGGCTGCTGGCAGCTCCCAGTCCTCCCATGGCCTAGAGGAGGCTGGGACCTCAGGGAGCCCCCTGAGAATGAAGGAAGGGTGGGAGGGAAGACACAGATGAGGCCCCTACAGGGACACGGGTGAGCGTGGAGGTTAAGAGCACAGGCTCTGATCAGATGCATACTTCCTCAACCTAATAGGGGCTGTGTGACCCCACATAAGTGACTCAACCTCTCTGAGCCTCGTCCCCCACCTGTGAAATGGGGGATAATGATGCACCACATCTCCCGGAATTGCTGTGCAGAGGTGAGGCGTGGTCTGGCCAAGAATTTCCTATTATTTTTAGGATGTGCTCTCAGGGCCTACTGACTTCTTTGCCAGACTCCTCAATTACCCATAAAACAGTAATAAAAAATTTTTGAGAGCTTATTTCTCCAGCACCTTCCACGAGCCAGGCACTGTGCTTAGTGCCTTCATCGCATTACCCCATTTAATTGTCACAGTCCCCTGTGGAATGGGCCCTGTTGTTATCCCCATTTTACAGATGAGAAAACTGGGCCTCCGAGAGCCGGAGCTGTCTGAGCCCACACAGCTGTTGACTGCCAGAGCCTGGCCCTCCTTCCCTTCGCCCCTGTTCTGGAGACAGTCGTGGACTGCGTTAGGGTGTCTCGCCAGGTATCGGCTGGATGCAGCAAACCCCACACACGATTGGTGGGGAGAATCTGTAAACAGAGGATCTGGAGTGGGGTGGAGACGCCTGTGGAATGAAGACCAGCCTGGGAGGCGAGCAGCCTGTGGGAACCTGGAGGCAGGAGCCGTGTGACCGCATGTGTTTATTCAGCCTGTCCCGGGCAGGCAGGGGGCCCTGACCAGCCAGTGTAAACATCCGGACTGCTTGTTGGCCTGGTGGGGGGCTGAGACAAGCTGGAGAACCAGCAACCAGGGCCTCCTGGTGCCAGGGGTGCCCTGGTAGACAGGGGAGGCGGCGTGGAGCCAGCATTTACGGAGCACCTAGGATGTGCTGGGTCGTTTATACAAAGCATCTTGTCACATCTGTACAACAGCCCTGTTTGGTCTATTTTATTATTTTTACTCAGCTGAAGAGGAAACTGAGCCCTGGAAATTGTACAGACCCAGCTCCGTCAAAAGGACACAAAATTTGATTTGCTGAGAGAGTGAGTTTGTGAAAGCATAACTTGGACAATATTTCTTGGCATCGGCCTCTGCTGAGGCCCCACTCTCTGTTTGGGGCAATCTCTGTTTGGACCCTAGTTCATGTCCCCTCCCGCTGAGATGCTTCCACCTGGTAGCTGTAGCTCCTGCTGTAAATCCCCTCCCTGGTCCACTTTTTTGTGCCTCACTGTGTGGGACCGGCTGGGCTGAGGAGGGCTGGGGGGACCCAGCTCGGGGTTCTGCCCGTCTCGCCCAGGGAGGGGCATCTTGCTGGCTGTGGTCGTGCAGGCTGTGCAGTGGGTCTGATGGATGACAAGACCTTAGGTGTCATCCCACCCATTTCACAGATGGAGAAACGGAAGCGCAGAGAGGGTGTCTGCCCCAAAGACTCACTGTGAGTGGCCGAGGCAGAACTGGGGCCCAGATCTCCCGGGAGGACACCCCTAGTCTGGCTGACCTTTATGGGGGGGTGCACAGGGCTAGGAAAGGGCAGGGATGAAGTAAATATGTTCCCCAGATGCGTCATGATCAGAAATCAGACTTCATAGCCACCCCCACCCCACTCCCTCCTGCTGCCCTCTCAGAGCTGTGCCCCAGAAATGCCCTTGGGCTCTCGGGAACTGATACATTCCTGTGCTGGTGCCAGCAGGGTTGTTTCACTGGGCTCGGGTGGCGGAGAGCCCACACAGGGCCCTTCCTGCTCCCCACTTCCTGGCCCTTTCTGCCCCGGGTCTCGTCCTGCTCTCTTCCACGCGTTTCCCCCAACCCGGTTCAGCTTCGGGGCCAGCAGGACTGCCACTTGGGTTGTGCCAAAGTTGGGAGGAAGCGTTTCAGTATGAGGCAGCCAGGGCCTGGGCACCTGTGTGTGCCATCTGATGAGATGCACCTGGGAGGTGCAGACCCCCGTCCGCAGGGGTTCTTCACCACCGCTTTGAGAGGGCAGCGGCGTGGGCCCAGGTGAAGGTTGGGAACATCGAGGTCACACCTGAGCCTGGGTTTGAACCAGGAGACAGACGCCCGGGCTCCACGCTCTCGGCTACACCTGCTAGAGCCTGGGACCTGCGAAAGTCACTCCAGAGGATTTATTTGGGTACAAGGGGGTTAAGACTCCACCTTGAGAATGAGGAGCAGGGTCTTGGGAGAGGCCAAGGAGAATTGGGCAGGGAGGGAGCCCAGCTTTCCTGCCCCGAGAAGGCCAGGAACGGAGAGTCCGAGAAGGGGTGGGGGGCGGTGGAGGGAGTCCAGCCAGCCCAGGCCCATGCCTTGAGGTATCCTGGTCAAGGTTACATAAAGATTGCTTGCCAGTCCCCGGAGCCCCAGATGCGTCACCAGTTAAGAATCACTGAAGGCCAGCCTGGCCTTGGGATGAGTAAACCCTTTTCCCCCTTCCTCTAGGCCTGTGGACTGGTCCTTCTCTGTCCATTTTGGGAGACTCCCCCCAGAGCAGCAAGAACAATAGCAGCTGCTGTGTGCCAGGCCTCCTACTGTGCGCCAGCACTCCCCCAATACTGTGTGCCAGGCCCTTTACAAACACGACCTTGTCTGATTCTAGTAGTCGTGGGAGCTAGCCGAGGGTATTATGATCCCCACTTCACCGAGGTGAAAACTGAGCTCACACAGCAGCAAAGCACAGTTCTGGTTTTAAATCCAAGTCTGTCTGCTCTAAATCCTGTGCCTTTTTTGGTGTGTGGCAAAATAGTTCAGACATGTAAAAAGCATAGAGTTCAGCAAAAACAAACACTGGCGAACTAACCATCCAGCTTAAGAAATAAAATATTCCAGGGCCGGCCCTGTGGCTTGGTGGTTAAGTGCGCGCGCTGCGATGCTGGTGGCCCGGGTTCGGATCCCGGGTGCGCATCGAGGCACCACTTCTCCGTTCATCCTGAGGCCGGGTCCCGCATGCAGCAACTGGAAGGATGTGCAGCTACGACATGCAGCTGTCCACTGGGGCTTTGGGGGGAAAAAATAAAATCTTTAAAAAAATAAAATAAATAAAATAAAATAAAATATTCCAAATGCAGTTGAATTCACCACACATGTCCCTCCCTGATCCCATTCCCTACCACTGCCTCTTCTAGAAGAAACTACTTTCTTAAATGACTGCCTCGAAACTTTTACTAGATGTTTCTGCCTCCCCAAGTGATGCATAATATTACTCTTGTGTTTTAAAACTTTAAATAATTGGCAGGAGGCTCCATGTTTACTTCTGCAGCTTGCTTTTCTCTTTTCATGTTGTGTTCAAGTGGTATCCACTTCATTTTCAGTGCTGTGTAGTATTCCATGGCAGGGTCTGCCATAATTTAACCAGGCTGCTATAGACAGCCATTTGGATTGATTCTCGTTCACTATTTAGACAATGTTATGGTGCTTTTTTTTCCATGTCTCCTGGTGACCACGGGAGAGTTTCCAAGATGTATGTATGTTATTTATGTCAAGGAGTGGGATCAGATAAGCCCACTGTATCAGAGGATTCTGCTGAGAGAATTGACCAACAATTTTGGGGGTTCCTGCTCTGAGAGTTAAAAACGCTGTAATGACAGGAATGTTACTGTGTTTTGTTTGCTGCTGTGAACAGCACCAAGAACCGTGTCTGGCACATAGTGGGTGCACAGGAAACCTCTGTTGACTGAATGAGTGGACTTGTGCTGGACCTCGTGTCAGGCACTCGACATTCGTGATCTTAATCTGCTGTGAGGAGGGGTTCTTCCCTCTTCACGGATGAGCCGACTAAAGCTTCAGAGTGGTTGTCGTGTTCCTGAAGTCCCACAGCCAGTCCCGCAGTCAGTAAGCTCCAGGGCCTGCGCTCTTTCCCCAGCCCTGAAGTTGCCCGTGTAGATAGGGAGCGGACTCGCAGAGGCCCGGAATACGAGGAAAACGGGAGCTGCTTCTAATGCCGAGTTGTCTGGACACAAGTACTTATTAGGGCTTCCGCAGTTGTCCCAGAGGCTGGTGGCGTGAGGTGGGGCCAGCTGCTTGGTTACCCTTGGCCTGGAATGCCACCATGAGGTTGGGGGTGAGTGACATCTCACCTCTAGGGCTGGTCCGTAGGGGAACTACAAAGGTTGGGACCATGCGAGGCTCAAGATTCAGAGGCAGTCAGTGGGAGAGACCCATCATGGGGGAGGCAGTCTGACCTAACCGAAGAATCATTTGCTTGGAGCATGAGCAGACCTGGGTTCAAATCCCCGGCCTGCCACTTATTAGCTGTGTGACTTTAGCTAAGTCTCTCAACCTCTCTGAGCCTTATCATCCCCATCTGTTAAATGGGGATCTTGACTCTCTCTTGCACAGTTATTAATAAATTTAAAATTGGGTGTAACAGTCTTAACACAGTGCCTGGATGGTAGTTATTAATTACAGCACAGGGGGGAAGGATGTTCTACTAGAGATACTACAGGTGCACACAGATGGGGCAGCTTAGGACACAGAGGAAGACTTCCTGGAGGAGATGACATTTGATCTGGGTTCTGAAGGGTGAATAGGAGTTCTCCAAGCCAAGGAGTAGACTATAGGTCAAGCAATTTCTATGTGTCCTGTACTAGACTTGGTGTTGAGAGGGATGTCATAGTGTTGCTTGCAAAAGAAAAGTTAACATGGGTTGCTTACAATTGGATAGAGATGCACCATCCTTGAAGATGGTACAGACCAGGTGCTGACTAAATAGACAATCAAGAATCAGTGGTCTTGGGGTCAGAGGAACACGTGGAACTGTGGGCCAGGGCAGTCAGGAGGTCTTCGTGGTGGGAGGGGGTAGGATTTAAATGAGAAAGGAAGACAGGCGGGAGAGGGGCTGCCTGATTCTTGATTTCCTGGCTGGGCTGGGTCAGGAAAGGGGCCTCCCCAGCCTGGTGGAGGACTGGGGACAGACCTCATGGGTTCTGGCAAAGCCCCACTGTGTCCCTGTCACCAAGGCTTGTGCTGTTCTCTCCCTTGGAAGAGAGGAAAAGTAGTTCCGAATTGTTAATTGTGCAGTTTCGAGTTGGCTTCTGAGCTGGGCTGAGTAGGAGCCAAAGCCTGGAGCGGGGAGGAGCCCAGGCTGGATGGCTACAGAGCCAGGAGTTCAGGGGCCCAGGAGGGGGTTTGGGAATGCCGCTGTGTGAGTGTCCCAGGCAGGGACGCCCGCCTCACCTCCTCAGGCCTTCCTGCCTAGAACCCCCCACTCCATTCTTCAGGGTCCTCTGGTGCCTAAGAGTTGGGCAGACCTGGGTTTGACTATCCTTTCACTAGCTGTGCGACGTTGGGCTGATTACTTAACCTCTCTGAGCCTCTACTTCCACATCTCTCACACGGGGTTGCTGTGATTGTTAAATCAGAAAACACATGTAAAGTACTTAGCGCAGGGCCTGGAATGAAGTCCTTGCTCAGGAAATGGTTTTTGTTGCTGCTGCTGTTGTTATTTATCGATAGCACCATCTTTGCCGCTGCCTCCATGACCCAGGCCATGCTCTTGCTCAGCTTGAACCCCAGGGTCCTTCTGGGTGCCCATTCCGTCTCTCCACGAGCCAGGACATTCCTGTGGCCTCACATTAGTGTCCAGTGTCATTGCCTGTACCCTCGGCAGTGCCCCTCTTAGGAGGAGGCAGAACTTGAGTTCCCGTGTGCCTTTTCAGGGGTTATCTCCTTAATTCTCACCACAGCCTTAGGAAGTAGGTTCGCATGTCCCCATTTTGTAGACGCGAAAACATGCTCAGAGAGGTGAGGCGACTTGCCCAGGATCACACAGCAGTAAATTACAGGCATGCAAGCCCAGGTCTCTCTGCTCCAGAACCTTTGCTCTTCCTGCTCCAGGCTTGTTCCCAAGGAATCTGAGCCTGGCGCTCTCTCCCGTTGGTCACCCCTCCACTCCCTGTTTTGTCGTGTCCCCCTCTCCTTGGCTCCCCACCCCCTGGGCTCTGCTCTGTGCCTCGGGACCACTCTGGGCCAGTCTGCAGACGGGCAGCTGTGTCATGCGGAGCCAGCACAGCCATGGCTCCCCACTGTCAGCAGGGGTCGGGCCTCCTCTCCCCACCAGGCAGCTCCCCCAGCCCCCCAGGCGGGCGGGACCGTGTGTGGTGAGGGGGGTAATGGGGACCAGATGGGAAGCTGAGCCTGGGGTGGGCTTTGTTAGGCGGACATTCCTGGTCACTGAGGCAACGCCAGCTCAGTAGCATCTGGTTTGGCTGAGGGTCCCCCCTGATTGGCTGGGGCTGGACGTGGGGAGTTGCCCTCCCATGAGGCTGTGGCGCGGTGGCAGGTGGGGACGAGCACTTCATGCTGAGACAGGATTTCAGAGTCCAGGAGGGGATAATTGGGGGGGGGGGGGGGCAGAGGGGCCGAGTGAAAACACCGGAGTTCAGAGTCAGGCAGACCTGGTGTCAGGTCCTGGCTGTCACTCTCCTGCACTGTAACCCGAGCAAGTCACCGCCCCTCTCTGGGCGGCGGGTTTATCGTCTGCAGAAGGGGAGACAACGATAGTCCTTTCCTCACAGAGGCACGAGAGAAGCAAGTAAACAGCAGTGTCCGTGTCCACAATGCTTTGCACGTTTTAACTCATTTGATTCTCGTAGGTGCCCGGGAGAGGTGCTGTTATTCTCTGTTTTACTGATAAACTGAGGCACAGGCTGCTCAAGTCAGACCGGTAGGAGGAGGCAGAGCTGGGATTTCAACACAGGCTGCCTGGGTCCCAGCTCGCCACGTTCCTGCTGCTGCGTTGTCCTGCCTCTCAGTGACCTGCATGATGTATGAGAAGAGTGCCGTGTCCACTGGTCATGCTGGATGTTCCTTTCCCCACTTGCCCCAGAAGCCCGTGCTGTTTGTTGGTGGCGTGTGGGATGGGCCTGCTGGGCTTATAAACAGTTGAACGGAGGAGTGGACGGTATTGGGAACATTCCTGCATGCTGGGCGAGGGGAGGCACTGGGGTTGTGACCCTCCGGGCCCTGTGGTCTGGGCAGCCAGCCAGACCCACCCATTGCCCTGGGAGGGCTGGGGAGTGCAATTCTGAAAACAGTAGCCCCCATTCCTCAGGTCCCTACTTGTGCCACACACTCTGTCTCCATTCTCTTCTTTAGTCCACACCACTGCCCTGGTTGCCCAAGATTGTAATGTGTGGCTTCGGAAGAAGCTGGTTTTGAACACAGGTCCAGCTGACGGCAAAGCCAGAGCCCTTTCCCTCCAGGGGCACCACTCTGGGGGCCCATCTCCTGCTTTCTGACAGATGGGTTGCAGTCTCCATGTCATAGTTTTTTGTTTTTTGTTTGTTTTTTTTTGCTGAGGAAGATTCACCCTGAGCTAACATTTGTTGCCAATCTTCCTCTATTTTGTATGTGAGCCACCGTCACAGTGTGGCCACTGATAGTCAAGTGGTGTGGGTCTGCACCTGGGAACCAAACCCAGGCTGCAGAAGCACAGGGTGCTGAACTTAACCACTAGGCCACCAGGGCTGGCCCTCCTTGTCAGAGTTTTTTAAAGGATGTTTTTGACAATTGTGGGTAGAGGGAGGAAGCTGCAGGGTGGGGTCAGAGGAGCCTAGACTGAGATTCTCATCCTGCTTGGCCCCTTGGGCGACCCCTTTACTTCTTGAACCTCGTTTTCCTCATTTGTCGAAAGTAGTTTACGATCAGGGGGCAGCACTGAGCGCTGGGAGGTCAAGATGACCGGAGCCTTGGCCCTTTAAGACTTCATGGCCCAGTGGGCAGGACAGCCACAAACCCAGTCCCCAAGTTATCCCGCAGCCTGGTGGGACCTGGTGGAGGCGTGTGCAGAGTGCCATGGGAGCACAGAGGAAGGAAAATTTGCAGGGCCTGGGTGTCGGGGCGATGGCGTGGACACAGTTTGTGTCTGTCAAGCTACCCTTCCCCGCCTCCTGCTAACAGCAGCCCCTTCCCTTGGGAACTGCCCTTCTCCCACTCCTAGTGGTATTAGTTGGGTGCCAATCACGGGATCTTGTCCCCCATCTTCGCAGGGAGGGCACATCAACCAGGCTGGCCAATCAGAGTTCTTCTCTGGACTATAATTCAACACAGAGAGAAAGAAAGGTTCTTTTCTCTGGGGCTCTCAGCTGCCAGGAGGTAAGCCTGGCCCCCTTCTCCTGGTGTGAAGGTCATCTAAACTCAGGAGATGAGAATGAGGGTAACACAAAGGGAAGGAGGGGGGAGGGAGAGAGCCCAACAGCATCGTCTGAACTCCTGGATCTCCTCCTGCCTGATGGCTGATCCTCCGTCCCTTTCAGGCAATGCTTTGTTACAAAACCCCATTAGAGCTGCGTTTCTGTCACTTACAACCCTGAGGGTCTTGACTGAGGAGCTTCACGGAGGAGGTGGCATTTGAACCACGTGTTGAAGGAGTTCTTGGGACAAATAGCAATGGCCAGATTTTGCCAGGCAAAGGAAGCTAGTGGGACAGGCACGATAGTGACCTGCCTGGGGGGATGGCAGATGTGATGTCTGGGCAGATCTTGAAGGGCCTTGTGCCACAGAGCAGGGCATTGACTCAGTCATTCACTCATCCGTTCATTCAACTAACCAGTCCAGCGCTCACTGTGTACCAGGTACTGTTGTAAACTCTTTACAAAGAACTAGTTATATCCTCCTAACAACCCAATGAGGTAGGTACTATTATTTCACCACTTTAGAGGTGAGGAAACGGAGGCACAGAGAGGTTAAGTAACTTGCTTAAGGTCACATAGCTGGTAGATGACAGGGCCAGGGTTTGAACCCAAGCAGTCTGGTTCCAGAGTTTATTTTCTTAACCACAGAGTGGGAGCAACCACCCCCTGACTCCAGCCCAGATTTCTTTCCGTGAAATCCGTGTCTCAGGGCCCAGTGGAGACGAGACTGCAGTGCCCATGCCTGGGTTGTCGCCCCAGAACCCCCAAGCCCCAGTGTGGCCTGGGTGATGGGGAAGGGAGGGAGGGAGGGTCCCGTGGATTCTCTCAGAGGAAGTGGGGTGCTCTCCTGGCCCAGTTCCAGCCCGAGCTAGCGAGGCGCTAGGGCCAGGTTCCTGCCAGGCACCCTGCCGTTCCGTTTCTGCGAGCTGTGATAATCTCCAGAAACAGTGAATGTCGGGCTCCGGCTGGGTCTGGCTAAGCCCTCAGCGGGAGGTCAGTCACTTTAAGAAGCTCTGGCTGCTTGCCGAGGTACTGGGGAGTTTTAAAACCACTCCCGCAGGGGAGGCGATGGGCAGGCAGGAAGGAGAGAGGTGCTCTGAGCTGCGGTATTTGAGAATGGAGCCCTGGGGATCGGCAGCACCAGTCCACAGCTCCAGCTTGCCCGCCCCCGCTCAGGCACCTCCCGTGTGCCAAGGGCTGTTACCTTCTATTCACAGAGGTGGGGAGTACCAGCCCCATTTTACAAGTGAGGAGGTTGAGGCTCAGCGAGGCTAGGTGACTTGCCCAAGGTCACACAGCCAGATTTCCTAGGTCCGTGTCCTGGGCTCTGGACAGCCTCACTCCTGCCTCTTCGGCCTCATCCCTGATCTGAGGGATTTCTGGAACACACACCAGAGCTCTCTCAGGTCTCCTGGCCCTTCCCACGGACACCTTTCCTCTTCTTACCTCCAGTACCACAGAGGGGATTTTTCCCCAATGACAGGGAGGGTCCAAGGGAGGGTCCCGGCAGCCCCTGGGAGTCCTACATGGTGGCCTCTGGAGCAAGGGCTGGGGACTAAGGCTTCCAAGTGTGCCCCATGTCCAGGCCCTGGCAGGATATGTGAGAGGAGGCCAGCCAGTTTTGAGAGCCTTGATAAATGCTTGTTACACTAAAGCTCCAAGGAAGGAGCCACTTCAGCTGGGGGCAAAGGAAACGCTGTTTAGGCTGAGCCTCAAATGCTAAGGTTACCCCTTTGAGAGTAGAGCACGGAGCAAGGCTCTCCAGGCAGAGGAAACAGCCTAAGCAAAGGTCCAGAGGTAGAGAAGCAGAAGATATGTTCTAGGGGAAGGGGCAGTTCCCACGAGGATGGGAGGAGCTGGATTATGGTTCCGTGCAAGAGCAGGGCAGGCAGGTTTGTAGAGGTGACCCATTCTAGACCTTCTAGGGGGATCAGGAGGGGATGTGACCCATTGGGGTATTAGGAAAACAGTGAGCCAGGCCCCTCTCTTCTCTCCTGCCCCAGGTCTCTGCCCCACAAGGATGCTCAAGGCAGGCTCAGGCTCCCAAGTGGGCGGGCGCCTCTCCCCTGTGCCTGACTGCCTTCCACGAAGGCTCATCTGTTCCTTCCCATTTCCTGTCTGGAGCCCAATGCCCAGGAGCAGCAGCCCCCGGTGTGGGCACAGCTGTCGCAGCAGGTCTGGTCTCTGCTGGCCAGGCAGAGCTTCCCCTTCCACCCCTCGGGTGTATTCCTGAGAGGTTCAAAGAACCTCAAGCTCTTTGCTCTGGAACCAGAGCCCCAGACTTTGCGGGGACGGTGACCAGAGTGGCCCCTCGGGTGCAAGGGAAGGTCTCCTGGTGCCGTCGTGCTCCTGACATCCTCACATCGGTGACTAATGATGCTGTTTGAAAGCTGCCTTTTATGAAACACTCTCTGTGCCAGCCACTGCGCTTGACTCTTTGCTCACAGTGTCTCCTGTGACACTCGTAACAACTCGGCAAGGAAGCCACTACTGTCCTCATTGTATAGAGGGAGAAACTGAGGCTCCATGAGGTGACATCACTCACGCAGTGTCACAGTTACTGAACGGCTAAGCCGGGTGGGTCTGACTTCAGAGTCTGTGTTCCCATCCGTGGCGGGGAGCTCCTAACTCTGACCCCTCAGGGTTGCTGTGAAAAGCAAAAAGCAGATTAAGGAGAGTGAGCCAGTGTTGGGAGTGATAATGCAGGGCGGCCAGTGTTACACACCCAGGCTGGGGAGACGTGGGCAGGAGTGCTGAGCAGTGAGCAGTCCAGGAGCTGACACCCTGGACCTAGAAGGAAGGGAGGATCTGGGTGCAAGGAGACAAGGGACCATCAGCTACCCTCAGCCATCCTAAGCCCAAGTTGGCTCCATCCTCATCCTCCCTTGGCATCCACCACCGAGCCCTTGGCATTGGTGGCACTGGCTTGCAGGGCTTTGGAAAGAGGGCTGGGCCGAGAGTCCAGAGGCCTGGCTTCCTGTCTTGGTGTACCCCTGATTCAGCTTACTCAGGGGACTTCCTCTCTCTGGGCCTCAGTTAGTTCATCTGTAGAATGGGTTGGGGTGGGGCGTCGGACAAGGCTCACTCCCCTCCGGGCTTTGCACTTCTGTTCCCTCTGCCAGAAGTGCCCTTCTCACAGCTGCCACCTCGACATTCTGGCTTCAGTTTTCATGTCACCTGCTCTTTCTCAGCTCCTCCCCAGGCACTCTCTGCCACACTGCCCTGCCTACTTTCTTTATAACACAGGTCACGCTGCAATGAGGCAGTCCGGGTGCTGCTTAGGGATGGGGATTTGAGTCAAATTGTCAGCCTTCAAATCCCAAACTCCATCACTGAGAACTGGATGATCTTGGCTGTAACCTCTCTGTGCCTCAGTTTCCTCAGCTTTAAAATGGGGTCAGTAATACATATTATTATTTTTGTAAGGGTGAAGTGAGAGATGCATTAAAAAGCACTTAGTGTAGTGTTTGGCACACAGTAAGCACTCAATAAATGTTAGATGCTATTATTATTGCAACTCTTGGCAACATTGCTCATTGTCTCTCTCCGCTATTTAAATTCAAGCTCCTGAGAACAGGGACTTTGTCTTGTTCAGTGATGTACTAGCACAGAGCTCATTTCCTGGCACACAGGTGCCTAACAGATATTTGTTGAACAAATGAACAAATAGATAGATGAGTGCTGACATTCCCAACTTCCAAGAGGCTCTGTGCAGCTGGGTATGGAGGAGATATGGAGGGTGCTGAGAAGATGAACTTGGGCCAGCCGCTTGCTCAGGGCCCAGCCAGCCCTCTCTGCTCCAGCAGTCCCTGTGCTGGCCCCATCCCGGCCTGCCCTGATGGGGGTCCATGCCCTGCAAGACAGAGGAGTCTCTCTGGGGATCGAGGTGGCCCCCTCTCCCAACCACCCTGATCACAGCAGTGTCTGTGGGTGTCTGACGCTGTTTCCCAGCTCAAATTCCGGTGGCCAGGCATGGGGGCTAACGTAGATTTTTCCCTGTGCTCAGCAGCCCTCCCACCGGAACCCGCAGAATTGGGCCAGGCCTGGTTTATCTTTACCACCACCTGCTCCCCCCCCACCCCCTGCCATTTTCAAAAGCTACTCTCGTAAACAGAAACACTCCCAACTGTCCCTCCCATCGCTCCCTGCCTCCCTCCTGTTCTAGAATTCAGGGTGGCTGCTGGCCCATCAGTTCTCCTGAAGGCCTTTTCTTGTCCCCTGGTCCTCTGAGCATCCCTGAGGACATGGGTTTATGTGCAGTCCTGAGAGGGAGGGAGAGACTGCTACGCCGTCATCTGTATAAGGCTCAGGGGGGAGGTTTGCTGGAGACCGACAGTTGGCGAGGGTCAGAGTTGGGATTCAAACCCAGGTCTCACTGTTTGCTTCTTCTACCTTCATTCATTTGTTCAGCTCCTACTGACTGAGCACCTACTCTGTGTCAGGCTCTGCACAGCAGAGATCACGGTGCCTGCCCTGGCTGGGGACCCAGACGTTAGCCCGCTTTGCAGCCAGCATGTACACCAGCGCTGTCCAAAGATCTTTCTGTGCTAATGGAGATGTTGTGTATCTGTTGAGCACTTGAAATGTGACTACGACAAATGAGGAATTGAATTTTTAATTTTTATTTTATTTTAATTAATTTTAATTTCAATAGCCACCTGTGGCTAATGGCTACTGTGTTGGACATCAGTGGTCAGTACAGTCCTTTGCGGATCAGTCGTTCACAGCCTTAGACTTAGGCCTCACCCTGAAACGTGCGCAGGGGAAGTGGGCTCATTTCCCAGGGTGCCTGAGGACGTGTCTTGTTTCACGGTTGTCAGGATATGAAACTCACGGGCGTTTTCTTCACACCCACAAAACAGTCAGTCACTGTTTTCTTTGAAATATGAGACCCCCCCTGACCTTTCATTTTTCCGCTTTTTTTTCTATTGAGGTATAACTTACATAGAGCAGAATGCACAGCCAGAGCAAACGATTTGTTGAGTTCTGACAAACATAGAGACCCGTGTTACCACAGTGGAATCAAGATACAGTAGTCCCCCCTTGTCCTCGGGGCATATGTTCCAAGACACCCAGTGGATGCCTGAAACTGCAGACAGTACCAAACCCTAAATATACTGTTTTTTCCTATACAGTCATGCTTTGCTTAATGACGGGAAATGCATCGTTAGGCGATTTCGTCGTTGTGCGAACCTCATAGAGTGTACTTACACACACCTACATGGTATGGCCTACTACACACCTGGGCTGTATGGTACTAATCTTATGGGACCACCATCGTATATGGACCAGAATGTCGTTATGCAGCTCATGACTGTACATACATACACACCTGTCATAAAATTTAATTTATTAATTAGGCACCGTAAAAGAGTAACATTAATTACTACTAATAAAATAGAACAATTATAACAATATACTGTCATAAAAGTTACTGTAGATCTTAGCAACCTCAGCATACAATTTTTTTCTTACTAAGTCGAGAACTTTCACCTTTTCACTTAAAGGAAGCGCTTTACGGCTTCTCTTTGGCATATCCGAATTGCCAGCATCACTACTCTTGTGTTTGGGGCCATTATTAAGTAATGTAAGGGTGACTTGAACACAAGCACTGCGATACTGCCACAGTCGATCTGATAACTGAGATGGCTACTAAGCTACTAACGGGTGGGGAATGTATACACCGTGGACACGCTGGACAAAGGGATGAGTCACGTCCTGCGTGGGATGGAGCGGGACGGTGTGAGATTTCATCATGCTACTCAGAACGGCATGCAATTTAAAACTTATGAATTGTTTCTTTCTGGAATTTTCCATTTAATATTTTCGGACCGTGGTTAACTGTGGGTAACTGAAACCACGGGAAGCAAAACTTCATATAAGGGGGGACTGCTGTATGGAACATTTCCATTCCCCCAGAAAGTTCCCTCAGGCCTCTTCCCAGTAAGTCCTGTCCTCAGAGGCAACTGCTGTTCTGATGTCTGTCACCCTAGATTCGTTTTGCCTGTTTCTAAGCCTCACATAAATCATTTTCCCACTTTTGACTGAGACAGGGGTACAAGAAATATTTCTCTTTGTTGTAAGAAACAAAGCACCAGCATGATGAAAAGTGGCAGCTGATCCTGGGCCACAGTGAGGAGGAGACAAGGAGGAGGTGGAGTGGTACCTGGGGACTCGTGGCCTGTCCAAGCCACCCCTTAGCTCCAGCTGGCTGTTGCCACGTGAGAATGTGGCCAAGTCTTTTTTTTAAAAAGGAAAGCTGAAAATACTGATTTTCACGTAAAATCTCCTGTGTTGGCATTTCAAACCTTTTACAGCACTGTGGGCCAAAGAATTGGCACCTGTGGGCCAGACTTGACCTGTGGACTGCCAGTTCTGCCATGGGCTCATCAGAACGTTAGTAAGAAGAACAGCTGATATTTGTGGAGTGGTTCCTTTGTTTCAGGTCCTGTTCTAAGTTCTCCATGTTATTAAGTCATCTAATCCTCCTAACAGTTTATTAGTAAATCCATTTTACAGGTGAGTGAGCTGAGCCATAGAGAGGGATTAAGTGACTTGCCCAAGGTTACAGAGGGAGGGCTTGGCTGGGATTTGAACCCTGACTGTCTGGCTCCTGAGTCCGTGCTCCCACCTCCTACACATGGGGCATGGGGGTGGAGGGTGAGGCTGCTTGGGATGCTTTTATGCCACTTGGGGTGCAGCTTTGCCGGCCCCCAGGGGTGCTGCCGCCCTGACCAGCAATGAGAGAGCGCCCAGGCCTGCCCGCTGGTAGGCCCTGGCCTGGGTGGATTGCATGTCCAGGCACCTTGGCCGTCAGTTGGTGGAGCCCCGACTTTAGGAGGTGCTGGGAAGGCAGCCAGGGGTGAGGTTGGGAGGATGGAAGCCTGGCTGATGCTTGATGAGGGTGTCAGGGAGCACTGGGCAAGTGAGGGCAGAAGTAGCAGGAACCTGGCAGGAGGAGAGCCCAGGCCCCAGAGGGAGGCAGGGGAGTGGGGGAGATGACGACAGAAGAATTAGCCAGCGGGCCCAGGGCCAGGCCAGGCTGCCGCTGCCAGGGGAGCTGGCGGCTGGGGCTTCCCCACTCTCCCCACCCCCTGGTGCCTTGTCCAGACAAGCCTGTCACTTGGGGGAGTTGGGAAGGGGAAGATAAGGATCACCAGGCAAACAATGCTGCTTTTCCATCATCTCCTCCCTCCTTGGGGGGTGGGGCACGGGAGGAAACTGAGGCCCAGAGAGGGCACAGCCAGGACCGGGACCTGGACTCCTGGGTCCCACTCCAGTGCTCTCTCTGCTCCATTTGGCCGCATTCCTCAGGACCAGCAGTTGTGGGGAAAGAGGGTCTGTGGTCACTGGCAGGGAAATGTTCCAGAAGCCTGAGGGGAAGGACGGAGAGAGGCCAGACCCTCCCCTCTGGCTCTTATTATTTCTGCAAGTCACTGAGCCAGGGCCTGGCATGAAGTAAGTGCTAAATAAGCATTTGCCGTTATTATTGTTTTTTTCCAGTTTGATCTTCACACCTGCTTTTGAGATATATACATACTCTTATTATCACCTGTTTTACCAATGAGAAAGCCGAGGCTTGGAGAGGTAGAAATCAGCAGCCAGAAAGCTGTTGGCAGAATTAAATCAGCGATGTATGTAGTGCCTAGCACCATTCTGGTGCACACCGAAGGGCCATGGGCCGTGGGCTGGAGGAGGGATGAGGTGGCAAGACTGGTCAAGGAAGGTCTCTTGGAGGAGGTGACATGGGGTTGAGCTTTGTGGGGCTCAGCCTGTCAAGCTGCTGGTTCCCCTGGGGTCAAGGTTGTTTGCTGAGTAAGACCTAATGCCAGTTGGGTCTCCCTACTCTGAAGATGTCTCCACCCACCAGAACACCAAATAACGTGAACTGGTACCCCAGGGCCCTCACAAGCCTGCCAGCAGCCTCCATAACAGGGGAGCCCTCTGGGTCTGGCTCCAGATCCTGTGCATTGTAGAGGGGCAGCCTGGCCTTGGGACAGTCACATCACCTCTCTCAGCCACAGTTTCCTCATCTGTCAAATGGGGACAGTGCTACCCACCATGCAGGGTTGTGGAGAGGGCCTGGCATATGATATGTGCTCAGTAAACAGGCATCCCAGAACTTCCAGGAAATGGCTATTGAATTGAATTGGCCTGTTATGGACAGAGGACAGACATGTCCCCAGGTTAGCCCAGGAAAGCTAGATCCACACTTTAGCACAGAACCCAAAAATCCCAACTACTGCATTTGAACCAGCATGCGTTAGAGGGTCAGGAAGAGCCCCTTACCCCTCTTCAGCTATGTTGACTCTGGACAAGGGCACTAGGGAGCAAGGCTGCCATTAGTTATTGTTCCCCAAACCCAGGAGCAGCAAACACTTATTGGGCACTGACTGTGTGGAACCCCCAAGGAAGCCAGGCTTGGAGTCAGAATATGGGGTCACTGAGTGCATAAGTGGCACCTCCACTTATATCTCTTTTGTATTTTGGGTTGCCATGTTAAGTTCTTAAAATAAAGGGTTCTCTGGGATTAAAATATATATGCTTGCGAACCACTGTTCTCATCTAGCAGCTACCTCCCCATTTTATGGATGGAAATACTGACTCCAAAGCCCATGCTTTTCCAGTAAGTGATAATAATATTCAGGCACAGTTGTAAGTCTTTAAACTTATTTAACCCTCACAACCCCATGAGGGCAACGCCTGTTTCCATTTTACAGATGAGGACACTGAGGCTAACATGGTGAAGTGGCTTGCCCAAAAATTAGAATCAGTGAGCCCAGCTCCCATGTCCACACTCAGCCACCCCCAGCCTGACAGGCACACCTTCTGTTTGTGTTCCAGAGAGGGGAAGTCACTTACTGAGGCCCAGAGTAAGTCACTGTCAGAACTGGGACCAGAATGTAGATAGATCTCCTGCCTCCAGCCCAATCCCTCATTACCTCCTACTGCCCGGGACATTTCCTGGGCTAGAGTGAGAGATGAGCAGGCCTGGCTCTATTGTTTACTGGCTGTGTGACCATGGACAAGTGAGTGGACCTTTCTGAGCCTGATTCCTCACCTTAGAAAAGGGATAACAGGACCTACATCACAGAGGCTATCCTGAAAGTTAAACAGGATCATCTACATGAGTTGGTGGGCACAGGGCCTGGCACAAACTGTGAGAGCCCCAGCCACCCTCAGTTCATGGCCAAGGAGTCCCCAAAGCTTCTTGCCTAACCCACTTCCTCCTCCCAGCCCTCACTCGCCCTCCTGGGCAACACAAATACTAATTACAGCCATCTCCATGAGCTGCTTCCTGCTTGAGCCTAATTACTGGGCAGCTCAGTTATCACCGTTACAAATATCATTAAGTGAGACAGATTAACTTTGTCCTAAGTTTGTGTGATGAGATCAGCAAGTTGTTCAGGATCATTTGGTCTCCTTGGCTTGGTGGTTACCCAGCCTGGTCGCCCCACACAGCTGAGGGCTTGCTGCGCGTTTCTAGTCTGTCTCAAACTTGGTGCTCAGAGAAGATCGGAGTGGACACCTCAGCCCCTCTAACCCGGCCGGGAGGTGACACCTGAAGGGGTAAGGACGGAGCGGGTTGAGGCCACTATCTTGTTTATTGTAGTGGCAAAACCACAATTGTGGGGATGGACACATCTGGGTTCTGTCCAGGCTTTGTTCTTTACCAGATGTGTCACTTTGGGAAGTTCCCAGCCCAGCCTGTATGACGGTTGTTTCACACTGTGCGATGGGGAAGAGTCAAGGAGATATGCGCCAATGAGTACCAGGCCTGGGGCCTGGCGTGTCATAGGTTCTCTCAAGCTGTTCCTTCCCTTCCCATCTTTCGTCATCCTCAGTGTGACTTGAAGGACCAGCTCTTTGCAAAGCCCCCGCCGCACTCTCTAGCGTTTCCCGAGTGCAGCCTCTCTGCGAGGCCCTGGACTGAGGACTTCACGTGCCTTATTTGTTTAATATGTATAGAGACCCTATGGAGTAGGTACCATTATCATCTCCATTTGATGGACAAGAAAACGCACGGAAAGGAAGTGAATGGCTTTGTCAAGGTCACACAGCTGCGCTTGGCTCGCGGTCACTCTGTTGCGATGAGATGCTAGAAGGCCATGCAGGGTGCTGCCGGGGAGCATAGAGGAAGGGTCACAGTGAAGTCTGAGAAGGCTGCCTGGAGGAAGATGCATCTGAGCTGAGGGGTTAGCCAGGGAAGAAGGAGAGGAAAGGCCTCCCAGGCAGAAGACAGTGGCTATGCAAAGGCTGGAAGCAGGAAGCATGTGTGTTTAGGGGACTAACCATACATATTTTACTGAGGTACGAGTGTGTGAGCGTGGACTGGTGAGAGAGGCTGGAGAGGAGCCTGGAGCCAGATCCCAGGGAGGGGGTGGGGGGTTGAAAGCCGGGCCAAGGCTCTTGCTTTCTTCTGCCAGTTCCAGCCAGCGTGTGAAGGAGAGCGACTGGATCATATCAGTTAGTTTAGAAGTTCTGCTTGGAGCCAGTTGAGAGATGAGGGCCTGGGCGCAGTGACAGTTGGAGATCAAGGGGTCCAGGGTGCTAATCAGGGAAGGCTTCCGGGGGAGGACGGGGCAGAGCCAAGTGGGCCTGGCCAGAGGGGCAGAGATGACAGAGGGAGGCTGTCAGGCGGTGGGGGGTGGAGAGAGGTGTGGCAGCGGTGTGGTGATTGGCCTGTGTCAGGGAGTAAGCAAGAGGTTGCTGGCCAGGTTTGGGGCTTGGGTATGGGGTGGCCCCCTCAGCAGGTGCCGAGGCAGTGGGTTGGCAGCACTAGGCAGGGATCTCAGTGCCTCCCGGGGCCTGCAGGCAGGTGAGTCAACACCAGGCCAGGTGGGTGAGTGTTTTCCAGCTCCTGCGTGTGTGGGCGAGCCTCCCGCTGCCAGCATATTAGGGGCCCCAGCCTGGGACTCTGGTCCAGAGCAGGGTGGTTGACTCATCGGCTGGCAGGGCTCCCGCCTCTCTGAGGAGGCCGGTTAGCAGCCCTCACCTCCCATGTATGCTCGGTGCCCTTGGCCTTCTGATTTCTCTCCCGGAGTACCCCCTGTAGGCCTCCTCGCCCCCTCCTCCTGCTCACCTTCCCCCTTTCAGTGCTCAGGCCTCCAGCTCCCTCTGACCCCCTTGGTGGCAAGAGAGTGAAGTCTCCCTCCCCCACCACCCCCAGTTATATCCCTCCCTATTCCCCACAACCCAACTGGGGCAGCCTGACATCTCCAAAGGAGATGGGCCTGGAGAGCCAGGCCCCAGGGAGGCGGCACGAGAAAAGAGGAAGAGGCCCTGAGAGGGTCAGGGAGATCTGGGAGTGAGTCCCAGCTCTGCCGCCAGCGGACGAGCTGCCTCCTTTCTCTGCCTCAGTCTCTGCATCTGTAAAGTGGGAATCGCAGGGCTCATCCCACAGGCTGATCATGAGACACAGTAAGATAAGGGTATAAAAGGGCCTTGAGAACTGGGTGGTGCTGGGCTTGTGTTGGTGTCAACGACTCTGTTTTCTGTTTTAGGGGGAGCCAGTTATTTTTTTTAAATATTTTATTTTAGAACAGTTTTAGATTTACAGCATTATCGGGAAGATAGTACAGAGAGTTCCCCTGTGTCCCACACCCAGTTTCCCTTGTTATTAACATCTTATATGGTACATTTGTCACAGTTAATGGACTGATAGTGATACATTATTACTAACTAAAGCCTGTACTTTATTCAGATTTTTTTAGTTTTTACCTAACGTCCTCTTCTGTTCTAGGATCCCATCCAGGATACCCCATTGCATTTAGCTGTCATGTCTCCTTAAGCTCCTCTTGGCTGTGACAGTGTCTCAGACTTGCCTTGTTTTTTGTTTTTTTGTTTTGTGAGGAAGATCAGCCCTGAGCTAACATCCATGCCAATCCTCCTCTTTTTGCTGAGGAATATTGGCCCTGGGCTAACATCTGTGCCCATCTTCTTCCGCTTTAATGGGACGCCACCACAGCATGGCCTGACACGCGGTGCATCAGTATGCACCCAGGATCCGAACCCCAGGCTGCCAGCAGCGGAGCACGCGCTCTTAACCGCTACGCCACAAGGCCGGCCCCCCAGACTTGCCTTGTTTTTGATGACCTTGACAGTTTTGAGCAGTCCTAGGCAGGCGTTCTGTAGAATGTCCCTCAATTGGGATTTATCTGACGTTTTTCTCGTGAAAAGACTGAGGTAATTGCTTTTGGGAGGAAGGCCACAGAGGTAAAGTACCATTTTCATCACATCATATCAAGAGTGCGTACTATCTACTGGTAAGTCGTGTTGGACTTATCGCTATGGATGTTAACCTTGATCACCCAGGAAGTCGGTTATTTTTGCCCTGAGTACAGCAGCAGGGCTAGAGTAACGCCAATGTTGGCTGAACGAAGGCTGAGATCAGAAAATATGGACAAGGACAGAAGCAAATGGGAAAAGTGAAGGAAAATAAAGAAAAACAGGTATGAGGGGGGTTCTGTGGCATGTCTCCCAGCTGCCAGCTTACTCAGGGTTGGAATGCTATATGCCAGGCAGTTCATGTTTCATCTCATTTAATCTTTACAATGACCCTTTCTATAGATGAGGAAATTGAGGCCTTGGAAGGGAAATGACATGGTCCCATTAGCCAGGGAACCTGGATTTGGGCCCAGGTCTGTCTTCACTGCCTCACTCCCACTGTTGAATAAATACGTTGAAGCTGCATCAATAAAATGATACACAATAGAAATGGAAAATCAGGGTCGGAGAAAATAGAGGGGAAAATGTGGACAAGGAAAAAGCTGACCATAAAGACCAGGAAAGTGCCCATAGGTGGGTTTCTGATTGGCTGTGAGCTTCCTGGCAGCCAAGGAAGAAAGGGATACAGGCTATTTCCTATGATTTCTATTATCAGAAAGCAAAAAGCAGTTCACTCCTTCAGGAACTTGGTGATAAATTTAAAAAGAAATTTATCATATGGAAATTTCTCATGTAAAAGACACTGAAAAATATAATGGATAATGTAATAGTAGTAACAGATGTTATGTGGTGTCATCTTCAGGAATGATGGCCATATTTTTACTTGCCCCTTGCCCAAAGTTGTCCTATTTGAATTTTACTTGTCATCAAGCAACTAAACTCTATTTCTTCTTTGATGAAGTCACAGATGCCTGTGCCCTAGTGAAAATCTTAGATACAAATTAACCAGTTATCTGTATACCAGGTTCTGTGCTGGACACGGGGGATGGAGGGTAGTAAGATGATTGTTGCCCACCCCCCAGGTCCTCTCCATCCCAGGGATAAAGACCCCTGGACAAAGGTCTGAATGTAATGCAGGTGCTATGCCAGGGGCACACCAGAGGGAAGGGTGTAATTCCTTCTGGCTGGGGAGGAGAGGAGGGCTTCATGGAGGAGGAGGTAGGCCAGAGATGGAGAGCAGTAGTTGAGGTGGAGAGGGGATATCAGCCGCAAGTCCCCTGAGGGTGGGGACCAAGTCCTACCCGGGGCTGCCCCCTCAGCTTGCAGCACAGGGCCTGACAGGCATCAAGGAGTTGGCGGACTGCTGTTGAGTGCTCGACACCTGCGGGGATAGATCAAGGGTTAGGGTGACGGCCACACACCTGAGGGCTCTGTGGAGGGTGAGCCCGGAGAAGTAGGTGTGGGCCAGTTGGGGGAGTCCTTGAATGGCAAGGGGAGTTTAGATTTTGTTCTTTAGGTGGTAGGGATCAATTGAAGGCTTCTGAGCCTTGTGTTTTATAAGTAAAGAGATATAAATAATAACGGCTAACACTTAGTGGGCACGTGCTGTGTGCCCAGCACTGTTCTAAGCACTTTATCTGTGTTAACTCATTTAAGGATCACAACAGTCCTGTGAGGGAGGTACTATTATTATCATCCCTCTTTTACAGATGAGACAACTGAGGCACAGAGAGGCTGAGTCACTTGCCCAAGGTCACACAGCTGGAAAGTGGCTTACTGGCGATCTGAACTGAGGTTTGGATTTACAGCTTTTACTCACTCAACTATTGCGCTTGATAATATAATATTTAACTAACACATAATATGAGTATGTATAGATGACATGTAAGGATTTAACGGATCCCAGCTAATTACTGGCACCAGAGGCAAGAACTGAGGGAACTGTGGGCACGAAGGGCAGCATCCCTAAGGAGCTGAGGCTTAGAAATTGAATGTGAAAACAACTCAGAGGATGTGGCCAAGGAGTCCTGGCCTCCGAATTTCACTCTTGAGCTGCCCTTTCCTTTGATGCGCTCCAAGATTCCTTGAAGCAAACCAACTGGGAGAGCCGTCTGAGTGACTCACGCATTTGGGCAAATGGGATCATGCCTGGTGCCACTGGGCCAGAGGCCTTTGTTGTCAGAAACACAGGAGTGTTTATGACATTTCTCATTTCTCTTCACCCCAGGCGATTGATTCCCACAGGGTGGGGTTTCCACAGCTGGGCACCATCATACCCTCATCTGGCTTTCATCACCTCTCTGTGCGGCTGGGGGACTGGGGACGGGCTGTGGTTCCCACTTCTCCATTCTTGGTCTCCGCCAGGCCCTTCTCATCAACACCAAGCCCAGAGTTCTCCTCTCCGGCTTGGCGGGGCCGGGAGCGGAACCAGCAGATCAAGGCAGAGGCTCCCCACAAACCAGCAGCGTTCTTCCCCTTCCCTGAAGCTGGCAGGGCCAGGTGTGGCACCCACAACCGCAAATGAGGCGATTAGGGAGGACAGGCGCTGGCTGCCCTGCCAGCTCAGTGCCCTCGGACTCCGTGAGGTCCTCACCTGAAGGAGCAGCTCCCCCTTCCACAAAGAGCACAGGACCAGGAGTCCAGGACCCGGGTTCTAGGCCCAGCTCTGCCACTTACGAGCCATGTGGCTGGGCTTCTCCGGAGGCAGCATCATGAGGTCAGGCAGGCAAGGATTTACATCCTGGCTCCCTCACTCTTAGCCAGGTGACTTGAGGCAAGTCCTGCCTCCTCCCTAGTCCTCAGTCTTCTCATCTGTAAAGCAGAGGTGATGACTCCCACCTCGCAGTGCATCGAGGGGCCAGGAAAGAGACATTTTGTCAAGCAGCACAGGGCAGCTGTTGGGTCTGCCCAGCCCCTCCCCCTCCCTCTTCTATAAAATGGAAGTGATACCTGCTGAGGCTGAGGCTCTAGGTGGGTGTGGGGATCCAACAGACAGTAAACGGAAGGCCCCGCCTGGCTTCTGGGCGGGCACAAAGATAGGGCTGCCATAGGAATGTCACTCGATGACTGGGGCCTACCATGCTCCCCACGGAGCTGGCTAAGCCCTTCCCACAGCCCAGGTGGGTTCAGTTTCACTCCAGGGCCCAAGGCAGGCATTTCTGGACGGGCCCTTCATCTTTTGTGTGCTGAAAAATAAACAGCTCTCCATCTCAGTGGATTTCTGCTTAGGAGGTATGTGAGCTTCCCTCGTCATCTGTCCACAGGCAGGCTGCAGCGGGATGGACGGCAGGGCTGGCCTGGCTTTGGCCCCTGGGATGGGCTTCCAGCCTCCGTCCCGGCCTCCTACCTTCGTTCAAATGCCTGTGGAGGCTCCAGTCCCGGACCAGGCCCTTGGGGATAGGGGCCTGAAGAGAGGCAGCCCCTGCCTTCAAGGTTCTCCCATGTAGAGCGCTGTGTGCGTCAACAGAAGGAAGCATAGGGTGGGGGGCTACGGGGAGGAGTGGGGAGACACAGAGAAGGGGACCCGACGCCGCGTGGGGTCAGGGGAGAGCAGTCAGGGGAGCTTCCCGGAAGGGGTGATCTCTGAAATGAGATGGAAGGAGGAAGAGCCATTGCTTCACTGCACCTGGGCGGGTTACTTCCCTGAGCCTCAGTTTCAGGTTCCGTAAGAGGGGCCAATAATACCTGCTTCAGAGGGAAGGGCCAGAAGCTTGACTGAGGTGATGGGTATCAGAGAACTGACAAATACCTCATATCCTCGGTGCACAGGAAATAGTGGCTGCTGTGCCAGGCTGGGGAGATGTTTGGTGGATTGAACTTCTTTTTCAAGGGTCTTTTCCTCGGGCGGTTGACAGCCGTTACTTAGTGTAACCCAGCGTGAAGTGAGGAGGCCTGGGAGCCCTTTCTTTCTCTCGGGTGGGTAGTGGGAACTCATCCACCCACTAGGAGTGAGGCAGACGACTCAGATTTAAATTCTTCCCATTACCCTGCCTCCCTCGGGGCCTGTGCCCCTTACACAGTTCCCCTTGTCCTTGGGCATTGCCAAGTTAGATGCACAGGGATTTGCAGGCACTGTCCCAGAGCCATTTTCCCTTCCCCTCCACTTGTTCTGCCATTTATTTTAACTGTTGAGCACCGACGGTGTACCAGGTGATGGGGAGTCTCTGGGCCACACAAGGTCCCAGCCCTGATAAAGCTCACAGTTCTGGAGAGGCAGGGGGAGATGGACATTAAAACAACAACAAAAAATAACAGACTGCAATAAATACTATAAAGAGAAAAAGTAGGGTGCTGTAATACAGAATTGAGGGGCTACTTAGGGTGGTAGGGATGTTTGAGGAGGTGACATTTCAGGTGAGATCTGAAGCAGGAGCCAGCCATGGAGATGAGGAAAGAATGTTCCAGATAGAACAGCTGTAAAGGTCTTGGGGGAAGGGGAAACTGAGGAACTGAGTGAGGGCCAAAGAAATTGGCACCTGAGGGAGTGAGATGGGGGAGTAGCATGAGATGAGGGTCAGGGTTGGGCAGGGGCTGCGGGGGACTGGTGAAGGGTCTGGCCCTGCAGAGTTTTAATCAAGGGAGTAGCAAGGTCAGAATTTCCTTTTAAAGGCTCTCTCTGGGTGCTGAGGGGGCTGTAAGAGGGAAGGAGTGGAAGCCAGGAGACTGTCAGGAGCTGTGGCTGTGACCCTGGGCAGTCACCTCCCCCTCTGAGCCTGTTCCTTCACACACACATGTGTGGTTGGGAGAATCAAATATGGGAATGAACAGAAGTGTACTTTGGAAAGCTAAAAAATGTATAAATGCGCGGGGCGCCAGGTCTCGCTGGAAGCGGGGAGTCCTCTGGGAAGCTGCTGGGCTTGACGTTTGTAGGGGTGGGAGGCAGAGTGCTGGGTGCCCAGAGTCCCTCCCTGAGCACCCCACATCTGGGAGCGCCCACTTTTCCAGCCTCGGTCATAGGGGGCCCTCAGGGGCTGGGGAGGGAGCACGTGCTTGAGGCTCTCGCCTCCTGAGAGGGAAGGTGGAGGGAAGAGTGACCTTCCTGGTTTTTGACTAGCCTTGAAGCCGTGGTTCTTAATGTTTTGGGAGGAGGGTCCCACCTTTGAGCCTGGAGGCAAGCACTGGATTCCCCTCCAGCCCCCAAATGCACACACACAGCATTGTTCATTCTAGGTCAGGGGAGTTCTCTGGAATCTTCTGAAATTCTCTGGCTTAAAGACCCCTGACCTAGAGGGAGTGGGAAATGAGAGGGGAGACACCTGCCGTTTTTATTCCACCTCCTTTTTTCCCCCTAATCTTTCTAGCTCTGACGGAGGAGACTTCCTAGACGCACCTAAGGGCCAACGGTGGGAGGAACCTGTCTCTTGACTGTTGTGGGCCGAATTAGGGGCACCTTTCTAATACTCGACTCAGTGTCTGCCCTGGGAATCCCCGTATTGAATGGGGGCTTGAGGTTTCTTAGAAGGAGGGGTTGCTGCGAGGCCCCTTCCTGCCTTCTAGAGTCTGGCCGTGGGGGGCCCCTCTCGCGACCTCTGGGAAGGGGAGCGGCCTCCATCTCCCCCGGGACTCTCTGGCCTCAGGGGTGTCCCCGTGGGGCGGGGGAGGGAACCGGGAACCGCACGCGATCAGGCGCCGCCCACGAAGGTGGCGCGATGCCCGGCCGCCCTGAGCAGCCGGGCGCGGCGGTGGCGGCGGCGGGGACCGGGCGTCGCGGGGCGCAGCATGTGGGGCGTGTGGCCGCCCCCGGGGCCCGCGGCGCTGTGGGCGCTGGGGGGGAGGCGCGCGTTGCATAAGCGGAGGGGGCGGGAGGGGGGCGGAGGGAGGCAGGACCCCCTCCCCCGCCGGCCGGCCGGTCCGTGGGCCGGTCTCCGTGTCCCGGCCGGGGCGGGGCGCGGCGGTGGCGGCGGCGCCCGGGCCGCTTCCCCATTCTCCCCATTCGGGCGCGAGAGCCATGGAGGCGCTGAGGGAGTCCGTGCTGCACTTGGCCTTGCAGATGTCGACCTACAAGCGGGCCACGCTGGACGAGGAGGACCTGGTGGACTCGCTCTCGGAGGGCGACGTGTACCCCAACGGCCTGCAGGTAGGAGCCACGGTCCCCCCTCTCCCCCATACAGGCCAAGCCGGGCATGCGCGCCGGGGCCGCCCCCGCCCCCCTCCCGCCAGCCCCGGAGGGGGCCCGTGCCAGCCGGCGGCTGGGGCAGCTCCGCGGGAAGAAGTCTTTCTGGGGCAGAAGTGCCCCTGAGGTGCTGGCCTCCCCTCGCCAGCTCTGCCCGTCCCCCAATCCTCCTGACCACTTGTTAATGGGGCTACAGCCTAGGTGGCGGAGTTGAAGCACCCTGCAGAGCCGAACCGGTCCGGTTCCCTTTCCGCAGAAGGGGCAGTCCCTGAGTGCTGAGGGACTTGTGCAGAGTCACACAGCCCATTACTGGCAGAGTCTAAAACAGTCCCAGTTTCAGCTTGGAAAGCCCTACACCCTGGAACCCCATCAGTCCTGGGCAGACCAGCATGATTGCTCACACTCTTTGGTAGGCGTTACCCCATTCTTCCTCTTTCCCCCCAAAACCTCAATTTCATGGGGGGAGGAACCCATCCTCTGCCCCCTCTTCACCTGTCCCTCTTCAGCCTACTCTGAAGTCCCTCTTCTACCCTCAGACCCTACTTCCCTGGGGTCTGCCCCATGGGACTCAAATATGCCCACTACCTCCTTGTCTTGTGGCAGAGCAGTGAGCATGGCTGAGCTGGGATGGTCCTGACCAGGACCTTAGCCCTGGTGGGGTTTGGACCCAGGCAGGTGGGCAGGAGTGGATTAGAAATATCAACAATGCCCAAGGGGAGCCTGTGATCTGGCTCCTGAGAAACCAGCGTGGAGAGAGGAGCCGGGCATCTCAGTCCAGGAGGACTTCTGCCAGGTTGACCAAGGGAGGCGCTGGGGAGGGTCTTAGGGCTGCCCAGTGAACTGACACCAAATCACAAACTCATCCGGAGGGCAAGCTTAGGGTGTGTGGAAAATCTGGCTGCCAGGCCCAACCCTATTCAGGCACACCTCTTGGAAGCTGTAATAATAGGACTAATAAAGGGAAACAGCATTGATGGAGTCTCTCCTCCAGGCTAGTTAAATAGGCCCAGGGAGATCCCAACTCATGACCCCAAGTGGTCTGCCCCCTGGGGTGTGGCACCCTTACATGCATCATCCCACTTACCCTTCAGGACCACCCCCATGAGCTGTAAGGATTACTGTTCCCATTTACAGATGAAGAAACTGAGGCTCTGAAAGGGAAGACAACTCACCTTAGGTCACAGAGCTAGAAACCTGGGAGTGAGAAATCAAAGCCAGTCTTCTAGAACCTCTTTTCTGTAGACCCTTCTTAAGAGGCTAAATCCAGCAGGAAATTAGATTTCTGTGGCAGGCGTTTTTCCCTTCACAAATCAAAACAGAATCTAATCAGCAATCTTTTTCAGTTTCATCTTCCACAGAAGGTTCTAAATATATCAGCACAAAAGCATTTCGGATTTCACAGTGAAATAATATGCCGTGTTGTTATCATCATAACAACACCCCACATGGATATAGCCTTTTTCAGGTCACAAAAGCCGTTCATCTGCCTGGCCTCATGGAGGCAGCCCAGTCTCTGAAGCCAGGGGCCCAAATTTGAATTCTGACTCCACTCATGATCTTGGGCGAGCTGCTTAATCTGTCTAGACCACAATTCCCTCATCTGTAAAATGGGAGTTAGAGAAAGCAGATGTAATGCATATTACAGGGCCTGCTAAGGTAGTTGTTTTGATGACCTATGAGGTAAGGGCTCCTGTGGCTGTCTTACAGATGATGACGCTGAGTCTCAGAGATGTTAGGGATATTCCCGTGGTCACAGAGCTATCGTGTGGGTTGGAGTGCAGTGTTGGTACCCCTATACCAAACTGGGTATATTGTCCACTTTTTATGCATGAAAAGCCAAAAAGGTTGCCCCAAGGATTTGGGACATTTCCGTGGTTACCCAGCCGGGCTTGCCTTGAGCCTCCATGACTTCCCGAAAGCAAACATGAACTAGCCAATGCTTGTTCTTCTAAGAGTCGAGAACCCATTCACCTTAACTTACGAAGCAGAGTTTTCAACTATTTGTACATCATTGGGGTTTTTTTCCTGATATAAAAACTTTACATGCTCATTTGTGGGGGAAAAAAATAACAGTCATGTATAAAAAAAGATTTAAAAAGAAATAGTAATCTCATCCCTCAGTGATAACCACTTCTCGTTTTTCACACTTGTATGTGTATATTTTTCAGCATAGGTGAGCTCATTCTAAGTACACAATGTTGTGTCCTGCCTTTTTAATTTAATACCATTTCATAAACATTTTGCTATGTTGTTAAAAACTTCCAAAACATGCTGCCATTAAAAATCATAACACCTCACGGTACTGATATATAAAAATGTGTTTACTCAATCTGCTATAGCTGGTCTCACTAACAGTAAAACTATGGGTCACCATCTTTTAGCCTTTTGGGTAATTTTCTTTGAGCTAATTGCTAGAAACATAACTGCTCGCTCAATTTTAGGCTTTTTAAAGTGGACCCAGTCCCCCAAATCTTCCTCTCTTGACCGGCAGCTGTAAAAATAAGCTACTTGATTTTTCAGGATTCTGAAGCCCATTGGTTCTAGGAACTGCAGAGTTATCGATACCAATACTAATACCATCATGTGCCGTCTAACGACTTTTCTATCAACAAGGGACTGCATATATGACGGTGGTCCCATAATATTAGTACCATAGAGCCTAGGTGTGTAGTCGGCTATACCATCTAGGTGTGTGTAAGTACACTCTATGATGTTCACACAGTGACAAAATCACCTAACACATTTCTCAGAACATGTCCCTGTCGTTAAGCGGCGCATGACTGTAAATGAAAATTTCCATGTTTCAGCCAAACTTGCCACCTTTGTTACTGAATATCCTGACGAGGTGTTGAATTTAGCTGGAGGAAAGTTCTGCCGGCACCTCACCTGAAAGTGTTTTTCTTTTCCTTTTTCTTATGTTTTAGGCCCAAGTTAATTGTGATCCACTAAAATTAGTCACTGTGGACTGAGTGCAGAATTTAAAGCCAGAGAACCCTAACGCAGAGCCCAAGCTTTGCGTCCCATGGGCTGTGAGATCTGAAAGCAATCACATAAATAGCTTTATTTGTAAAATGGAGTTAAAGTTATTAATTCACCTCCCAGAACTGTTGCAAAGATTCAAATGAGACAATGTAAGAGAAAGCATTTTGTATAGTGCACAGAAAATCAGGATTATTACTGAAACTCACCAGGCATGATATCTCAATAATGCCCTAAATGTAATAATTTTCCTCTTGGAGGCCTCTGCTCAGACTGGCTGCCTGGGCTCCCCACACCCCAGCACACACCATTTCAGTGGCTCAAAGGGAAATAGCTAAAGTTACACCTGCAGCCTAACCTGGGGAGCAGACAGCCATAACTGTTTACCAAAACTTTTGAAACTCATCTGGTTACTTCTAAAAATCCATTTTTTCAAGAAAAAGGAAAGTTGAGATATTTAATTCTTAGCGGTGGTTTTCTCATTTTTTTTCCGTGCCACGTGGAGGGGTGTCTTTCAAGGGTGATTTCGGGGACAGTCCCACTCAGTACTTTAAAAGGCCTCTCTGCTTACCAGGACGTCTTTTGAACTCTGTCCACCTGTTAGAGCCTTATACTCTGGGCCTTAGAGTTGTTCTAGAGTCTGAGAGGGTCAGACCTGGGACCTCATCCAGCTTCCGCCCAGCGGCTGCCCAGCCACGCACAGTGGAGTCTTGAATAAATCAGGCTGGCCTTTGACTTCCAGGTTTGTGCCCATTCCCTCATGCCCTCAGCAGCTGGGGGTTCCTCTGGGAAGCAGAGAGAACCAGAAAGTACTTCTAAATGCTAGACTTCCATTCCTGTTTAAATGCAAGGAGTCCCCTCCCCCACAACAGGTACCACCTTAAACTGTTGTCAGTCACTGGAAGAGAGTCAGGCAGGAAGCAGGGGGCAGGTAGGGCTCGGGGAAGAGATGGGGAAGACACGAGGACATTATAGTTTTGCTCTGGGCTGGCCCCAGTGGCCTCAGCCAGAAGTCCACCATATGGAAACTTTACTGGAAGAAACTTCCCCGACCTAACACCCTCACAGAGGCAGCGTGCCATGCTGGGCTGAGCTGTCATGGTCTGTCAGCTCTGAAAGGCTGACTCCAAGGCAGGCAGCCTAGTCGCCCTGCCAGCCCTGACAGAGGGGCCACAGCGGGTGGGCTCCCTGCCGGACCCTTGGCCAGACTGACTCCTGTTTGCTGCTCACAAAGCCCAGGTCGCTGGGGGACCTGGCAGTGGCTCAAGAAGAGCCTCTGCCTTCCCTCCCACCCCCTGCTTCCTCTGAAAACCAGGCTCCCCACCCCTTCTGCTGCTGGCTTGTCTCCTGGGCCCCAGGTGGCGGTGTCCCGTCCTTGCCTGCAGAACTCGTTCTTGCTGTATGCCTAGGTGAGCAGGACTCACTTCTGTAACCAAATATTTATCCCTCATTAGGGCTTTGTTCCCTTGGCTGTGGAAACCCTGGGAACTCCTGGGCTGGACAGCTCACCTGTTTCTCTCTCTCTCTTTCTGTTTCTCTGGCTCTATCTCTTTCCTTCCCTGTCTCCCTCTCCACCTCTCTCTTTTGAGGGCATCCCTTTCTTTCTGTCTCATTCTCTGTTTGCCTTACCTGACAACAAATAGAATATTAAGCCCACCAGTGAGCTGAGCATTTACAGTAATTCTCATCTCCGTCTTCCAAGTGTCAGCTCATCTCCTTGGCTGATTGCCACTTCCCAGTTACCTCTCCCAAGACGGAGCGGGCTGCCCACCACTAATCCTTCCACGCTCCCGGTCACTGCAGACCAGTCTCTCGTGATCGACACACCCTCATTTCCTAAAGGAAAGTGAGAAACCACTCACATCCTCCCCTTGCTGTGACCTCATCTCACAGGATCTTCTCCGCAGCCTTTGAAGGAGGCAGGGCAGGGACGGCAGGGGCTCAGAGAGGAGAAGGGACTCGCCGAGCCAGACAGCGACTCACACTCTCAGCCCCGGCCCTGTTGCACCCAGGAATTGGACAGCCTTTCCTAGAGAGGCATCTTGATCTCGGCCCAGTGCCTCCAGGTGACTGCTCCTGCCACGGGAGAACGCTTCTGTATTTCTTCTGCCCTCGGAGACGAGGCTCGTCCAGAAACCAAGATGCCCTCAGACGGGGCAAAGAACATTACAAAGGTTAAAAACCCCGTTTTTAAATTCCATTTGCCGTTTCTGCTTGGAACAATGAATTTTCAGTTTAATTCTGACTTAATTCTAATTCAGTTTTGTAATGAACACCATCTATTTGCTTGACATCAAAGGACGAGGCTCAGCTCGACTTTTCTTGCTTCTCAGGGGAGCAATGGCTGAGGCTGCGGTTTCTGGAGAGAGATGAGTTTTCTCACAGTCTCTCCCCTCTCCACTTCTCCCCCCCATCCTATGTTTCTTCTGGAGCTAATACTAGTAGCTACTCTTAGAGATGTTGTGAAGATAGAGTAGCATCATCTAGCAACCAGACAGAATTAACGCAATGCCAGGCACATAGAAAGCACTCAGGTATTAGTTGCCATTATTACTTTTTTCTTTCCCTCCTTCCCTCTGTTCCTTTCGTCGTCTTCTTTCTTTTCATTTCTTCTTTCTCTGCCTTTCCCCTCTTCAGATTCCCCACACCATGGGATTGCTCTGTCCACAGGAGATGAGGTTTTCCTGTTTCCCCAAGCCTGATGGCCCTGCTACCTGGCTTCCTAGAGCCAGCACCAGGCAGAGGGGTGCCTCTTACACCAAAGTCTCGCCCCACGAGCTGAGCCATGATAATGGGGGCACTGAAAGGCCTAGAGGAGGAGGCAGAAGATGAGCTCAGTCCAGGGCCAGGACAGCAGGAAGAGTGAGAATAAATGTCAACACCCCCAGGCAAGGCAGCGCCCGCTTCAAACCCCAATTCAGACCCCTCTGAATACCAGTGTCCATGGTAAACTGCGTGCGAGAATCGAGGCCTCAGAAAAAGCACTTTATAAAGCACCAGGCCCTTCCAGCCCAAAATTTTAACTTAATGGCAGCAGCATGCCCAGAATCTTTGTTTCTCATATTTTTGAGAAGCTTCGTAAGGGATGTTGGGGGGCGGCACCCTCCCTCTGTCTGACACAGCTACTTTAGTACCCGAGCCTCCTACACCTACATGGAAATATGACTGGGGCCTCAAGTTCCTTTTCTCGGTTTTAGAACCCAATTTTTCTTCCACAAAAAGTTCTTGTGTTCTCCTTTCTCTGTTGTAGCAATTCCCAGTCATTTCCTGTCCAGAAAATACCCAACGATGACCACAAGGTCACTTGGTGCCCTTTCGTAAGGTGACCAGCCTCAGATCCCCGAGTGCCAGTGTGGGGCTCCCTGAGGGCTGTGACCTGGCTCCCGGGGGCAGCCACACTCTCAGCTGTTGGTGGGGCTTTTGCAGGTCAGAGGCTGGGTCTCCTCATGTCCCCTGGCAGCTCCCCCGTCTCCTCACCCTCTGGCAGGCTGTGGGTCTCCCTGCCTCCCCTCCAAGCCTTGTTCCCTCCACCTTGGCCTTTCCAAAGGGCAAACCTAATCACATCACTTCAGCCTGCAGGAAGAAGTCCACATTCTTTAAACTGGCTTACAGTGCCCTTTAGGATCTAGGCCTTGCCCCACCTTTTCTCTTCCCTTCCCCATTCCCCTGGCCAATTCCTGCTTATTCTTCAAGACCCAACCCAGGCATCCCTGCCTCCAGGAAGCCTTCCCTGACTGAACCCCTGCCCACTCCAGTGTGTTTATCAACCTCCCTGCTGGGCTGTAAGCAGCTGAATGCAAGGGAGTCTGTCTTCCTCTCGCTATTTCCAACATGGCCCTGAGTTGGTGCTCAGCTGTTGGCACACTGCTGCAATGTCACTGAACTGAGCCCCACCTTCAGGGGACCCCTCCTGTCCTGTGGCCCCGGCTTTTGCAGGAAGCACCTTTTGGAACAGAGGGGAGCCCCAAGCTGGCCTTGGGTGTGAGGGCCTGGGCCGAAGGCTCTGAGTGCTGTTGGCTGATGTGTCCTCCTCAGCCCAGAGCGCCCTGCCACGCCCTCCGTTTCCTTTCATTGTGCCTCCCTTCCTGTTTAGCTAGACTGTTAGGCTGGGGACACTTTTCCTCCCTTTGAGGACCTGCCTGAATGGAGCTATTTCTCTATGGCATCTCCCTTGACATCTCCCAAATCCCTAATCCACAGTGGGCTCTAGAATCAACAGACTAGAGTTCAAACCCCAGCTCTCCCCAGTTAGCTGTGTGATGAGAGGCAAGGGTCTCACCTCTCGGGACTTCAGTTCCCTCATTTGTAAAAAGAGAACTAATAACACAGCCCTCGTGGCATTGTGAGGGCTTAATGAGTAAGGATGTCCGTGCTCGCGGGAAGTGTGAGCTATGGTTGTGTCACCCCGGCCTATTCATGCGGGGGGTCTGAGAAGAGCCCAGCTGGACGCTCACTGGAAGCCTGCAAGTCCAAACATCCTGTTCTTTTTTGAACTCCTTACTGGAGAAAAGGGGAAAAGCCAGTCTTTTTTTTCTTTTACCCGTATCGGGTGACACAAAAAACACGAGCCCGGCTGGACTGAGCCGCTTGACTCTGATGTTTAGGAGCAAATCTGAGCTGCTGAGCAGGGTGGTGGTTTCTTTCCTGGATTAGGACTGATTCTGTGGGAACTGGACCACCCCTGAGGCGGGAGGGCGACCCTGATGCCTCCTCGGGGCCTGGACCTGTCGCAGAGCCCCTTCCTCCTGGGGAAGGGGGACCCTCTCACGCCTTCCCCACCCCTCCCACCTCCTTCCCCGCAGGTGAACTTCCGCAGCCCCCGGAGTGGCCAGAAGTGGTGGGCTGCGAGGACCCAGGTGGAGAAGCGGCTGGCGTTGCTGGTGGCACTTCTGGCGGCAGGACTGGTAGCCTGCTTGGCAGTGCTGGGCGTCCAGTACCAAACAAGTAGGTACCTCTGTGTTGTGTCGTGGGCTTACCTCGCTCCTGCCCCTGGCCCTGTCCACCTGTGCAAGGGGGCTTCCCTGCTCAGGCCGGGACTGGCTTCCAAGGCCAAGGGGAGAGCTGAGTCTGGAGGGCTCAGGTTGCTGAGTAGACTGAGACCTGGCAGGTGGGTGGCATGGGTGGTGTAAAGGTTTTGGAGTGAGATGGAAGTGAGTCCAAATCCTGGCCTGGCCACTTACCACCTGTGTGCCCTTGGACAAGTCACTTAATCTCCCAGAGCCTGTATCTTCTCTACTTTCGGTGGAGAAAACAGCCCCCAGTTTGGGGATGCCTCTGAGGATTAGAGATAATGGGTATCACATACCTGGCCCCCACTAGGACTTCTCTAACCTTAGCTTCGGGTACTATTGTTGTTAGGACGTGGGCTGGTTAGACACACAGGCTGGCACTGTCCGCTGTCCTTAGTTCCAACAAAATAGCAGTAATGGCTTCCGTTTACTGAATACTTTCCATGTACCAGATACCGCACCTCTCCTTTACAGACGTAATCTCATTTCCTCCCCCAGCAGCCCTGTGAGGTGTGGTTACTTTAGACTCCATTTTCCATATGAGGAAACTGAGGCAGTGAGACTAAGTGACTTCCCCGAGATGACGTGGCTCGTGCAGGAGGGAAGGGGGAAGCTGGAATTTTAGCACAGGCTGGCGGGCCCTGAGCCCAGGCCTTGCCTCCCTTTGTAATCCCCGTGCACCCCAGTGTGTGTTGGTAGCCCCAGGAAAGCTGTCCTTCCGTGGTCCAGCTGCCCTTCGTGTGCCTCTGTAATCACATTTCTGTCCGACCTTGTGTAGCAGTATGATCGGACCCCTTTCCCATCCTGCCATCAGGAGTCTGAGGCTGGTTCTCTGTGTCTAGTGGAGTGCCTCACACGGAGTTGATGTTCCATAAACGTTTATGGAGCTGGAAAGGGCAGATCCAAGCTAAAAATGAGGATGGCAAGTCCAGCCACTTCCAGGTCTCTCACTCCCTGTGCCCCAACATCCAGCTTTCTGATGGCAGTAGTCCACCTGGTCGAGCAGCCCCTGGGGGCTTTGCTCAGGGTCCAACCCCACCGACTTGGTCACCTGGTCACTCATTCCGTCAGAGAGATCGTAAGCCTTTACGGGATCTGGAAACATCAACTCAGTGCTTTGGGGCCAGCCCGGTGGCATAGTGGTTAAGTTTGCATGCTCCAGGGGCCGGCCCGATGGCACAGCAGTTATGTGCACGCGCTCTGCTTCGGTGGCCCGGGGTTCGCAGGTTCGGATCCCAGGCGCACACTGATACACCGCTTGGTAAGCCATACTGTGGCAGCGTCCCATAGAAAGTAGAGGAAGACGGGCACGGATCTTAGCCCAGGGCCAATCTTCCTCGAGGAAAAAAGGGGAGGATTGGCATCGGATGTTAGCTCAGGGCTAGTCCTCCTCACCAGAAAAAAAAAAAAAGTTTGCATGCTCCGCTTCAGTGGCCTGGGTTCACGGGTTTGGATCAGAGGCATGGACCTACACACTGTTCATCAAGCCATGCTGTGGTGGCATCACATATACTAAATAGAGGAAGATTGGTACAGATGTTAGCTCAGGGACTATCTTCCTCAAGCAAAAAGAGGAAGATTGGCAACAGATGTTAGCTCAGGGCCGATCTTCCTCACCAAAAGAAACCAACTCTAGGCTTTGTAGAACCTTCCCCACTGTGAAATTGCTGGCCTGCATGGGTGGCCATGCTGGACTGGGATGGGGAAGGGGATTGGGGGCCTGGAGAGAGGGTGGGACTTCATCTGAGTCATCCTTACATCCCTCCTCTATCAAGCACTCATTCATTCATCCATTCATCCATCCATCCATCCATTCATCCATTCATTCCACAAATATTTAATGAGTGTACTCTATGTCAGGTATCTAGATGTTGTTTAAGAAATAATTACATGATTATTTAACTAAATTTTTTATGGTTTGTATATGTTTTACCAGATGTGCCTAGCCCAGCAGGTGCTTAATGCATATAGTGTAATGTCTGCATGTCATAGGTATGCAAATAGTTTACAAAGTGAATAAATAAATGGCTGAATGGACAAAGGAACAAGAAGGACGACTAAACTGGGGATAACCTTTCTCTATTGATCACCCTTATAGCCGCCTCATTCTAAATCAGCTTCAGTTCAGAACACGCTGCCAGGCAGTGTAGACGCTGACCAGCCTCATCTGCCCAGCTCTTGGCTCTGTGCATGGCAAGCAGGCGAGACTCCAGTAGGCAGTGTCGCCCTGAGAGTGCCCCAGGAGTTCCCAAGATGTTTCTCCACCAGAAACCAGAAGGGACTCCCCAAGGGCTGCTCCTAGTGATCGGGCCCAAAACTCTTCTGCTGTTACTGCCTGGTGGGGCCCACAGGGAGGAATCCTGCTTCTGCCCCTATCCCAGCCCTCTCAGGGCCGCAGAAGGGTTTTCCCCAGCCTGGGCCCAGGTGGAGCTGCGCCTGAAATCAGTGATCTTTGAGCCAACCCACGTGCCTTCATCGGCTGCCTTGGCCTGGGAAAGCAGCGGCCACCCTGGGTATTGACAGTAACCCCATTACTGAGCAGCAGGCGCTGGCACAGCCTCACTTGAGGAAACATCAGGCCAGTCAAAGCAAATTCGCTGATGATTCCAAAAGACCTACCTCTAAGTTACATCTGGACACTTAAATACATATTTATCCATCTTCATGCTGCACCCTCCTTTCCAGAAACTTGCAGGTGTTTTGCAAACAGTGGCAGCAAAACAAACAATAAATTCTCCCAGAAAATATTCTGAAGTGTCTTACTCGGTGTTGAGGCCAGGCACTGTCCAGAACAGGGTCTGGGAACTAGATCTGGGACCTGCTCCTGCCTTCTCAACGGATCATGCACGCCCTAAATTAGGGAAGAAATATTTTCTGCTTCTATAGGTGGTGACCGAGTGCTGGACAAAGCTCTTTCATTCATTTAGTCATTCATTCATTCAGCAAACGTGTATGGAACAGCAGCTGCTAGGTGTCAAGTACAATGCTGGGCAAAGGAAATATAAATGCAAGTAAGATGCTGGCTTTACCCTCAAGCTCACGTTCTAATGGGGGAGGGGGACAGGGAGATGGCCATGACACAGCCTAGTTTGTGCTGGGACAGTGAACACCCAGACAACCAATCAAGGGACCCAGAGAGGGGCGAGGGTCTGGGAAGGTTTCCCTAAGGAGATGGAGCCTGAGCCGAGTTTTGAAGGTGTTGACCTTGATGTGAGAGGAGGGGGGCCTGGAAACTATTAACTGATCAAATATGCATTAAGCACCTGCTGGGCCAGGAACAGTTGGTAAAGGATCTACAAACCATTAAATAGTTAGTTAAATAATCAAGCAGTTATTGCTTAAGCACCACCTAGGGACCTTGCCCTGTGCCCAGCAGAGAGGGTGCTTAGTGAGGAAGTCAGCCTTTCAGACTAATTCCTGGGGACTGGTTTCTTATTTTGTTTTTAAAGATTTTATTTATTTTTATTTTTTCCCCCCAAAGCCCCAGTGGATAGTTGTATGTCGTAGCTGCACATCCTTCTAGTTGCTGTATGTGGGACTCGGCCTCAGGATGAACGGAGAAGCGGTGCCTTGATGCGCACCCGGGATCCGAACCCGGGCCACCAGCATCGCAGCGCGCGCACTTAACCACCAAGCCACAGGGCCGGCCCTCTTATTTTGTTTTTAAACCCAGGTCCCCTTATGATAACTATAAAATCTTAATCTCTCTCTCTCTCTCTCTCACACGCGCATGCATGCACAGATCCTGAGGTATCTCCCTCCCTAGGATCACCCTCTTAGTCTGTCTTCTGAGCATTCCTGCCAGCCAAGATTTTATCAAGCTTTACTTCCTGTAGTTTGTTGTATAAAAACAATAGGTATTCTTTTCCTTTTCCAAATACGAAGTTGTATCATAATAGTGAATAGGCTTTTTCAAACTGCACAGAAATTCTCTTCACTCACCCCCACCCCCCATAAAGATTCTAGTACATTCCCCTGGGTGGGGAGTCGGGCATGCAACTCTGATCGAGATGATCTGATCTAGAGATATGTTAAATGGCACCATATTCCCTACCATTTCCTTTCTCTATTTTCATGCCTAATGGTTCAGTAATTTTTAATTGCTGTATAGTCAGCTTAAAACAAGTAATTACCGCAAAATAAAGTCACCCTGATTTTTGTGCTGTTGTGCGGCTCCTCTGACCCCTTTGTCAGCCTGTAGGACGTTGTGTTTGTCATCAGATGTTAATAAGCCCCTGGGCCACCCCAGCACTATGTTTCCCAGTGAGATGAAGACTGCCCCTGCCAGCCCGTGCATCTTTTTCTGCTCTCTGAAGATTGGCCTGGGAACATTGGACCCTAAGACTCGAGGGAGCCGAGCTCCCATGCCCAGCCATGAGATCATTTCATCACACTGTGAAATTCGTCCTTCTGTTCTTCCTCATTTCTAGATAGAGAAACTGAGGCTCGGAGACATGAAGTCGCTTACACGAGCCCACAGCCAGTAGCGGAAAGCTGGGATTTGAACCCAGGTACATTGCCTGCTCTGCCTCACTCCTCCCTGTGCAATGGGGAAACCGAACTCACCAGAAGGGCTGCAGTAGCCCCAGCGTGACCACAAAGAGGTGGCGAGGGAAAGCAGGAGAACCCGGCCGAGGAGGTGCTGAGGCAGGACAGAGCTGGCTTCAGTCTCCGCTGTCCTGCGCAGCCGGGCGACCTGGTTCCGCTCACTCGCTCAGAGCCTCAGTTTCCTCCTCTTTAAGCGAGGGTGTCACACCTGTATCTTGTGCCCGCAGTGAGGCCTAAATGAGATCACGAGTGTGACGTGCCTGGCGCAGAGCCGTGTTCAGTAAACGGTCCCTCTCGTTGCCAGTGGAGCTTGTGTCAGCCGACGGTTCAGCTACGTCTGTGTTCTTAGTCACGAGCCTGGACATCCGGCCTCCGTCCTGTGAGAACCGGTTCAGGGGAAGCTAATTTCTCTGCTCGTTGTGTTTTGGGGCACTTGTAGGATTTGTAGGACGTGTAGGATTTGGCAACCCTCCCCATTGCCCACCTGCACCGTCCCTCAGGTGGGGCTGTTCCACCCCCTGGCAGTGTGGGGCCAACGTTGCTGGAAGGGCTCCCTTGCAGGCCCACAGCAGGCAGAGCAGAGAGAGGGTGAGATTCAAATCCCATTGGCCTTGAACAAGGTACTTAGCCTCTCTGTGCCTCAGTTTCCTCATATACAAAAATGACCTTAAGCAAAATGATCTTAGGTTTGTTTCATTTTTGTTTCTTTGGAAGATTCAGTGAGGTGACTCTTCTGCATTGTACTCAGTGGGGATGATTTTTCATAATTCCTTCATTCGTAATAGTCTTCCCTTCTTCCTAAGTCCTGGCACCGTACTGTCTGCATCACCCATTTGTGTGGACTAAGTATACTCAGTTTATGTTTGTAGAGTCAATGACAGGCATTTCTCCTACTGTTGTCTTTTGACTTTTCTTATATAATGTGTGTATCCCCAACTAAGTTATTAGCTCTTGAGGGAAAGGACCCTGCCTTTTGTATACCCCACCACACACACCCCCTACAGTCAGCAAAGAACCTGGAAGGTACTCAGTAATTATTTTGTTGAGTAAGTGAGTGCATGAATGAGTGAACAAATTTGTTCAACATCAGGGAATAAAAAAAAAATCAATGAAAGTTTATGGGAGGAAGGACTGATTAAGAGAAACACGTCGGTTCTGGGTGCTTTTTAAGCCATAGAAAGCATTTTAGGCATCTAAATAGAAGTCTTATTTTATAAGCCAGGAGATCGTAAATGTACTGAAATCATTTCTCTGTAGGGGTCTAGTGACCATCCAGTTCTAAATCTGTTTGGTCAGGGAGGGGCTGGGGCATGGCACCCCAGGGCCCCAGGCCACCTGCGCTGTGTTCCCACAGACTTCTCCCTGCCCGCCCTTCACTGGCGTCTTATCCTTGACCCCTGCCAGGAACCCCCCCGGTATGCCTAAGTGAGGCCTGCATCTCAGTGACCAGCTCCATCTTGAGTTCCATGGACCCCACAGTGGACCCCTGCCAGGACTTCTTCACTTACGCCTGTGGCGGCTGGATCAAAGCCAACCCCGTGCCTGACGGCCACTCACGCTGGGGGACCTTCAGCAACCTCTGGGAGCACAACCAGGCCATCATCAAGCACCTTCTCGGTAAGCACCCAGGGGGGACCAATGAGTGGGCCGCAGAGGAGGGCTGTTGGCTGGACCTACCCTGGTGAAAGGAAGAGCTGGGCAGGGCTTCGGAGTAGGTGAAACCACCTCCTGTGGAGTAGGTTAGACCGCCTGCCCCAACACTCGGGTGCAATCCTGAGTAACTTACTTATCTCTGAGCCTCAGTTTCTTCATCTGTAAAGTGAGACTGATAATACCCAAACGGCAGGGTTTTGAGAACTAGAGAGCACACGTGTGAAGCATCAGCATGGTGTGTGTGGCACGTAGTAGGTGCACCAGGACTGGTAGTGGCAATTGTGGCTTTGTGGCTTCAAGCTGAGGCTTGGTTTTTTTGTGTGTGTGTGAGGAAGATCAGCCCTGAGCTAAGATCCATGCTAATCCTCCTCTTTTTGCTGAGGAAGACCGGCTCTGAGCTAACATCTATTGCCAATCCTCCTCCTTTTTTTTTTTTTCCCCCAAAGCCCCAGTAGATAGTTGTATGTCATAGTTGCACATCCTTCTAGTTGCTGTATGTGGGACGCGGCCTCAGCATGGCCGGAGAAGTGGTGCGTTGGTGCGCGCCCAGGATCCGAACCGGGGCCGCCAGTAGCGGAGTGCGCGCACTTAACCGCTAAGCCACAGGGCCGGCCCATGAGGCTTGGTTTTGACTAGTGCTGACTGTGAGTTTTACACATTGTGAGCAAAAGGAATCGAGACTGAGCACACCAGATCAGATTTCAAGGTTGTGAGCAGACAAAAGTTATAGCAGCAGTTTATTTGAGAGTTAATAAGTGTAGGCAGGTGTCTTCCTCAGCCTCGTGGTCGTCAGGCTGGCATGGTAAGCCGTCTACCCAGAGTTCTTCTCTTTGCACTTGTTAGGCCTCTGGCTCCTCGAGTTGACCTCAGTGGTGGTGGTTTTGTCCATAGATTAGAATTCCACATCTGCCTGTTTGCAGCTGTATCCCCAGTTACTGTTTGTTGAACTAATATCTGCCCATTGGGGTCCTCCTCCACGCGAAGTCACAACCCCCCGTACTGTCACATACAGAGGTCCTGACTTAAACCCCTTGGCAGCCAGGACCTTCCCCATCTCCCTCTCCTGCTGACTCCTGCCCCATCCTGGGCCCCTACATGCTGGCAGAGGCTAGATCATGAAGAGCCAGTCAATGAATCCATCCATGACAGAACTTAGAGTCAACAAATACTCAAGTTTCTAAAAAAACCTTCAAGATACTCAAAAGTAGGTCAAATAGAAGACACCTAAAAGGGGACAGATCTTCTCAAAGGGACAGAAACTTTCCTATGAGATAGGAAAAGATTCTAAGTGGACAATTATGAGTTTAAGCCAACTTTGTCTTTAGATGAAAGTAGAAATAAGCAAACCAGGGTAAGGAGACCTTTCCTTTCTTTCCCACCCAGTCCCAGGGGGCACAGCTGGGCTAGGTGAAACCCATCTACTGTTTCTCCTTGGTCCTCAGCAGCTCCTGGGCCGGCCCCGCGGCAGCCGCCTGGGCCGCACAGCATCCTGCTTGTCTCCCTGAGGGTCAGAGCAGGGGGTTGGGGGGACGTGAGGCTGCACAACTCCGGGTGTCAGGAACAGCAAAGCCCCTGCCTGCTTTGTGCTTCCCAAGTGCCTTTGAAAGGGGACACATTCTTTCACTTCTGAACCAGAAGCTTAAAAGGCAAATATAGGGGCCTGCCCGGTGGCGCAGTGATTAAGTTTGCATGTTCCGCTTCGGCAGCCTGGGGTTTCCTGGTTCAGATCCTGGGCGTGGACCTACTCACCACTCATCAAGCCATTCTGAGGAGGCATCCCACATAGAAGAGCTACAACTCTACAACTATGATACACAACTATGCACTGGGGCTTTGGGGAAGAAAAAAAAAGGCAAATATATCTGTGGTGGTGAGACTGGAACTCAAGGATGTCCCTTCCCCAGTGCTGGGGGCTTGGCAGGGACCATTAACCAAAGCAGGAGAATACTCCAGGAAGAATAAAAGATGGGCTAGTGCCTCTGCCTCAGTCACCAGGACCTGGGTTCAAATCCTGGCTTTGCCACTGACCGTGTGATCTTGGGTCAATTACATAACCTCTCTGGGCTGCTTCTCTCATCAGTACAGTGGGAACCACGCCTTCTCCAGGTTGTGAAAATTAAATGGGAACGTACATGTAAAGTGCTCTGCCTAGGCCTGGCCTGTTGTGGTGGCTGCTGTTTATGTTGGTGTTATTCACCATTGACCTTTGGACAACACTGCACAGTTTACAGAGCTCTTTTATAGCTGTCATCCCCTTTGATCCTGTAGGTTAGGAGCTAGGAAGGGGTTGTTCACCACATTGGATAGATGAAGAAACTGAAGTCCAGAGGGATCCTCAAGACAGGCTGGTAGGTGACAGAGCTGGGACTTGCCTGACTTCTGGTCACGTGTCCTTTCCCCTGTCCCACACCCTCCTTCAGGTACAAGGGGTGGGTATGGCTCCCTTCCCACTTTGTTGGAGAGAGCCAGCAGGAAGTGCAGAACATCAAGGATCTGAAGGAAAGAGGGAAAGAGACTGATGTTTGTTGAGTGTCTGCTATGTACTGTGCACCGTGCCAGGCTCGTTGTATCTACTGCCTCCTTAATCCTCCCAGCTACGACTTAGGAATTGTTGTACCCATTTTATAGATGAAGGAACTGAGGCTCAGAGAAGTTAGTTATGTAACTTTGTCAAGGACACACCACAAGTCTGGAATGGAGAGGGCCTCCACCCCTAGGGAGCCATTAGCACCGAGAGGGGACAGGGGAGGAAAGGTGGACAGGCACTCTTATTTCCCGGGTAAGCCCAGAACTGGCCCTTGGATATTGTGCCCATGGATCCTGATCCTGCTGGTTCTTATCAGGAGGGCTGGGGTCTATGCCAAGACTGAGTCCATCCCCCTACCCCACACCCCAGGAGGGCAGGGCCCCAGTCCTTGGCTCTGGCTTTACATCCACCCTGTCCCTGACAGTCAAGGGGTGGGTGGGGAGCTGCACTGAGCTGGGCACAGACCAGCCAGACCCATGGGTTTAAGTCCCTGACCCAGGGGCCAGGGTCTGGTGGTGTCAGGAGGCCAGACTGCAGGGTTTTGAAGTCAGGCAGCCTGGCATGCTGGCTTATCACCCGTGTGGCCTTGGACAAGTGACCTGGCTCCTCCCCAGCTTAGTTTCTTTATCTGTAAAATGGGGGCAATGGTGCCTCCTAACACACAAGGTCACTGTGAGTATTGACTTCTATGTGATGGGTCAGGGTACTTAGCACAGAGCCTGGGACCTGGTACATGCAGCGAAGCAGAGCTACCCTTCTCAGTGGTCTTAGGAGAGTTCCAGCCTGGCCCCCTCCCTAACACGCTGTGTGACTGCAGAGAGGCCGCTCAGCCTCTCAGGGCCTCAGCTCTTCACCTGTAAAGTGGGAACTAACTCAGAGCATCAGAAGGGATGTTCTAAGCGTTAATTGGGTGGTCGAAGAAAGGGTGACTGTTACTTATTTTATGTCTTATGGAAGCACTGACGTGGACCCAGTTATGAGGGAAGGAGACACAGGGCGTATCCGTGACCATGCTGGGTTGTTTACTTGTATTATTTTCTTTAAACCATGGAGTAGGCTGTATATGCCCGTTTTACAAAAGAGACTCATAAGTACAAAGAAAATGTATTTCCTGGGAAATGGTGGAGGTGGAATTCAGCCCCAGAGCTGTGGGGCCTCAGACCGGCATTCTTTATCTACTGACTCCGCTGAGTCAGATTCACCACACGGAGGTCACGGAGCGCCCAGCAGTGTGGTTGGCCAGCCTCCTTCCTCCGTGGCTGCTTGCCCGAGCTCTCCAGGCCAGGACAGACCTGCCAGGCCTGATGAGCGCAGAAGCTGGGGTCACCCTCACGTCATGCTGACCAGGAGCTTCCCCAAGGAGGCATGTCCTGGCGTTCCCTCCCTCCAGGCTCACTCCTGGGAACTAGTCTGGAAACGGCCCCTCCCCTGTGGGCCTTGATACCTGGGGCTCTGATACCTGGAAACCCCTGCAGGGCAGGAAGCAGGTGAGTGGGTGACTGAGAAATGCAGGAGCGTGGGCCAGTGCATTGCTGGGCATACAAAGGGGTCAGCCAGCAGGCCTCAGGAGGGAGCTGGGGCTGACGGGGACTGGGATATGCCGAGAGGTGCCTGGGCTGTCCATGCTCGCCTGGGAGCGGGCTCTCTAGGTGGAGGAAGAAGGAACATTCAGAGGGCCAGGGGGGATTGTCAGCTGGCCAGACAGAACAGCTGTTACCGCCAGCCTGCCGTGTGACTTGGGCGAGACGCTTTTTTCTCTGAACAGTGAGTTCACTCTCGCCCCCTCAGGAAGTCCAGGCAGATCTGTAGCAGGTGGATTGAACTAGGACGCATGAGACAGATGGCTCACCCGGGTCACCAGCTGGGGCTGTCCTCGTAGGCTTTGCGGAGATAGGAGTGTGGTCCCACTTCCTCAGGGGAAGGATGCAGCGGGACCTGGCTCCCCTTCAGCCTGGGCCTCGCCTTAGGTTTTCCTCCCCTTGCTTTTAGCGCAGAATATTCTGCCATCTAGAGTACCTACCTCACCCCCTCCCAATCCCACAAGACTTGTCTCAAACCTGCTTCCGTTATGCCTTCTGTGGCGACCAAAGGGCCTCTCCGGGGTTGAGCTACAATTACATCTTGTGTACCTGTCGTATTTACTATATTTCATATTGTAATGGTAATGTATTCAGAAAAATGAATGCCTGCTTGTTAAAACCATTCGAGCAACACAGAGTCCATAAAGAAAAAGTTAGCGGTCTCCCTTCCTTCTACCCCGACACCGGTCTCCCTGAGAAATACAGACAGAATCCTTTCCATAGCGTTAAATTTGTCCATGTCAGTGACTTAGCAATTAATCGTGTCATCTCTTCTATTTTTATTTTGATTTGTTTTTCCAATATTTACTGTCTAATTTAGTTGCATCTTCCTGCGCATATTGGAAACTATGGGCGACACCTGCAGCTGAAGTGCTTTCTGTCCAGGTCTCCTGTCTGCACCAGTGGGGCCTTCCTTCAAATGGCTGAATGGATTGATTGATTAATTAATTCGAGGATGGGAGGGGTGTCCAGGGCTTCGTAGGCCTGCCGGACTGCTTCAGGTCTGTCTGTCTCTGGTTTTCTGGGCCAACCTACAGGAAAGGAAAGGAAAACAGAGAGAGCATAGGCTCCAGTCCTGGCCTCAGCCACTTGCTTGTGTGACCTTGGATAGGTTACTCAGCCTCTTGCCTATAAATTTGGCATGATACTAATACGCCCACTGGTGGAAATTGTTTTGACCAGATGAACACGCACAGCCACACCCAAACTCAGAGGAAGCAGTTCATTTTCTCAGGGAGGCTTAAGAAGGCCTGGGTTTGAATTCTAGCATGCTCTGTATTAGCTCTGCCTCCCTAGGCAAGTTCTTTCATCTCCCTGGGCCTCGTTTTCCTTCTCTGTGAAATGGGGTGATAGTATCCACTTCGGGGAGTCAGTGTGGTGATGAAAAGATTTCAGCACAGGGCCTGGCCCACCGTGGGCACCGGTAAATGGTAATAATAGTGTAATGATTTTTGTTCTTCTGCAGAAAAAGGCACCTCCTTTATCAGCCCCCCTCTTCCCCTCACAGGATGGGGCTCCTGAGGCCTGTGACTATCTGAACTGAGTCTGTGGTTTTATCTAAAACAAACGCTGGTCTTGTCCTGATGTGGAGTCAGGGCCCCTCGTGCTCCTGGCCAGACGGTCTCACTGCGGCACAGGGGGCCGCAGAATTCCCAGTCATCCCCATCACTGCAGCCCGCGGCTGGGCGTTGTTTCCTCCCAGGGAGCGATGTGGGAAAGGGTGTTCCAATAAAAACTCCCAGAGGAAGAAGCGGGCAGATTAAATGGTGTGCTGGCTTTCCTCTCTGGGACTTTGGGGAAGTGACTGAGGAAGTTTCTGGAACTCGGGGTCCCTGGAAGGAAGTACCCAGGCAGTTGGGAGCCTTGTTATCTGGCCCTGGGCTGCCAAATTATTTCCATACCACGGGGGCCCTGGAAGTGCCAAAATGTGGCCCCTGGCTCAGTGCTAGAAGCTGCCCTGTTGGCTTCCTCCTAGACTGCTCCCAAGGAACTTTCTTCTGGGAAGTAAACACAGGCAGGGGTGTCTTAAAGGAAAGCCAGCTTTTCCTAATGAGAAAACCTCTGTGGCTTTCACTTTGAAACCGAGCCTCCTCCCTCAGGCTGATGTGATTGATCTCTGTCTCTGTGGAGCTCCCAGAACACTCCTTCATTCATTCACTCAACAATTAGATATTGTGCACCCGCTGTGTGCCAGACATCGCCAGGTGCTGGGGATTGTGTAAGGAATAAGACAGTCTTTTCTTGTGGAGCTCACATGCCAGCAGGGAGACAGACAATAAACAAATAAAGGATTAAATAAATAATATGGTTGTGAAAAAAATCAAATAGGATGCGGGGCCTGAGAGAGAAGAGGCGGCCAAGAGGGGATGGGCTTTCAGAGGAGGGGACATTTGAGCAGAAACTTGAATTAAGTGAGAGAACAGACCACGTGGATGTGAGGGGAAGAGTGTGGCAGGCAGGAGGAACAGTGAGCATGGTGGCCCTGGGGCAGGAGCGCGGGAGGAAGAGGGAGAGGAGCAGGAGACGAGGTGGGAGATGGCGGCCGGGAGGTGGCGGGGCCCAGATCATCCAGGGCATTGTTTCTCAACTTTTTTCATTATTGCCTCCTCCTAAAATTTTAATACCACAGATATACTGTATAGCTGTTTATGTACTATATCTATACAAAAAAAGAATAAAATGTTTCTGCCCCCTAAGAACGAATTCTCTCCCCCCTTGTGGGCAGTATTGCCCCTGTTGAAAATGAGTGATATAGGACCTTATAGACAATTGTAGGGAATTTGTATACTCCAGTCAATATTTGAACTAACAGACAGCAGCTCTGTAAACTCCCCACCCCGGGTTCCACTTGGGCCTCTAACAGCCATCTCCAGCGTAAACTGTCTAAAACTGAACTGCTTACTCCACTCCCCCAACCTGCCCCGTCCCCAGCCTTCCGCATCTCAATTAGCCACCACCCTTTGTTCAGGCCAAGGAGACTTGGCAGCATTCTTGAGTCCTGTTTCTCTCATGCTCCCACTGCTTCTCGCCCCTTCTCTGCTGCCAGCTGGCCCGAGCCCCCATCGTCGCTCACCGGGTCTGTTGCAGTGCCTCCCCCTGGCCATCTCACTTCGGCTCTTATCCCCTGGAGCCTGCCAGGTAGTAGGTGGGGAGGGAGGAGAGGCGGTGGGAGAATGTGCTGTGGGTTGTCCCGATGGGCTCCGTGAGCCAGAGGGAGGCGACTGGAGCAGTGGAGGAGCTTTACCTTCTCCCAGGCCCCTGCCCCAGCCAGCGTCGGCGTGGGGATACAGGAATGTGAGCGCCAACCCCTGATGGGGCCCACACTCCTCCTGTCCCTTCCTGCCCCACCTGCCTCCTTTCTCCCTGTGCAAGTCTCTGACAGGCACCGGCCTCCTCACCCTCTGGTCCCCCAGATACCGCGTCCTTCCCCATCAAAAGGACGCTGTGTTCTTTCAGTGAACGTGGCTGAGGGCTGCCGTGTGCCCGCCAGGTGCTGGGGAACAGGGATCACTAGGACACGGACTAGTAGGCGAGGCAGCCCAAGCACAGCCCCCACGTCCACTCATCCTTCATCCCCAGAGCTCTGGCGAGGCTTCCCTGGGACCTCCCCCCGCCATCCTCCCTCAGGGCCTCCCGGCATTCAGGAGGCATCCCCCGCCACGTTCTCCTCACAGCATTCACCCGCTGTGTAATCAGATTATCGTCTCTGTGATTGTCATGTTGCTGTGAGTCTCACCCACCAGGCTGCGGGCCTCATGCGGGCAGACCCGTGTCTGTGTTGCCCACTGCATCCTCCATACCCAGCCCAGCAGCCACCAAACCATAGGAACTTCGTAAACATTTGTGGGAAAACGAGTGGACGTGACACGCAGGGTGTGGAGCTCGGAGGAAGGAAGTTTGAACTCATCAGCGGCAGCCTCTCAGCGAAGGGGAAAGGAGCGTTCCCTCTCTGGGTGCGTTCCCTCTCTCCCAGTGATCGTTCAGGGATTGTGTACAGGTGTTAGCGGCTGGGGTGGGATGCCTGTCATGAGCACAGCCAGGCTGTTCCTCCTTTGGGCCTCTTATCTTGGTGGCCTTGGGGCGGTGGGAGGGGAGGTACCAGGCCCTTTCGTGGCCAGAGCACACAGGGCACCTCCCCCGACACTGACCCGGCATCTCAGGGTCATGGTCAGAGCCAGTTGTGGATGGTGAGATGCTGCTTCAGGGGTCTGGCGAGCAATGACAATTTTCTTGCTTTCCTGTCTGCTGGGAGGTGTTGTCATAGAAATGAGGCCCTGGAAGGGGGTTGGGGAACCCCCCTTCACTTTCTCTGATGTTCTGCTTCCTGAGCCTCAGGGGCAGGGAGAATTCGCAGCCCTCCCCGCTGCTGCCCTCCCCTCCGGGAGGCCTCTTCTCATAGCCCCAGTCCAGCGTGGGGGCCACGCAGGTGTTTCCAGGGCCGTGTGTACCCTCCATAGCCCCTCATCCTGCAGGCCCCTGGGCCTCTGTGTCCATATCTCCCTTCAGACTAGCCCAGGCTGGTCCCGTCCCTCTTCAGGGCTGTCACCCTGACCTCAGTAGGACCGAGAGTTGATGCTCTCTGACCATTGAAAACCATGATGCTGTTTATGGTAAGGATTGGGGGGCAGGGGAGCTCTCGGGATGAGGGCTGGGAAAGCTGATTAGACTGGTCAGGAAATGACTCCTGCCCTTGGAAACAGGCTACGCCAAGTGGATGTCTTTTCTCGAAACATCACGCCCTCTTATGCTTCCTTGCTTTCCCTCATGCTCTCCAACTGCCCCCAAACCCAGCGCCCTTTCCCTTCATTTCTACCTGGTGAAGAATTTTTCATCTTTAAGAACCAACTCAAGTAGAATGTTCTCAGCAGGCCCCCTGACCCTACCCCACCCCACCCCACCCCACCGAAGGGTGTGACTTTTCTCTGGGCTCCAAAACTGTTTGCGTTAATCAAAGCACTTTGGTGTCTCTCGGCCATTTCTTTGCGTGTCTGTGGTCACATTAGACCGTGAGCTCCTTGGAGGCAGGAAGTACGCATTCGTGTCTGTAAAGCCTGGTGCCCAGCCCCATGCCTGGCTCCCCGTAGGTGCTCTCTGTTGAGAGCCTTCGTGGATGAACCTCTTAGGAGAGGCTTCAAAGAGAAGATGGGCTCTGAGAGAGGCCTTGAAGGCTGTAGGGTCTGACAGGGTCCAATGCACAAGGGCCAGGGCGAGCTTTTTCTTCATGTGTTTCTCGTTATCTGTGTCGTCACGCTGGAAAGGAAGTTCATGGGGACGTTGTCTTTTGTGTCCCCAAAAGACACAGAGCCTGGCATGGAGTAATCATCTCGGATCGATCTGTTTAGTGGATGAACGGATAAAAGTTCTGCTAGAAAAGTCCCGTGGAGGACGTAGGGTTAGGGGAGTCTGAAGGAAGACAAAGAAGGAGTTTCAGGGTCCGGGAGAAATGAGTTTGAAAGGAGGAAAAGTGGCCGGAGCAGCGAGGAGTCTCCCAGGGAGGGAGTGAACCAGACAGAGGGAATTGAGAGGGCAGGGACTCGGCGTGGTCTGGAGCAGAGCTCTGGGATGACGGCTCAGGCACAGGAGCCCTGGCACATAGTAGGCCCTTCGTGACCTAAACAGCAGGAAGTCGTTGCCTTCGAGGGGTGCAGCCAGGACCCTCCCTGGTGCTTGTGCACATACAGGAGCGTGGCCCTCAGCAGGTGGCATCCGGACCAGGGCTCTGAGGGCAGGGAGAAGGGGACAGAGTCTCCTGGGTGTCCCAGTGTAAGGGATTGCGATGCTGTTTGCCGAGGTTGGAATGGGAAATGGCAAGCAGCCCTCTGAGTCAACTGTCGCATGATGAACATGATGCCCGGCCCCTCTGAGGAGGAAATGGAAGGTAAATTCACAATGAATGAGGCCTTTAAAGCTTCTGTCCAACTCCAGTCTTTACCACAAGAAGGGTCATCTGGGTTCTGAAAAGTAAGCATGTCTCTGTCCCACGCACCAGGCAGGGGTGTTTGGGCCATGCGTTGGCCAGCAGACTGTCCCCCTGTGGGGTAGCCTGTGCTGCCAACCTAGGGACATGTCCACGAACCCGACCAGCAGAGTGGGAGAAACATGGTATGCTCTTCTTATTTGCAGTCAGCTAAAATTAGGGAGCACCTCCAGTCTGCCAGGCTCTGCCCCGGGGCCGTCACATACCCGTGTGATTGAATTCCGCCCCGCTGCCTCATGGGCAGAAATGCTAGCTCCGTTTACAGCTGAGAACACCGAGGCTCTGAGGACTCAGCCGGGGCCACCTAGTGTGCAGATGGGGCACGTTGCAAACTCTGCTGTCTCTTGTTCCAGAGAACTCCACGGCTAGTGTGAGTGAGGCAGAAAGGAAGGCCCAAGTGTACTACCGGGCATGTATGAATGAAACCAGAATCGAGGAGCTCAAGGCCAGGCCCCTGATGGAGCTGATTGAGAAGGTGAGTTCCCCGGGCAGACGTTCCCGATCGCCTGCCCATGTCACCTGCCTGCCCCTCTGGCTCTCACCTCAGCTCTCAGCTACCATGGGGACCTGGCCACCTCACACCTCGGCCAGCTGGACTGTAGAGCCTGTGGGGGCTGAGTGTGTGTGTGTGTGTGTGTGTGTGTGTGTGTGTGTTTCTCTGTGTGGGTGGGAATATTGTGTGTGTTAGTGTGGGGATGTATGTCGGCATCTGTTGTAGATGTCTGTCACACATATGTGTGTCTCTCTGCATCTGTGTGTGGGACAAGGGCCATATTTACAGGGAAATGTTGCTGCTTCCTTTTCCTCAGAGGGCGTGTTGTGTGTCGGGGGGTACGTTGCAGAAGAATCAACAGAAAGTCTTTTTTTTTTTTTTTTTTGCGAGGAAGATCAGCCCTGAGCTAACATCCGATGCCAGTCCTCCTCTCTTTTTGCTGAGGAAGATTGGCCCTGGGCTAACATCCGTGCCCATCTTCCTCTACTTTATATGGGACACCGCCACAGCATGGCTTGACAAAAGCGGTGCGTTGATACGCGCCCGGGATCCGAACTTTCAAACCCCGGGCCGCCAAAGCAGAGCGCACGCACTTAACCACTGCACCACCGGGCCAGCCCCCAACAGAAAGTCTTGGACCAGAAGCAGAGCCCTCCCTGGAGGAGGCGCCCTGAGCTGGGGCCTCCCCTTCCTCCTGCAGGGTGAGCCTTTCTTCTGGGCACCTCCCAGTTGGCCTTGGATGGACTCCGAGGGGGCCGCCCAAGGCTGGCCAGGCTGCCTGGCGCACACAGAAGGGTGGCCGTGGATGTTTTCTGGCTGTCCCGTGCTCCTTCAAGGCCCTGCCTCCTAGCTCGGTGCTGGGAAGGCATTGTGGCAGGGGTGGGAGCTGTGGGCACTGGGGACCGTACGGTCTCTCCTCTCTGGCACAGGCCCCACATGCCAGCTTGTGCTGAGCCAGAGAGGACCAAGGAGATTAAAAAAATCCCAACTCTGGGGCTGGCCCGGTGGCGCAAGCAGTTAAGTGTGCGCGCTCTGCTGTGGCGGCCTGGGGTTCGCCGGTTCGGATCCCGGGTGCGCACCGCCGCACCATTTGTCAAGCCATGCTTGGCGGCATCCCATGTAAAGTAGACGAAGATAGGCACAGATGTTAGCCCAGGGCCAGTCTTCCTCAGCAAAAAGAGAGGAGGATTGGCAGATGTTAGCTCAGGGCCGATCTTCCTCACCAAAAACAAAAACAAACAAACAAAATCCCAACTCTGAGAGAAACTGAAGTACAGACCATAGCTTATCAACCTTTTAAAAAATATGGAGCCTTTTTTTTTCCATAGGCAAGATTGAATTTATGCTCTACTAGGAATTACAGCCGTGTGATTCAGTATTCAAAAAGTGAACAGACTACAGGCAAGATCTCCTTCCCATCCCCATCCCCCGCCATCCAGGGAGCAGCCACTGTGTAGATTCATGGCTCGCTGGTCTGGGATAAGTCTTGCTCTGTCCAGCATCTCCTGCCCACTGGTCAGAAACCCCTAATGAAGACCATCTCTTTTGTTTGCTCTTGAGGCTCAGAGAGGTCAGTTGACTGCTGCAGTGTTCACAGAGCAGGTCAGCCCCAGAAGCAGAATTCACACCCGGGTCCCCCACCACCTCATCACCTCCCTGTTCCCTCTCTCTCCCCACAGCTCGGGGGCTGGAACATCACAGGTCCCTGGGACAAGGACAACTTCCAGGACACCCTGCAGGTGGTCACCTCCCACTACCGCACCTCGCCCTTCTTCTCCGTCTACGTCAGCGCCGACTCCAAGAATTCCAACAGCAACGTGATCCAGGTGAGCCAGCCTGGACCACAGGAGGAGGAAGGGGTGTGACCTCATGGTCTCTTCTGAGTTTAGCAAGCGCTGGGGTAGGGAGACTTGCCCTGGGCAGCAGGCTGCTGGTTTCTGAGCCTGGGTTATTTCTGGAGGCTCCCAACCACGAGATTTTTACAGGCAAGAAGTTATGAAAGGGTAGCCTGCTGTGCTTGGGGAGGTGGGGTCACTGAGCACAGATGACTCCTTGGGGTTCTAATTGGTCACCGTGGGCTCCAGGACAGCTAGAGCCACCTCCTGGTCCCCCTACCTCAACCTCCGGTCTTTGTGGCTCTGCTTGGAGTGGCTTTGAGTCCAGCTCTTCCTGCCAGAGCCAGCCCCAGACTGAGTGTCAGCACACCCAGGGGGACCCCAGCACTGGCTCCCACCCTCAGATGCAGAAGCGAGAAACCCAGGCTGGGGGTCAGGAAGGCTAAGTTCCCTCCTATTTCTGCCACTCATTCACTGTGTGACCTTGGGCAAGTGCCTCAACCTCTCTGAGGTGCAGTTTCCTTATCAATCTAATGAACTATAACGCTACTCTAAGTATGTCAAGGTCTGGCCCATAAGGCTCTGAGAGTAGCTTTCAGGAATTGACCCTCCCTTACCTGCACTCGGCAAGCTTTTTACTGGCACTTTCTCCTTGAATCTTTGTTCCAGCTCTGAGGGTTAGATATTATTTCCCCTGTTTTCCAGATGAAGAACCTGCAGATCAGACAAATTCAGTAACTTGACCAAGGTTACACAGCTTGTGAGTGGCTCTTAACCACTGTACCATCTTGGGAAGTGCTGAATGAAATTGAGGTGCTCTGCCAAGGCTAGGAGGTGTTTAAGGAGGAGGGTGGCTCTGTCTGGCCCTTCAGAAGGGCCCACAGTCCCTGTGGCTGACCACGCATGTGGGCAGGAATGCAGCCCCCCATGTATCTGTCCCCGCCCCGGGTGGGCCCATCCCAGGGGTGGCCCCAGCAACCAGTTCATGCTCCTGCTGGGACCCGAGCTGGCCCTGTTGCCATGTGCCAGCCGTCCCCAGGGTGGGCGGAGGCCATGCAGTGAGCATGTGCAATGGGAGATGCCCTCTCACTCCCGCCTGTCTCTCCAGGTGGACCAGTCTGGCCTGGGCTTACCGTCAAGGGACTATTACCTGAACAAAACCGAAAATGAGAAGGTGAGTATAGTATTCAGAAAGAGTGGCCCCTGCCCCCAGCCCACCTCTCTCCGTGGCTCACCCCACTCAGTGTCCCCTCAGTGTCCCCCCGTGCAGGTCTTTGAAGCTAGAGGAGCACAGAGCTGTCACTTACCTGATGGGTGACGGGCTGTCCCTGGCAGGTGAGGGGGCCCTAGGCTGGCTGTTTCACATTCACGCATCGCAGGCACAATAGACAGGGGACAGGTGTCATCTGTCCCTATTCTAGAGCAAGGCAGCGATAACAGCCACCACCATTTGTGGGTGCTAAGCCTTCTATATACATCACCTCTGGCCCTCCCAGTAACCCCGCAGATAGTGAACGTCTCTGAACTTCGTTCACCTCATCTGTCACTAGGGTATTATTTTTACCTTGCCTTCTACAGAGGAGGGAATAAGGCCCAGAGATGCTAAGTGACCTGCTCGTGGTTACACAGCCAATAAATGCTGAGACTGAGATTTACATCCAGATCTACTCACTCCAAAGCCCATGACCTTACCTCCCCCCGGCTGCCTCTCGTGATGTCCCAGGGAGACCTGGCCTGAGGTTCCTCATCTGTCCGTTCATTTTTCCACCAACTTGTATTGAGCAAGCGTCTGTGAAGTGCCTGATGCTGGGGAGATAGTGGTGAACGAGCCCGGCGTGGTCCCTGCCCCACGGGGCTGAGTCTAGTAGAGGAGGCAGATGTTAATTAACTAACCTCCCAGTAGAGGCATAATGACAAATTGTGATAAGTGATGGGTGACTGAGAAAGTTTAACAGGACGTAATTCATATCTGGGGGCACGGTAGAGGAGGGTGGTTCAGAAAAGGTGCCTTCCAAGAGCTGAAAGATGGCCCCGTTGGCGGCTTTCATGTGAGGAGCATCTGGGAGGGAGTGTGGGCGGGGACAGCAGGGACCAACCCCCGTGGGGGCCTGTGGCTTTCTCCTGAGGGCCGTGGGGAGCCAGCGGAGAGGCGCAGCACCAAAATCATTCTTGAAGCTGTGTTTCCTGCAGGTCTCCTGGGGGAAGCGCCCAGCCCCCTCACACCCCGCGCTGGGCCACAGCTGGCCCTGCCCAGGCCTGCTCCCTGTGTCCCTGTGGGCAGTGAGTGGCAGCCACTGACAGACTGGGGATGGTGGGTCCCACAGGTGCTGACAGGATACCTGAACTACATGGTCCAGCTGGGGAAGCTGCTGGGCGGAGGGGACGAGGACAACATCCGGCCCCAGATGCAACAGATCCTGGACTTTGAGACAGCGCTGGCCAACATCACCATCCCCCAGGAGAAGCGCCGGGATGAGGAGCTCATCTACCACAAAGTGACGGCGGCCGAGCTGCAGGTACTTGAGCGAGGGCTGAGATGGAGGCTAGGATAGCCACAGGGCTCGGGACATAGGGCACTGGGCTGGAGGTTTTTACACCCACTTCGTCAGATCCTCAGAACAACCCTATGAAGCAGGGATGGTTGTTATACCCAGTTCACAGAGGGAAAAACTGAGGCTTAGAGATGTAAAGTTGCCTGCTGAAGGCCACACAGCTAATGACTCCAAAGCTAGTCTCTTGCCCTACGCTGGGCTGCTTTTGTGTAACAGCATTTCCCTGGGGAGAGTCTCTGGCTATGATAATAATAGCTCACTTTGATTGGGCATTTCCAGTCTCTTGAGCGCCAAGAACATCAAACTTGCTGAGCAGCAAACAATAAACGTGAGGAGTGGGTGCTGTGGTCACTTCTGCCTTTCCAAGCCAGGAGGTTAAGTGACATGTTCAAGGCTTCGAGGCTCCTAAGTGGCCGGGGAACTGCGCGTTGCACTCAGGCTTGGCTTGCTGAAGCTCTGCTCTTGACTGCGTCTCCTGGCGACCTCCTGGAAGTGTAGCGGGATTGGGGTCAGGACTGCGATGCTCTCTGTAACTGGGTTTAACCCATCTGAGAAGCTGACGTCCCCTCTGTCGGTCAGCCCCTGCCAAAGGCTTTACCCTGCTGGCTGCTTGGGACTTGAGGGTGGCAAGTTGATTGCCAGCCAGTTCCTTCTTTCCAGTTCATCAGGTGGTGGGGTCCAGACTTATCCCAGGCCCCCGGGGTTGCCGAAGAGTCAGCAGATGGCCTCGTTTTATCTTCCTGTTTCCTGCTATCGCCCAGGGATGCTTGCTAGGCCTCGCTCCCCTGCTGGGGAACATGTCTGGGCCACTTGTGTGGGGCTCCACCAAAATGTCTCCTCCCTTCTTCTCTACTTTCTGTCCAGCCGAGTCCTGCCCATCCGTTAAGGTTTGGCTCATTTCCTTCTCCTTTCAGCACGAACACCTAGGTCCCTACCCTTTTTCTCCTTCATTCCTCCCTCTGATGAGCACATATGGGGCCACCTTGGGGCCTTGCTCTTGACGTGCTTCTAGGCGAGTGGGGCCACCAGTGAGGGAACAATCCCAGACTTCTTGCGGAGAGCTTTGGGCAAGAGAAGCAGAGCACTGGGGCCAGGGGTGGGCCAAGCCAGGGAAGATGAGTCTAAGGAATGGGTGAGCAGTAGCTGGGCAGACCCAGTGTCCCACGGGAGGTGCAGCCCTGCAGAGGCTGGGGATGAGGAAAGGAGAGCCTCCTTCTGGGTGCCAGCTGCCCATTAGGTCCCCAGAGGAGCTGGCATCGGGGTGAGTGGTGCTGGGTGGGTTGTTATGGAGACCAGCAGCCTGTGTTGGGCACCATCTGGCACTGTTTTTCTGCTCTGAGGCCAAGAGGTCAAGCGAGATGCTGTTTGTGCAGCATAATTTGGTTTTCTCCAGCCGCCCGGTTTTTAGCCTGAGAGAGCCACAGCAGTCCCTCAGCCCCCCGTAGTGGCCGTGATGCCACCTGACTGCCGCCAGAGTGGAGGAGAAGACACTGTGGCCCTGGGCACATCAGCCCCAGCATGGCTTCCAGACTCTACCGGCAGGCGCCCAGTCATCATTGCTTTGGCTCTGTTCTTCCAAGCAAGAAAGAAAGGCTTTTCCTCCTCCCAGCTGCAGAGCTGCCCGGGTGGGGAGGATTTTAGCAGAGGCCACCGCCTGGAGTGGTGTGAGCCCTGGGCTTGGAGTCAGAAGATTGCTCCGGCCCAGCCCTGCCACGAGCCGTGTGACCTTGGGCAAGTCACGTAACCCCCCTCTTTGAGCCTTGGGTTCCTTTCCTTGTAAAATGGGGCTTTGTTTGCTCATTCACACCTGCTCTGTTCCAGAACACAGAGACAAATGACAGGCAGCCACTCATAAGGCTCAGTGGTTCTTAACTTTAAGTCACAGGGTCTTTTGAGAACAAGGTGAAAAGTATGGCGTGTCTCCCAAAAGAAAAGAGCATAGGTACATATAAAAAAAATTGTCTAACATTTAAAGAAGTCCTGGACCCCTGAAGCCTGGTGTCCTAGATAAGAGTCTCTGGCTGGCCTGCCCACGGGGTTGTGAGAGGATGAGATGAGGCGGGGGATGAGATTTCATTTTGTAAACTGACATGCACAATTCAAATATATATTATAATAGTCATTATTAGTATTATTCCTTTGTTATCAGTGATGCCAGCCCACGTCTCCAGCTCAATCAATTTGATTCATTCCACCTTTGGACAGAGAATACCTTGTTGTTCCCTGGTATCTGGAAATTTGGTTTTATTCCCATATTCCAGGTGACTCAGGGAAAGGCACTCCAGCCTTCACAGTGTAATTCTAGGCCAGCCCTGCTGGAGTACAAAATGGCTCCAGGCTAGCCCCGAGCAGAGTCTGAATTCAGAGCCATCAATCAAATGTCCTTCTGTTGCTTCTCTGGGGGTTTGAGGACCTTTCCATTCCTTTCTAGGACCTTCCACACCAAAGTTGTTTGGGAATGAGCTCCATCCTCTGCTCTAAATTCTCCAGCTGAGATAAAGCCTGATAGCATCTTTCTTTTCTCTCCCACTTTGCAAGCCTACTTGAGCTGGTTGGTTCATGACCAGCAGTCCTCTTTGGCTGCGGGTGTGGAAAATAGAGCTCATCAGTGTGCCCCAAAGGATTTGAGTCACAAGTGGAATGTCCTAGTTGGTTAAAACAGCCATCTCCATGGAGACGGACCTAGGCACACGTGTTTAAGTTAGGCGTTTGCTAAAGCAGTAAAGATTGAAAATGTGAAAATTCTGGTATTCAACACACACCTTATCTCAGATTTGTGGGAATTTACCTGCACAGAACACCAGCTCGCCCTAAAGGAACAGGCCTGCGTGTTAGGTACACAGGGATTTATCACCATCTGATATCTGTACCCTGATCAGAGTTCCAGTCACCTGCAGTTTATGACGCTCTTGTTAATCGCATCAACAATGACGTTTTGTAGACTTGGAGAATTTCCCCGGGGTCTTTGCCAGCAGGTCATGCAGGCAGGTGGCTCCTAAGTGTTGAGCCCTATTTGACTTTCTCACCTGGACACCTCCACGGTCTGCAGCCACAGAAACGTTAGGGGGAGCCCCAGAGGTTACCTGCCCAAGGGGCTCCTGCCAGGAAGAGAGAGAGAGCAGATAGACTAGGGAGAAAAGAAACTCAGCTTTACTGAGCAAGCCAGTCCCTCAGGGCACAGAGCAGCCACCCCTGGGTGGGGGATCGTTCTCCTCATTTTACAGAAAGACTACAAAATGGCTTGAGGTCCCAGAACTGACTCGTGGTGGGGACTCCAATCCAGGTCTTCTCACTGAGAGACGGGGCTCTTCCCAGCTCATCTCGCTGCTGGGCAGACAGGCAGGCAGGGATATGCTGGAGCCCACTGGGCACAGCTCTTCCCGACTCTGTGGGTGGTTTGCAATAGGTCATGGTGGGAATACAGATCAACCCCTGCCGTCGGTGAGCCAGTTGTTCAACTTTAGCAGCACGCCACTGCCTGTAGGACCTGCCCTCCTCTGTCCTTGGAGGTCCTTGTTCCCCAGCGTCTGAGCTGCCCTTTAAAATCAGACGAATGCACTTGTGTTTTACACCACACAGTCACCAGTTAACCATGTGACACTGGGAAAGTCACCTTAGTTCATCTGCAAATTCAGCATCTGTCAAGTGGGAGGTTTTTCTGGCTGCCTCTCTCATTGATGGCGTCATAGGTATTTACCAGCAGGTTATAGATTCCTCTGAGATTATAGATTGAATTTACATTATTGATTGATCTTCCCGTATGAAGGCCATTTATAACGCTTCTCTTACTTCCTTTATTTGTCTTGCGTTTTGCCCTTTTTCGAGGGAACAGAGAACAGAATTTGGAATCAGACAGGCCCAGGACCACTCTTGGTAGAACTTTAGCAATGATTAGGTTGTGCGACTTTGTAATCAAAACACTCACAAAACAATAATTGGGACCTTGAGAGAGAGCCCAGCGTGGCTGGAGGCTGGCTGGTGGGCAGTGGAGACGCTGGCTGTGCGCCCTGAGACCCTGCAGACAGATGGAGCTCTGAGCGTGGGGCTGCTGTCAGGGTGGGCCCAGAGCGAGGGCAGCCTGCTAGAAGCTGTGAGTTATGCACAGCTGGCGTGTGCCTCTGTGGGGAGGGAGCCCCAGTGAGGGGCGCATCTTAAATTATCTTAAAATAGAACTGACCACTTCTTGTGTGTGCATCAGCTGACCTGAGGGCTTTTCCTTTCTTGCTGGAGTTCTCATTCTACTCTTGCTTTCCCAGATCCATGCCTGAGAAAAATCCCCTGTGGACCAAAGCAGTTACACATTATACGACTCTTGTTCTTGAATTTACAGTCTTACAGAAGACCAATCATATAGAGGCAACTGATGTTCCAGAAACACGTGTTGAGTAGAACAAACAGGATTAACCCGTTTAATCCTCACACTAATTTTGTGAAGTGGATTCTGTTATTATGATGATCCCCACTTTTCAGATGAGATCCCGAGGCACAGAGGGGTTTATCAACTTACTCAAGTTATACAGCTGGGAAGTAAGAGCTGGAATATGAACCCAGACAGTTTGGCTCCAGATTCTAGGTGTTTATCCATTATGGGCCCATCTGAGACTCAGTTTCTTCAAGAATAAAGTGGGGTTAGTAGTACCGACTGCCTAGGCTTGTCAGGAGGGCCCACAGAGAAGCCGTGTGAGTCGTTTGCAGTGGCGCCTGGCACAGGAGGGGCTTGATGCACGGTATTGCAGCTGTCACCCCTCTTACTCCATCCTCGTTCTGTTTCAAGTTCAAGTTTGGTGTCTGACTCCTTGGAATTCCATCTGCAGCGTCCCTGACAAAAGCCAGCCCAGTGCTGCAGACAGCTTCCAGCTCTTCGCTCTGGCCGAGGGCGGAAGGCATGATGACACCTTCAGAAGAACGTCCTGGAGACCTGGGCTCTGAGGAGAATCCGCCGGCCAGAGTCACACTGTCCTCTTCCCTTCCAGGCCTTGGCGCCCGCCATCAACTGGCTGCCCTTCCTCAACACCATCTTCTACCCCGTGGAGATCAATGAATCTGAGCCTATTGTCATCTATGACAAGGAGTACCTTGGGCAGGTCTCCGCCCTCATCAACACCACCGACAAGTGGTAAGGGCCACCCAGCGGCCTCTGGGGTCACTCACTGCTGCCCTCTTCTCCGGCAGAGTGGGTGGGGGTGGAGGGGTGACAGACTGACTCGGGAAAATGGGCCCTGCGCTGGCTTCCATGAAAGGCGGCAGGGCACCCGGCCCCTCTGCCTACCAGCTTGTTGCCCTGGGCAGGTTTCTCATCTTTCCCAGGCTCCTTTTCCTCACCTGTAAAGTGGGGATACAAATAGCACCTACCAGGTAGGGTTGTTGTGAGTGAAATAATCCCTGTGAAGTGTTTTAACATAGTGCCTGCCATGGAATGGGACTCAGTAAATGTTAACTAATATTTTTACTTAATATTTATGACTCTTTTTTATTTCAAAGATTTGTTATAGAAATTTTTGAAAATTATACCAAAAAAATTAAAATTACCCAAAACACTACTGTTGATCTTATGGGATGTGTGTGTCTATTTGTGAATGTCCATATGTAGAAAGCAAGCCTGTATATGAGAGAGAGAGAGATGAATTTTCTAATACAAGGTTCCTTTTTTTTCCCATTATTATGACTGCATGTATAGTCTGCTTTCCCCTTTACCTTCATCATAAGCATTTTCCCCCTGTCATCCCAAATCCTCTGCAGAGCTCATTTTTCATGGCGACATAGTATTCCATTGAGTATAAATATGATTATTCACTCACTCCTTCCCCTGTTGTCAGACATTTAGGTCAGTTCCAGTTTGAGGCTAGATGTTCACCGTACTGAACATCTCTTTGTGCAAAGATGACTTCTTTGCAAAGGTGACAACAGCCACAGATGGTTCTCTGTGCCCCAGGGGAGGAGGCAGTGAGGCTGTCCTTCGTAGAGACCTTGGCCTGGCTGGGCAGGGCTTCCTTTCTTGCCCCTCCGATTCTTAGGCCCCCTTTCTTGTCTCTGGCCTTATGGCCGGGCATCTCCGAGCTTTGGAAATAGCAGCCTCCTCCGTGCTCCCACCCAGTAACAGGCACCGTCCAGGGTGAGTCTCCACACTGCTGCTTCACAGCTTCCAGACAAAAGGCAGCTAAGCAGCAAGCATTTAGGGAGCACTGGTGGTGTACAAGTCATTGCACTAGGCACTGAGGGGTTTTCCACAGAAGGCCTGACCTCTGTCCTTGCAGAGCTGATGTTTCGTGTGCTTGGAGAGCAGTAACCAGCCAAACTGGGGCAGGTGGGGAAGAGCCTGGGATCAGAAGGCCAGGTCTGAGCGCCCCCTAGAGGTCAGTGGGGGAAGGCCTGGGACACTTCCAGCCCCGGGACACTTCTGAGCCTGTCTGGTCTCCTCTTGCCCCAGCCTGCTGAACAACTACATGATCTGGAACCTGGTGCGCAAGACAAGTTCCTTCCTCGATCAGCGCTTTCAGGACGCCGATGAGAAGTTCATGGAAGTCATGTACGGGACCAAGAAGGTGAGCCTGTGACTGTGCATTCCCATTCAAGTGCCGACCACCTACTGTGTGCCAGGCCCTGACCCTCCAGGGCCATGGAACTCGTGAGGACGGTGGAGGAAGGCAGAGAATGAAGAGGGCCACTGAAGGGGTTTGCCCAGCTGTCCCTGGGCTCAGAGCCAGCCGGGGGTGGACAGAAGCTTCCAGGAGGAGGTGGTTACACCAAGTCTTAAAAAGTAAAGAGGAGTCTTAGCGACTTAGCTAATTTACAGCAAAGCATAGCTTCTGTTCTCTCTCTTCCAACTCCTTCTCGATGGTGATAATGATAAACGCTTTCCTTGTATGACCCGTGTGATCTTCACATCCCTGCGAGGTGGGTACCATCATCATCCCCCTTTTACACAGGGGCCCCCCCATAATACTACTTCTTCCCCATAAACATAAAGCACTTGCAGCAGCACGTGGCTCGTGGCAAGTGTGACACGAGTGCTCACTGATGTTGTCCTCCTCGCCCCAGACCACGGGGTCTCCACCCACCTTTAAATGCCGCCCCCCATGACCCCTGCCAGCCACTCCCACCTTTTCCCCAAGGAAGGGGCAGTTGCCCTCATTCGTGCAGCTGACAGATGTGTATTCGTGGAACTTGTGCCCCCATGTGCCAGGCTCTGAGCCCAGTGTGGGGGTCCTGAGACAAGTGAGGTGCGCATGTGCCCCAAGAGCCCCGTCTGCTGAGGGAGGCGATAGGAACCGGCCAGTCCTCATATATTCTGATGGGGTACCCCATGCTAGGCCCCAGCCACAGAGCAGTCAAGACTGCGGTGCCAAGCCCTCCTGGCACACCCTGCCCCCACCCCGGACAGCATCTAGTGAGACCCCAGAGGGCAGGCAGAGCTGGCTCCAGCTGGACCCTGCCCCCTTGGTCCCTCCCAGAGTCTAGTGGAGTAGGCGGAGCCAGATAAGGATGGGCAGAAAACGGCAGGGTGTGGGCTCCTGTCCCCCGCCCTGGAGTTCATCCTGGGAAAAGGTCTCCCTTTCTTTCCCATCCCCATGTACACTGCCTGGAAAGAGACTGAGGGAGAGGGTGGCTGGGAACAAGCCCTGCTCCTGACAAGAGGGGCTTCTGAGGGCACCACAGGGCCTCAGCCATGAGAGCCGCCCTGGCCCTGTGGGAAACGTCAAGGGCAAGAGCCAGCTGCCCTGCCTCGCTGACCCACCCTCCTGCTCCAACTGCACCTGACTTGGACGAGCCCTGGGTGAGCCCTCAGGTCACAGACGTGACAAGGCGTGGACTCTGTCCCCTGGAGCACTTGGTCTCCCCTGGGACGTTAAACAGGAAGGTTCTGACCAGGACCCGGGATGATAGAGAGATGGCTATGTGGAGCGTGCACCTGCATCATTGCTCACCCACCCGGGACACAGATGAGGAGACTGAGGCTCAGGGAGGTAAAGGGATTTCCCAAGTCACCCAGCGAGGAAGCAGCCAAGCTCAAAATCAGAGCCAGGTCTGGATGACTGCAACTCTTCAGCCCTTTCAGCTACTCACTAGTGATAATGATGATGATAATAATGATAATAAATCATATCATTATCAAACGTTTGCCTTTTATAGGCATTATCTCACCAAGTTCCTGCAACAGCTCTGTGTTAGGAACTGTTATCATCGTCCCATTTTACAGATGAGGAAACCAAGGCTCATTGAGGGGAGGGGATTTGTTCAAAGTTGCCCAGCTCGTCCATGAAGTGTGGGCTCTCAAACCCAGTATATCGGATTCCACAGCCCAGACCCCAAAGTCTGCACCACTCAGCCTCTGCTCTGAGGAACCAGGAGTTAAAACTGAGCTTCCTGGGGATCGACAGGGGCTGGGGCGGGGAAGGGGGAGTGGGGAGTTGTTAAATGGTATAGCGTTTCAGATTTATAAGATGAAAAGTTCTGGAGATTGCACAACAGTGTAAATATACTTAAACTACTGACCTGTACACTTAAAGTGGTTAGGATGGTAAATCTCATGTATATTTTACCACAATTATAAAGATTTTTTTTTTTTTTTTTATTTACTTTTCCCCCCAAAGCCCCAGTAGATAGTTGTGTGTCACAGCTGCACATCCTTCTAGTTGCTGTATGTGGGACGCGGCCTCAGCATGGCCGGAGAAGCAGCGCGTCGGTGCGCGCCCGGGATCCGAACCCGGGTCGCCAGCAGTGGAGCGCGCTCACTCAACCACCAAGCCACGGGGCCGGCCCTACCACAATTATAAATAGATAGAGCGAGCAAGCGAGCTCCCCAGGAGCAGGCTCAGGGTGCAGGGTGCTACTCTAACTGATGAGGTTCTGAGGGCTAGTGGGGCACAGGGCGGCCTTGGCAGAAGCAAGGGCAGCTGGGAGACCCCGGAGGTGGGAGGCTCTGAGCCAGGGGTCCCTGGATGCCCCAGGACTGAAGGGTGAAGGATGCTGCTCATCGGTTCCTTATTCTCCAGCCCTCCCTACCCCCACCATGACTGCTTCTGGGCCCAGGCCAGGTCCGTTCGCTTGGGTCCAGCACACTTCAAAGCCCTGTGCCCGCCGTGTGACCTTGGGTAGTCCTTGTCCCTCTCTGAGCCTCAGTGTTCTCATCTGTTGTTTGAGATCATCCCTGACCTCATCTCACAGGCCTCTTGGGAGTGGCCTCCATTTGGGAAAACACTTTTAATTTGTAAAGCTGTGTAGAGCGTCCAGTTGTCCATCCTTGTAGGGAGGGAGCATAACATAAGGAAACAGCATGGAATTTTTGGTCAGAAGATCTGAGTTTGAAATGCTGCTTCTAACCACACAACCTTGGGCAAATCACTTAATTGAAGCAGGTGGCTCAGTCTTCCCATCTGTAACAAGGGATAACTAATCCTGCCCTGCTTACCAGAGGGCTGTCTGGGATTACATGAGGGGACCCCACAGAGTCTCTTCTAAAGGCTACGGCACTCCACGCCAGCTGTTTGTCGTTAGTTACTGTCCATTTATGATTTGAGAGTTCCGGCAGCTGGGAAGGCACCCCCGCTGGGAAACCCCTCTCCCCGCCCCAGCTTAGAGGAGCTTGTGTCACAGTGAAGAACAGGGAAAATACAGCCAGCGCAGGGTGGACGAGGCTGGCCCGCCACCTGCTCCTTGTCATCCCAGCCTTGGCTTGTAGCTCACCTCCAAGACGAACACTCCCTGACCCTTGCTCCTTGTGCAGATTTTTCTCATCATCCTGTAGCCCTTGCAGAGACTTCATGACTCAGAGGCAGTGAGTGTGGCCTCTTTGAGGGAAGACATTGGAGTCGGGCTTTTCTGGGCTCAAATCCCACCTCAGCCACTTACTCTCTGGGAGATTCCTTTGGGCAAGTGCTTTATTTATTTTATTTTTTTTATAATTTTATTTATTTATTTTCCCCCAAAGCCCCAGTAGATAGTTGCATGTCACACTTGCACATCCTTCTAGTTGCTGTATGTGGGACGCGGCCTCAGCATGGCCAGAGAAGCGGTGCGTCGGTGCGCGCCCGGGATCTGAACCCGGGCCGCCAGCAGTGGAGCACCCGCACTTAACCGCTAAGCCACGGGGCCAGCCCTGGGCAAGTGCTTTAACCTCTGTGTGCCTCAGTTTCTTTATCTGTAAAAATGAGCACAGAGAGTACCTGCCTCGTAGGGTTATTATGAGGATTCTATGGGAGAGGGCCCCAGCCCCCACTCAATTAACATTTACCACTATTGCTGCCGTTGTTATTGTTATTACATGTCTGTCTCCCATTGGATGTTCTGGGCATTCTCATTGAGCCCCTTGAGGGCAAGACCCGTGGACCATTCATCTCTAGATTCCAAAGACCTAGCACAGTCAGGGTGCAGAGGAACTGCTCAGAGAACACTGGATTCGTGAATTAATGAATGCATGTGTGAGTGAATGGGTTGATCTAAAGCCTCTCCTGGGAAGACAATGAAGAAGAATCGGTCCATGCTTCGCCCATCATAGCCTGGAGCCTCCATGGGGCCAAGAGTTAGAATCCCCTGGTCCTGACCTCCTGCCTGGTCAGCCTCGGCCAGATCCAGGTGCAGCCTCTGTCCAGGGTAGGCTTCACACCTGAGGAAGGGCAGGTGGGGCTGAGGGGACAGGAAAGGTATTCAGGTGGACACCTGGGTGGGAAGCTTAAAAGAACTTGCAGGATTAAACTAGAGAAGGCTAAGTGCCCTTCCTTCTTGCCTGGAAGAAGTGTTTTTAACTAAAGTACAATTTGCATACAATAAAATGTATACGTGAAGTACTCAGTTCACTGAGTTTTGACAAATGAAATCACCATGTCACCACCACCCCACCAAGACAGAGAACATTTCCATCTCCCATTTATCCAGCGCCCTCTGAGCAGCAAGGTCCTCATGCCCCTTGCCCATCAGACTCCCTACCTCGCACCCTGAGACAGGTGTGGATGGGTGTAGACAGGATCATACGCTGTGTGCTCGTTTGTGTCAGGCTTCTCTTGCTCAACATAATGTCTGCGAAATTCATCCATGTTGTTTGTGTTGGGAGTTCATTCCCTTTTGTTGCCAGGTGGTGTGCTATTGTATAAAAATACCACATTTAGTTTATCTGTCTGCCTGTCGACTGGCATTTGGGTCGTTTCCATTGAGGGCTGTTATGAAGCGGGCTACCCTGAACTGGAGTGGTGTTACCACCTGTTCCCCAGGGTTAAGAGGGCTCAGCTTCCTCTGTGGCGCGAGAGATTTACATGAGCAGGGCCACCACTGTGGTCATACAGACTGTCCACGGAGGGCTGCCTAGGCAGGGTAACGAGTGGGGCTGAAACTAGCTGGGGTGCTTGTCACCAAGCTATGCTCTGGGAGGCTGCAGCCCCACGGGGCGCCTGGCTCCACCTCACACAGAGGCATCCGAGGGGCTAGCGGGCTGGTGGGTGAGACCAAGACATTGAAGTCCTGAACCACTGTGGTGGTTCTTTCTCTAGGAGGCTTTAAATGGGGTTGGGGTCCTGGCCCTCTGAAGGTTTTCCTGTTGCTCGGGGGTAGGCAAGGTAACTTCCCAAGGTTCTTTGCCACCAGGATTCTTAGCCTCCTCCAGGAGGCAGGACAAGGTAGGGTGGGAGCAGAGGGTGTGGGGTCAGGCATGTCTGAGCTCCGGTCACTCTAGGACCCTGCACCAGCGACTTCCCCGGGCTGTTTCTGTTTCCTCATCTGTCAGGGGCCCGTCCTCCCGGCCTCCCAGGCTTGTTTTGATGGCTCAATAGGACATCATTTTTGAAGTGCTGCATGCAGAGCCTGGCATTCAGGAAATAGTTGATGGCGGTGATGAGGGATATTCCGTGGCCTCTTGGTCCAGTGCCTAAAATAACTTCCTCTGGGTCAGAAAAGGTCTCCCTGAAGTTCTGCAAGGAAGCACGGGCCCCAGCTGGTGCCACCTCCCAGACAGGAGGGGTTGGGAAGAAGGACCAGGCTGAGTAACCCTCTCTTGTTTCCAGACCTGTCTTCCTCGCTGGAAGTTTTGTGTGAGCGACACGGAAAACAACCTGGGCTTTGCCCTGGGCCCCATGTTTGTCAAAGCGACCTTCGCCGAGGACAGCAAGAACATAGTAAGTGCCTCCCCTGTGGACACGGGCTGTGACATCACACCCGCATGGCCCCTCGTGAACTTGACAGCCCATGCTCTCGTCTGCTCTGCACCTTCCCTACTCCAGGCCAGGGCTCCAGCCTTAACTCAAAGGTCCCATTTTCTAAAGCCTTGAGTAACGTGGGTTACTGAGAACAGCTACTATTACTGAGTGCCAGGGACTCCATCTGTGTTCTCTCATTTAACCCTCACGGCGGCCTGGCAGGGTTGTTCCAGCCATCTCCACTTCCAAGGGGGGCGAAGGACCCAGTGAGATCATGTTGGCAGAGCAGCTCTGGCCCAGAGGGTGCCATTTTTCCTACTCCACGGGTGACAGGCAGAGGAACATCATGCTACGCCCAAGGAGACAGCCAGGCTTCACCACTTCCTGGTTGGGTGAATTGGGACAATATTCTCATGTCACCTGTAACGTGGAGGTGGGAAGTCAGTCCCGCAGCGGGAGATTAAATGAGATACTACATATGAAGAGCATTGGCACAAAACGGGCTGAATGAATGGTACCTGTTACACGGTTACAGTTTTTATTACTGATGTTAATTATGAAGGTATCGTCTGCAGTTGAAGGTTAGCAAACTGAGACTCAAGTCTGTCACGTGACTTGCCTGTTAGCGGCTGATGCAGCATCTGTGCTGAGTCCTGCTGGCGGTCAGCAGCCCCTCTGCTCTTTCTGTTGCACGATTCCACCTTCCCCGGCTCTAGAATCTTCAGCCTCCAGGTCTGCCCGTGACTTTATTTCCCTTGAGAGCAGCCGTTCATCTCCAGCCAGAGCAGAGCATTTCTGAAACTGCTCCTCAGAACTCGAATTCTCTGGATTTTAAAGCCATTCCATCAAAAAGGAATTCTGTGGTCGAGTAAGTCTGGGAAAGGCTACATACTCTAGGCCTCTCGGAAAAGAATGTTACACTTAAGTGCATGTTACACTTAAAGGGTATGAAAAGGCCCGTAGGGAACAGACTTTTCCAATGTTCCCAAAGGCTTTCCTAGTGTGTTTGACCGTGAGCCCTGTTTACGGAAGTCCAGGCTCGTCCTGCAGGACATGAGAGTTCTAAGGAACCAGTTGGGAAAACTTGGCTATGGCTCCCCTTTTTAGCCCGCACCTGGGGGCCTGAGGCTTTGAGCCAAGACCTGAGTTTAGCCTCTGGCCTGGCGATATCCTTCTGCACGGGCTGCCCATTGCATTTAGGCAAGTCCAGTACCCAGGCCTGACTGGGTCAGCTTCTGTCTCCTCAGGCCAGTGAGATAATCCTGGAGATCAAGAAGGCGTTTGAGGAGAGCCTGAGCACCCTGAAGTGGATGGATGAAGACACACGGAAGTCAGCCAAGGAAAAGGTGAGGCTCGCCAGGTGCCTGAAGGGGGCAGCTGAGCCCGGAGGGCAGCAGCCGCAGGTGGAGGAGGACGTGTGAGGAGAGACTAGTTATATCTGGTGAGCACGGCGTGGATGTTGTCCTGCCTTCAGGGGGTGGACAGTCCAGCAGGATGGAGGGACGACCTTGAACACATGAGGGTGTTAATGACTCCATGAAAACAAACCGTGCTAAGTGTGTGAGGGAAGGTGCAGGGAGAGGCGATGATGCGGTCTGCTGGGGTGGTGGCCAGGGAAGGCTTCCCTTGGGCAGTGACGTTTAAGCAGGGAGCCGAAGGGTAAGTAGAAGTTGGCGAGAGAGGAATCTTTCCAGAAGGAGACGTGAAAGCCCTGAGGGGGGAGGAGCCTGGCCCTGTTTCCCTTTGGCCCAGACCCTGAGCCCGGCACCCACAGAGCTGGGGGCCAGCCCCGCCAGCCTTGCTGTGCACTCACTGTGCTCTGTGTCTCTCCTGTCCAGGCGGATGCAATCTACAACATGATAGGCTACCCGAACTTTATCATGGACCCCAAGGAGCTGGACAAAGTGTTCAGCGACGTGAGTGGCCCCCACCCTGCCCCCTTGCATTCCCCGATGCCCATGGGGGCCCCCACTTGGGAAAGGTCAGAGGCAGACTGGGACCGGATGGGGTGCTGCAGACACCAGGACTGTCCAGACCTCTTGCGATGCTGTGGTGTGAGGTTTGGGGGTGGATCGGGCACGAGGAAGCTGTTCCCTGCTCCTTCCTCTCCCGGGCCAGCTGGAGGCCCTGGCTCCCTGGAGCCACCAGCAGTCAATGCCCAGCAGTCGGTGGGCTGTGTGCCCACTGGAAGTGGTCACCTCCGTTTAATGAGTGGGAGATAATGGAGGTAACAGATCCTAGCAGGTGCAGAGAGAATTGGTGCCCCTAAATCATCAGAGGTGCAGTAAAGAGTTGAGCTCTCATACCACCTCCTCCTTCCCAGCCCCCAAGTTGCCTCCTGCCCCCAGGGTCCTCCCCACCTTCCCAGAGAAACCTGGACCTCTCATTTGCACCTTGAAATGCTGGTGGGAAAGAGGAGGTGTAAATCCCAGGTGGGCGTTACAGCTTCATTTAGGCAGCAGGGGTGGTTGATACACCCCTGGGGTTAGAGCTTTTGGCAAATTACTCTTTTAAATGGATTGTGCTTCTGCCCCCAAAGGTAAAGTTTTATATCTTCTTGTGATTGAAATTTGTGAATTCAGGCATTTTATAATAACCTCTCATCACGGTTTTATTTAAAACCTAAGAATATTAAAATTACTTGAGAATATGGGGCTCATGCTGCAGCCTTTTTCCTCGAGAATCATTTAAGATGCTCCAGGGTGTCGTGACATGTGACCAGAGGCTCCTGGAGGCAGCCCAGGCAGAGCCCACGGGATCAGAGTCCTGCCCCCAAGGGCCCAGTATTTTCCCAGAGCCCTGATGAGAAGCCGGAAAGCTCTGGAGTGAATCTAAGGGAAAACCTCGCTCCTGAAAAGAGCTGAAAGACTGGGCTGAGTGGTGGGAACGAGGTGCAGTAAGGCCTGTCCCCAGACGGTTCAGAGACAGATCGCAGCTTGATTTATGAGATCTGTGCTGTCCAGTGTGGTAGCTACAAGCCACAGATGGCTGTTTAATTAATTAAAATTAATTTACATTTAAAATTCACACTAGGCACATTTGAAATGCTCAGTAGCCGCATGTGGCTGGCATCTACTGTATTGGACAACACAGGCATGGAACATGTCCATCATTGCAGACAGTTCTGTAGGACAGCACTGGAGATGGTTCCTGCCCAAGGGCCGTGCAGCCCTGTGACACTGCTGGGTGTTGACACCTTGGGTGAGGCTCTTAGTGTGTCGTTGAAGGGGAGAGGGTACCAGGCCCCAGCAGGGTGAGGCCCAAGAGAAGAGCCAAAACCTGCAGCCCCAAGCCCTCCCTTCTAGCCTCTGACCTGCAGACCAGTCCCTTAACATGTGGGGTCTCAGTTTCCTCAGTTTTAGAAGAAGGGGTTTGCACTCAAGGATATGAGGTGCCTCCCAGCCTGGGCAAGCCCTGATCTTGGACTTTGCTCTCTTTTGTCCAGTACACTGCAGTTCCAGACCTCTACTTCGAGAACGCCATGCGGTTTTTCAACTTCTCGTGGAGGGTCACTGCTGACCAGCTCCGGAAAGCTCCCAACAGAGACCAGTGAGTCCCCGGGCCTCGCTGGGAAGGCGCTGGCTCCCAGCACGCAGGGGTGCTCTGGGCTGAGCTCACCCTTGTCACATACCGGCCATGTGCCAGATAAAACTGTCAGGAGTGGGTACTGTTGTTATCTCACTTTCCAGATGAGGAAACCAAGGACCAAGGAAGTGTTGTCCAGCCAGGAGCTGGGATCTGCCCGAGTCTGTGTGCCCCCAGCGCCCAGCCTGTTGGCAGAGTAGCCTGGCCTCTGGAGCTGAGCGGACCTGGCATCACGTCCCAGCTCTGCCACTTCAACACTCGGAGCCTTTACTTCATTATCTGCAGATGGGATGGGAGGAGCCAGTTCTTGGGTCGCTGTGCCAGTCAAGAGTGAGAACTTCTGGGGAGTGTCTGGCACGGAGGACACCCTCAGCTAGTTTCCTATAATTCCTCACTAACAGGAATGGTGGATTCTCAGGGACAGTTCCCCCACAGAGGGAAGAATCTGGATGGGCTTCTGACAGCTGTGGTTCCCAAACCTCACTGCACAGCAGAACCCTCTGGGGAATTTATTTTTTTTAAATACAGCTTCCTGGCCTGTACCCTACACCTTCTTAAATCAAAGTAATCTGGAATGAGACCTAATATCTGTCATTTTTTTAATAGTCTCAGAAAACTCAAACGTGGTCAACTCGGTACTAGTTCTCAGACTAAGCTCCGTCTGTGCCTGAAACATTTTGCAGAAGTCATATAAAAGTGAAGGGCAACTTCTGTTTGGCTCTGGCACCCCCTCGTGGACAAACAGGGGTTTGAACGTCTCTGTTTCCTCTAAGTTTCTTGTCTTCAACCAGCGTACCCCCTAAATGCACAAAAAGGCAGTATTTTATCTCCAAAATGTGGCACAGGCACTGCCACAGGTTATGAATTTATATGAAGTCTTTTAATTTACCTTAAAATTTTTCACTTAAATTGTCTCTTACCTATTAATGTATCCATGATTATTTGAATATAAATATGATGTTTTAGATTTCTCAATATCTTTCCGTGGCTTCAGGCACCCTGTAGCACATCTCTGTGGGGCTCACCTAGAGGAGACAGAGTGACTATCCAGGCTCTTGGAGAAAATGTCCTTTCTGTCTCGGTCCGCTCCTCACTGGCCCTTCCCCTCCACACCAGAAAGATCGTTGAGAGGCCAAATGTTTCATTACTGTATACCATCAGAGTTCCTTCTACACTCTTTTTTTTTTTTTTTAAATTGCTTGTTGTGTCTTTTTTTTTTTTTTTTAATTTTACTTTTCCCCCAAAGCCCCAGTAGATAGTTGTATGTCATAGCTACACGTCCTTCTAGCTGCTGTATGTGGGACGCGGCCTCAGCATGGCCAGAGAAGCGGTGCGTCGGTGCACGCCCGGGATCCGAACCCGGGCCGCCAGCAGTGGAGAGCGCGCACTTAACCACTAAGCCACGGGGCCGGCCCCCTTCTACACTCTTAAAAAATTATTGTACCCCAGAGAGCTTTTTTGTTTATGGAGGTTATATCAATTTTTATGCAAATTTTATTAAAAAGAACTATTTTTTAGAAAAAGTTTAGTGAGGAGAGGTATTGTTTTTAGCGAATCTGTTTAATGGCTGGCTTAATAGAAGACAGCTGGATTCTCACACCTGCTTCTGCGTTCAATCTGTTGCAATGTGTTGTTTTGAAATACATAACGAAACTCTGTCCTATACAGATAGGTAGTTGGAAAAGGGAGGGAGATTTTAATAGTCCTTTCTGATACTTGTGCACATTCTTCACTGATACGACACCAAAACTCAACAAGTGGTAATTTCTGAAAGGTTAATTGCACTGCGGAATCTGAAACCATATCCAGGAACTCTTCCTCCTCTGCTACACTAAAATCCATCCGTCAGTCTTCACTTTGCATGGATCTTTCACCCGTGCGTGATTTTGTAACATCACGCGTTGGTCGTTTGGAAAACAATGGTTCACTGAGTTTTACATATCTTCCAAATAGCGACACTGTCATTAGACAATATCAAACAAAATCCACGTTTGTTAATGTCACCACTGACCTCCTGAGAAAAGTCTTTAAGTATCAGGAAGCTGTCAAGTTTGTGGTGACCAATAGTTTTTCAGAATTTTAATTTTTGCTTGAAACTTCAAATTTTTTTGAAACCTCGAATTTTTATCATTCGCAACAGGTGGTGTCAGCTGTTTTCCTTGAGGTGGTGAGCTCACTTTATTCATTTTCAAGAAAAGGTCTGCTAAATACCCAAGTGTGAAATGCCATAGTTTGTCAGTCATCCTCTCGAGGACAAATGATGTTCCATGAAAAAGGCAGAGATGCTCACGTGTCCTTCCCATTTGGTCACGGTGAATATTGAAAGACTTGTGCTCAAGGGCCTGGAGTTAATGAGATTAATAACTATGCTACCTCATCAAGGAAGTCCTTACGTGACAATGGCTTTTCTTCCTGGTGAATAACACGGTGACCATTCGAGCAGTTGGTACCACTGCTGGTTCAGCCAAGGCTCTGGCATTTTGACCCACCACAAACTTTTACACTGTCGGTGCAAATGTCAACGCAGTGGGAAAGACAAATAATATCTTAATATTATTATGAAAATAGTTTTGACTTCGCAGACCCCCTGAAAGAGAATTGAGGAACCCCTTGCCCAGGTAGCCACAGACCACACTGAGAACTGCTGATCGGTACGTTGTGAGCCTGACAGTGATGACTTCAATAAATCCGGTCCATCTTGCTCTTTTTGTTTGTTTGTTTTTGTTTTTGTGAGGAAGATCAGCCCTGAGTTAACATCCATGCCAATTCTCTTCTTTTTGCTGAGAAAGACCGGCTCTGAGCTAACATCTATTGACAGTCCTCCTTTTCTTTTTTCCCCAAAGCCCCAGTAGATAGTTGTATGTCATAGCTGCACATCCTTCTAGTTGCTGTATGTGGAACACGGCCTCAACATGGCCGGAGAAACGGTGCGTCGGTGCGCGCCTGGGATCCGAACCCGGGCCGCCAGCAGCGGAGCGTGGGCATTTAACCGCTAAGCCACGGGGCCGGCCCCCGTCTTGGTCTTTGTGAGAGCCTCTGGATTCCACTGTGTGTGTGACATCAGATTTAACTGACCCCTTCTTTCTAGACATTTGGGTGTTTTCTAGTTCCCCTCTCAAAAACAGTGCTGCTAGCATGTCCTTGCACTTGGGTACGCTTGGGCCTGGGGTCAAGGGGAATCGCATTTTTAAGGCTCTTGATACCCTCCAGACGGGCTGCCCCATGTGCCCCCAAGCTGTGCCTGACCTTTCCCGTGCATGTTGCTTGCAGGTGGAGCATGACCCCGCCCATGGTGAACGCTTACTACTCGCCCACCAAGAACGAGATTGTGTTTCCGGCCGGGATCCTGCAGGCCCCGTTCTACACCCGCTCCTCACCCAAGTAGGATGCTTCTACTGCTCCTGCCCATCGCCTTCCCCCACCCCTCTGTGGACCCCCAGCCTGGCCCAGCCCTGCGGCCCACGGCTGACCACACAATCAAGCCAGTCTCACTCTTTGCCCGCTGGCGCAGGTGTCTTGGGACTTACAGAGAAGCTGCAGAGGGAACCACATCCTCACTCCCTGTGCTTCCCCTGCGCAGTGGGAACTTGGGGGCGTGTCGTGGCGACAACAGCCCTCTATGGGGGAATGCCCCTCTAACAATGCCTTAGAACGGTCACAGCTGGGGAGTGGAGGAGGTGAGGGCACTGTCTCAGAAATGAAATCCACATGAGCCTGGGTTTGAATCCCAGGTCTGATCTTTGCTGACTGTGTGAGCCTTGGGCAAAGTGATTGAACTATTCCAAGCCTCGGTTGTCACATTTATAGAGTCAGTTAGTAATGCCTAACTCTTCTGAGATGACAAAGAGGACAGTGCGGGTCTGTGGAGCATCCAGCATAGTGCTTGGCATCCAGTGGACACAGGCTGACCACGGCCCACTCATCCAGCCTCTGGCTGGCTTCAGGGGCCTGGCTGGAGGCTCAGGCTACAGCCATGTCCCCACAGAGCCCTGAGGGATTCTGCTGTGTCTCCAGGCCTGGGAAGTGATGGTGCCTCCCCTCGAGGCATTGCCCTCACCTTTGTATCCTCTCCTCCAGGGCTCTAAACTTTGGTGGCATCGGCGTCGTCGTGGGCCATGAGCTGACTCATGCTTTTGACGATCAAGGTACAGGTTCCTTGGGGTTCCCTCAGATGAGGCCCATCAGCTTCCTGGCCCCACTGCTTCTGCTTTTTCTCCCTTCACTTCCAAGGGTCTTAGCTTTGGAGATAGAAGGATCTGGGTTCAAATCCTGGCCCAGCCACCTGCTGATTGTATGAACTTTAGCAAGTGCTATCATTTCTCCAGCCTCTGTTTTCTTGTCTGTAAAATGGGCACAGTGGAACACCCTGCTCCTGGCATGAGTCCAGTACTCGGGGTGGATATTTTTTCTAGTCAGTGGGGAGCATACATTTCTCCACCACTCCGGAGACTTCTCTGATCTGACCTCAGCCAGAGGAGTTGAAGTCAGTCCCCTCACAGCTAATGTCCAGAATCATCCTCATTGCCTCCTGCCTTGGAAACCCCAAAGCCAAGCAGGAGGCAGGACCTTGGAGACTGGGGCCTGTCCCGTGACCCTAGCATTGCCAGCTCTGTATACCCCTTCCTGGGCTCAGGGACAGAGGCCCTTAGCATCACGTTCTTCGACCTATACCCCGGATTGGCTAATTCATCCAGCTCCTTTCCTGCTCAGACCGGCATCATCTCCCCGGTGCTGGTTGGGAGATGGGTGGACAGACAGATGAATCCATTCTCATTGGGAGGAGAGGCACAGTCAGCAGCAGCTGGTCCCAGCTCTGCCTCTTCCCCTTGACGTGACTTCCTCTGACCCAGGACGGGAGTATGACAAGGACGGGAACCTTCGGCCCTGGTGGAAGAACTCTTCTGTGGAGGCTTTCAAGCAGCAGACGGAGTGCATGGTGGAGCAATACGGCAACTACAGCGTGAACGGAGAGCCGGTGAACGGCCGGCACACCCTCGGGGAGAACATCGCTGACAACGGGGGCCTCAAGGCGGCCTATCGGGTGAGAGACGCCCTCCCCACACACCCCGGGCCCAGGTCTGGGTCATTATAGACACGCTGGGGCAAGCTGCGGCCGCTCTGTGGCTTCAGTTTTCTCATCTGTGAAATGGGTGGGTGACGGCCGATTGAGAGGGCAGCTGTGAAAGCACCTCGCACGGAGCTCGGCACACCGAAGGCTGTCAACCCTTGAGTCCGGCCTGGCTGGGAGACACAGGAAAGGCCTTAGGCCAGACCTGCCTGATGACCTGCCTGTTCTTACCTTTGCAGGGGAACCACCACTAATCAGGCAGCAGAGGGCCCCAGAGGGGAGGGAAGGGGACACCGGTCATGGAGCCAGTTCTGGGTTCAAATCCTGATTCTGGAGCAAGTTGCTCAGCCTCCTTGAGCCCCGGGATGCTTGGCTGTGAACACCTAATCCCCCGCACCACTGGGGTGTTAGAAAGATGATGCTAGACAACTTGGGCATGGGGCCTGGAAGGGAGGGAAAAGGAGGAGGCCTCTCGCAGAGAGCAACACGGAGCTTCCTCCTCCCGTGACAGAAGAGCAGATTCTGAGAGGAGCCGTTTGTTGAGGCCTCGTTACGTGCTGGGCTCTGTGCTTAGCACCCCAACAACTTTACTCTTAGGTGTTACAACCCCCATTTTGCACATGAGAAGACTAAGCCCAGAAAGATTCAGTAACTTGCCTGAAGTTCCTGAATCATTAGTCGCTGAGAATATACTGCGAACCGTCTAACCATCGTGTGCTGTTCTGGGTGCTGGAGATCTTGTGGCAGGACAGACGCGGTCCTGCTCTCATAAAGCTCACAATTACAATGGGGCGGGGATGGGGAAGAAAGACAGTACCTCCCTAAACAGATAAATAAGATAATTTCAGGTACTGAGAAGATGAAGAATATAAAATAGGACAAAGTCACAAAAAATCTGGGGGGAGGGTATGGAGGGGGTGACATATGAATGGAGATCTGAATGAGAGGAAGAGGCAGGGAAAAGCAGGGAGGAGGAGTAAGTGCAGATGGACCCAAGCAGAAGAAGGGACACGGTGGGGTGGAGTAGAGGGAGGGGAGGAGTGGCTGGGACCAGCGTGCAGGGCCTCTGTCTGCTGAGTAAGGAGCTTGGGTTTTATTCTGGTTACAAAGAGAGTTGCTGCAGGGGTTTTAAATAGAGGAATGACATGATGCAGTTTATCCTTTAAAACAGGGGAAGCAAACCCACAAATCCCGCCCTCAGCCTGTTTTTGTAGATAAAGATCTAGGAGGGTGCAGCCAGGCCCGTTCATTCCCGTGTTGTCTGTGGCTGCTGTCACACCTCAACGGCAGGGCTGAGTAGTTGCAGCAGAGGCCGTGTGGCCTCCAAAGCTAAAGATATTTACCCTCTGGCCCTTCACAGAGAAGTTTGCCAACCCCTGCTTTATAAGGATGAGTTAAGTCGCTGTGTCAGGAGGGCATTGGAGTTGGACCGGTGTGAGTCAAGGAGATTAGTTAGAAAGCTGTTGTGAGGTTGTCCAGGCAAGAGATGGGATGGAGCAATGGCAAGTGTGAGAGAAATGGTCAGATTTGGGGTTGTTTGCTTTCATTGAAAGGGAAGAATCAAAGAAGAGTTCCGGGGTTTGGGCCTGAGTCCCTAGGTGGTTGGTGGTGCTGTTTGCTGTGATGGGAAAGTGTGCATGTGTGTCTAACCTCTCGTTCTCTTTGTGCCGTGTTAAATTTGGGATGCGTCTTGGATGTCCAGCCGGGGCAGTTGAATACACCGGTCAGGAAAGAGGCTGGAGCTGGAAGTACACATCTGAGAGCCGGGGGCAGTAGATGGTATTTAAAGCCACAGGGTTGAATGCGTCGCCCCTTAGAAGACACCTCCTCTAGGCTGAGCCGGGCCATCAGCGCTGAGGCCCAGACCCCCAGAAGCCAGTCCCTGCCCTGACAGGGTAGAGCTTCTCCCACACTAGCCCCCATCGCCACCCTGCCTGCTCCTGTGTCACGGGACCCCTGAGCTCTGTTTTCTCCCCTCCCAGGCCTACCAGAACTGGGTGAAGAAAAACGGGGCTGAGCAGACGTTGCCCACCCTGGGTCTCACCAATAACCAGCTCTTCTTCCTGGGGTTTGCACAGGTGAGTTCATTAGGGAAAAACCCAACTCAGGCACATTCTGCCATCTTGATGTTCCAGGAGCTCCGAGAGCCAAAAAACAAGTTCCCCTAAAATTAGGAACCTCCTAGCTCATTGGGCTGCCCCCAGGGTATTCACCCTCTAAGAAGGCAGGCTTCCTCTCATTAGAGAGATTCAAGGAAGGGGCAAGAATGATATTAAAAGGATTCCTGCATCAGGTAGATGAGAGGACAAGGTGATTGCTAAGGGCCCTTTTGGTTCTGGTGTTCTAGAGATTTCTTAAACTCAGGATGCCCCAGGTTGTCCCTTGAGCTGCTTTCAGCTTATAGCCTTCTGTTGGCACCCAGAGCTACCAGGCCCTTGGACAGTTTGTTCTGCCCAGGGCGTGAGTGACCTAGACCCAACCCAAGGTTTTCAAACTGATTTTGGGACAGAATCCCTTGTTCAGATGAAATATAACAGATGCCCAGGACAGACAGAGATGCTGCTCTGGCGGCAGGAACACAGTTGGAGACACTGCGGTTGAGGACGCTGGGATGGGGACACACCAGCCCTGTCTCTTCCTTACCCACTTGGCAGGCCCTCCTGATGCCCAGGGGTCTCAGAACCAGGTTGAGGGCTCATTCTCCTGACAGCATGGATGAGGCCAGTCTGGCGGCCTCAGGACCCCGCAGTGACCCTGGCCTCTCCCTTGTTGCCCTCCCAAAGGTCTGGTGCTCCGTCCGCACTCCTGAGAGCTCCCACGAAGGCCTCATCACCGATCCCCACAGCCCCTCCCGCTTCCGGGTCATTGGCTCTGTCTCCAACTCCAAGGAGTTCTCAGAACACTTCCAGTGCCCACCTGGCTCCCCCATGAACCCTCATCACAAGTGTGAAGTCTGGTGAGGAGCAGAGCACCAAGAGCCAAGACAGAGGAGGGGGTCGCTGAGGACAAGCCCCCCAGGGGGGGCCAACAAGGCTGCACCCTCCATCCAGCGTCCAGGGCGTTGCCCAGCCCCCTTGGCCGCCTAGGGCCCCCTTCCCGGCACTGGAGGATTTTCAGCTGGAACCGAGCCTGTGATGTGGGTTCTCAACATAATCCGAGGTTTCATCCCGTGAAGACCCTGTCACCCCAGGCACATGTGCATCAGCTCTATCGGGCATTTGGGTGTCAGGCTGGTTGCTCACCAGGCCTGGGCCCCCCACCAACAAGGGCAGTGGGACACAGGCCCCGCACACATCCAGCGCCAGATACACCACAAGTACCACTGTGTCAAATGCTTTAAAGATATATTTTTGGGGAAACTATTTTTTAAACATGTGGAATACACTGGAAATCTTCAGGGAAATAATGCATTTAAAACACTTTTTTTTTTTTAAGGAAAGGATTGGTATATTTATTATGTTCTGTTTTTCTAAATAACCTGTGGACAAGGGAAGCCCCACTGATTTACCGCCCTCTCTTCCTCCTCGCTGCAAGGCAGCGAGCCCCAGCCGCTGAGCAGGTCCCCAAGCAGAGAGCTGCCTCAGCCCTGGTCACCTGGTTCTGCGGTCACCTGGTACAGAGAGGAGAGGCCCAGCTCCTCAGCGTGCCTGCCTCTGTCCCCAGAATCCAGTAGTGGGAACCTCAGCAAGGAAGGTCTGATCCCCAAGGTCTCCACCGGGGACTGATGGCTGCGGCAGAATGAGGCCAGGTCAGGGCCCTCAAACCCAGTCTGGGGCGCCCGAGCACCCTGGCTCCGGACCACGGGAGCCCCGCGAGGCTGAGACACCCTCGCACACACACACACAGTCTGCGGTGCCAGAGGTGTCCTCTTTCCGTCCCCCTTCTTTTGGCTACCCCATGTCTATCCCGGGGGCTGTCCCCTCTCTACAGCAATCCCCCCATCCCAGCCACTTCAGGGTCTCCCTTGCCAACCCTCTCCCCAGAGGAAAGAGAAAAGAGAAGACGGCTGTCTTCTCCCACACGGCCCAAATCTTCCCTCTGGGCTCTGTCCTCGACCACCCAGCCTGGGCCTGGCTCCTGGGACCGCAGCCAGCCCACCCTCCGTTTTCTAGTGCCTTATGTGAAGCTGTGGCCCTGGGCTCCACCCCAAGGAGACAGCGCCCCTGCCCACGGGCCCCTTGGCCTCCTCAGTGAAGCCTCCCAGTGTCCCGACTGGAACACAAGGCCATACCCCCTGCTCCCAGTGCCCACAGAGCTGCCTCTCACAGCAGCCCAGGAGCTCTGGCCCGCAGGTCAGTGGCACCAAGGTCAGGAATCTGAGGAACCCTGAACCTGCCCTGGTCTCCATCCTACTCTCAGCCCCTTGGGTTGAATTAAGACAATACTTGTAGCTAGATGGAGTCCTCCTCTTGGGGGATGCTTTTAGCCATTCGAGGCTGTGAGGAGAAGTTTCCCCCAACCTGATCAGTCTGGCCTGTGGTGTCTGGAGACCAGCAGTGTTGTGCCCTCCCTGAGACCACAGGTCAGGAGCTCCCCCAAGTGGAGCTAACTGTCGCCCCGCTCTGGTCCTCTGGGGCAGGCAGGCACCTGTGACTGAGGCAGGAGCAACCAGTGTCCACCACGGCTCTCCCGTCTTGACAGCTCAGGCCACCTGGCCAGGCCCCACTCCACAGTGCACTTGCCTCGCCTGGGAAGCCAGAATCCTCCTTGCCCAAGAGGAGCAGACAGCTCAGCCACTGCCTCGCCCACTTCAGATCAGTCCCAGAGCTGGGGCAGGGGTGTTGGGAGTGGGCTCCAGAGGAGGCTCCTGGTGCCCGCAAGGAGCAGGCCTGGTAGCTCTTCAGAGGAAAGGTAGGCTCAGAGCCAGAGAAGGAGCTAGAATCAGGAGCCCGCTGCACGCACCTTGCCACATAGAGGTAGGCTGTCCCAGTCCTGGACCCTCCTTGGGCCTGCTCTCCCCCCACCCTCCTGCTTCTCAGCCTTCCCTGTGGAGGGTCACAGTCCTCGAGAGTGTCCATCGGCTCCATGGACTGGGGCCTCCCAGCCAGAAGCAAGTGTCCTAGGGCTGAGGGTCCAGCCAGAGGGAATGTAGGCTGCACTCCTTGCTTCAGGGTGTGCTAGGAGTGGGGGGGGAGGCGGGAGAGGAAGCCTCAGGCCCAGCAGGGATGGGAGCAAAGGAAACACCCCCACTGCCCCCATCCCTGCCCTTCCAGAGCTTCGAAAAAGGCTGAGGAGATGGGCAGCTGCCCTCCAAGAGACCCCTCCCCTTAGGCCCAGGGAGCCATAGGGCTGTCTTCTCTGCGGGTCCATGAATGTGGGGTTTGGAGCTGGGAATCTATTTTTTGTATTATTATGTTCTGTGCTACTGTAGTTTTGGTGTGGCACTATTGTAATTGAAATAAAGTACTTGTACCGAGGGCCATGTGACTGAGTGTGTGGCCTCCCAGGGCGGTGTGTCTGGTGTGTCCGTTGGGATGTGGGAGGGCCCCTGGCCAGCACAGAGCTGCCTGCCCTAGCATCATCAGAGCGGGCTGCACCTCCTCCCCGGAGCAGAGGCCTTGGATCCTGACAAATGCCAGCAGGTTACTCTGCCTCTACCCATCTTCCCTCATCCATATGATCTTGTGAGCACCCCCTGCTGGTGAGAATGATGCGTGTCACCATCTGGGTCCAAGGGGCCTCCTGGTAAAAGTCACTTTTCCGTTATCTTGGAGCAAAGGATGTGGGCAGTGGGTTTCCAAGCCTCAGATGCTTGGGCAGGGCAGGCAGGAGTAGGGAAATTCAAAGTTCAAGGAAGTGTCCCTGACATACACTCATGCCTCCTCCTGGGTTTTGCATATGTTCTTGCCTCTGCCTAGAATGTTCCCTGACTTGTCTGCCTGAAAAACTCCAACCCATTCTTCAGTGCCCAGCTCAGCATCACCTCCTCTAGGAAGCCCTTCCTGACCTCCAGTCCAGATCAGGGGGGCTCACACGAGCTTCCCTCTCCTACCCAAGGGTATTAGTGCCAGGGCTGCCAAAACAAAGTACCACAAACTTGACTTACACAACAGAAATTTATTGTCTCACAGTTCTGGAGGCTGGAAGTCTGAGGTCAAGGTGTCAGCAGAGTTGGTTCCTTCTGATGGATGTGAGGAAGAATCTGTTCCAGGCCGCTCGCCTAGCTTCTGCTGATTTGCTGGCAGTCTTGGGTGCCACTTGGCTTGTAGAAGCGTTACCACACTCTCTGCCTTCATCTTCACGTGGTGTTCTCCCTGTGTGTGTCTCTCTCTGTGTCCAACTTTCCCGTTTTTAATAAGGACACCAGTCATATTGGATTAGGGCCCTAATGACCTTATCTTAGCTAATTACATCTGCAGTGACCCTATGAGGTCACATTCTGAGGTATTGGGGGTTACGACTTCAACATATGAGTTTTGAGGGGACACAATTCAACCCGTAACACAAGTTCTAACTCTAGGCTATGGAGGTGCCTGCACCATCTCTAGCAGCCCAGTGTTGGCACAGGACCAGGCACATCGTAGGGCTCGGTGATGGTTGGGTAAGTGGATGGATGGGTGGAAGCACGGCTGGATGGACAGAGAGCCACGAGTAATATATGATCGAGGGGACCATCCCCAAACACACCAGTGCCAGAGAAAAAGAGCCCGGTGGGCTGAGGTGAGCAGAGAAGACTCCCTGGAGGGGAGAGATCTCAGCTGAGCCTTAGCTAAAGGGGGAGGATTGGGATTCAGACCCCAAAGATGGAGTGATGGCCTGAGCAAGCACCTAGTCAAGGGGCAAAACTCCTCACCCTGACTCTGCTCTTGCTTTGCTTTAAAAGGATTAAGCCATGTCTCTTCTCTTAGACTCAGTTTTTCTAGCTAGAAAATGGACAATTAGCTCTCTCTTCTCTTTGTTGTGACCCACAAATATTGGAGAGATTGTGAGGATACTTGAGACAGTGATGCGTTTTGAGCGCCTCAGAATGTTCACACTAGGTGTGTTCCTGCCCACAGGTATGCGTGCGCCCACAGCCCCCAGCATCTCTCACCTGGACAGCTCGGCCTCTTCCCCTCCAACTGCTGTCCTCAGAAGAGCAACCTGCGTAAAGACTGTGTTGCTCCCCTTCACCAGCTCCCACTGCACACGCTTGCCCTGCAGGACCTGGACCCTGCCCAGCCTGCCCCCCACCAGGGCTCCCCCTCCCCACTTTGAGCCTGCTTTCTGCCCTTGAACAGTCTAAGCCCTTTCCTGCCTGTCTTTCAAATTGGAATGTTCTCCACACACCCTTGCAATGAATGAATGAATACATGCACTTTTGTTAAAGCTTCCATGTGTTGCATGCCTACTGTGAATGAGGCTGTGTGCTGCGTGCTTTATGCACACCCTCTTTGAATGCTCACAGCAATTTCCTGAGAGGGTACTTGATCACCCAGGTCACAGGGAGCAGTGGCAGAGCTGGGTTCTGAACCCAGACTGCTAGCAAGGAGCTGCTTGGGAAAATGTGAGAGGCTGCTAAGGACAATGACAGTGCTGGGGACCACACACACACACACACACACACACACACACACACACACACACAGGCTGAAGGTACAGAAAGGAGGCATCATGTTTTCCTGCAGAGGACTGTCTTCCAGACACTCCCCCTTTCCCAATGACCAAGGGAACAGGCGTCTTCCTCTTCCCTGCTCTGAGCCCTGGGGCCCCTCATTCTGCACCCCTCCTTCTCCCTTCCTTGTTAGTAATAGATTCTCCCCAAAGCATGCCCCCTTCCCCAAGCAGGAATTAAAACCCCAGCCTGGCCCTTTAGGAGTTGACCCTACAGTTGAGGAGCTGGAAACTCATGCAAGATGCAACTTGAGAACAACTGGAAAATGTAAGCAACCTATAATAATGGGTTAAATTAAACTAATTGTGAAAGCAAAAGGATTCAGCAGAGGCTTTCTGCAAGGGTTGCGGAACTGCAGAGGGAGGGATTAGAGAAGATTCTAAACTTTAAAGAACCCAGTAATATTCTAATAAACCCAGTGAGAAATGGGTGAGACCTTTACAAAGAAAACTGTAAAAGTGTACGGAAGAACATAAAAGACTTGAAGAAATGCAGATGAAAACCCTGATCATGGGTGGAAAGGTTCAATATGATAAAAGTTGTCAATTTCCTCCCAAATTAATGTTTAATTTCAGCGTGCTCTCAACCAAAATCCCAAGATAATTTTTTTTTATTTTACTGAGGTCATAATAGTTTATAACATTGTGAAATTTCAATTATACGTTATTATTTGTCAGTCACCATATATATGTGGCCCTTTACCCCTTATGCCCACCCCCCCAACCCCCTCCCCCTCTGGTAACCACTCATCTGCTCTCTTTGTCCATGTGTTTGTTTACCAAGATAATTTTTCATGGAACTTGACAAGCTGATTCACGTGGAAGAGAAAATGCACAATGGTCAAGACAACTTTGAAAAAGAATAATGAGGGAGCTGGCCCTCCCGAAATGTGTTATGAAGCTGTAATAAATAATATAGTGTGGTATTGGTGTAAGAACAGAGCAACTGAACAATTGGAATAGATTAGAGAGCCAGAAACAATTCTGTGTATATGTTGATTAGTATAGGATAAAGGAAGCCCTTTAGATCAGTTGAGATATGATGAACCATTTTTTTTTTTTTTTTTTGTAAGGAGATCAGCCCTGTGCTAACATCTGCCAATCCTCCTCTTTTTTTGCCGAGGAAGACTGGCCCTGGGCTAACATCCGTGCCCATCTTCCTCCACTTTATATGGGACGCTGCCACAGCATGGCTTGCCAAGCAGTGCATCGGTGCGTGCCTGGGATCTGAACCAGGGAACCCCGGGCTGCTGCAGCGGAGCGCACACTTAACCACTTGCGCCACGGGGCTGGCCCCTGAACCATTTAATTATGGTGTTAGGATATCCACTTGGGAAAAAAATGAATCTAGATCCTGCCTGCCTCACACACACTGTTCACAACAATAAATTCCACACATACTAGAGATCTAAACATATAAAAACCATAAAAGTATTAGATAAAATATAACAGAATGTGTTTATATCTTTGGGTGAGCAAAGCCATCTTTAAAAAGACATAAATGAAGAAAAACATAAAGGAAAGACCGATACATTTGGCAACACCAAAATTCAATTCTCTTATAAACAAGATACAATAAATAAAATTAAAAGACAAGTGACAGATTGGGAGAAAAAAAACTGCAACATACATAGCTAGTGATCCAGAATATACATAAACAACTCATAAAATTAAAAAAACCTAACCAGATAAAAAAGAGAGCAAAAGATTGAAACAGACCACTTAGAGAAGAAAAAATACAAAAAGCAAGAAGAAATTTTTTGAAAAAATAATCTCACTAATAATATGAGAAATGCATTTAAAACCACAAGGAGGTAACATTTTTCTCCCATCAGGTTGGCAAAAATGATAAAGTTTGACATTAAGCATTGGTGACTGGGTACTGTCACCCACTGCGAGGGCCAATTTCACAGTGTTATTAAACTTAAAGTGAATTTACCAGGACTTCCAGGCTTGGAAGACAATGGTGCCTCCCTAATTTCTAATCTCCCTGCTCACCCTCCCCTCAAGAAATGTAAATCAACAAAGAGAGGAAATAAAACCACCCGTGAACCTCGAATTACCTGAACTAGAGAAATCCACATTCCAACAGAGCTCCCACTGCCCGCAGCTGCAAGCCTGTGGGAGCAGAGAGTGACGGAGAGGAGGTTTAAGGGACATCGTGAAACATAGTAGAGGGATGTGGTGATCTTAGATGACCCCCAGACAAAATCACTCTCAGAACGCCCAACACCAAATGCCGAAATACTGGACACAGTTTGGGCGTAACAGCCACCAGCAGCACCAGCAACAGGGAAGAGTCTGGAAAGAGAGGAAGGGGCAGCCTTGAAGAAGCATTGCTTCTTGGGGAGAATCAGATATACAGAGTAGGGGTGGTCCCCCTTGTAGATGTGGTAGTGAAGGAAAGAGGGGATTAAGAAGGGAAAATTAAGAATCTTAAAAAACAAACAAGAAATAAGAAAAGCCAACTGCCCCCCACACACACACCGCCTTCATAAAGGATGCTGAACGGGGGCAGCAGGATGGACAGCAGGGGGCGCGCTTGAATGGGGAATCCTGTCCATGAATGACTGGGATCCAGAAAAAGGCAGATCACATGCACTCAAAACTACCGTTAAAAAAAAAACAGAAAAGAAATGCAAATCAGAGCAATGCAAATCAGAGCATTTCAACTGATAAAAATTCTCCCTCCAAAATCAAGCATAAAGTTGAAGAAAACCATAACCCAACACTTCAAACTGAATTAAAAATCTTCAAATAAGCATTTGGGGATATGGAAAAACACCTCAAATCAGAAATACAAAAACTAATAACAGAAACAGACCCTTCCCCCACCCCCACCCCAAAAGGAAGAAATGAAATGAGAATTGATCCTGGAGAAGAAAATAAAAAATCATATCATAAATGAAGATTAAACTGAAAGGTGGCCAAAAAAGAAGAGATCCAAATGAAAACTTAATAAAAGACATTGAAGAAGGGCAGAAAAACAATCAAGAAAATGAAAATTAGATAAAGAAGTAAAAATGGTCAGAGAAAAAGTAGCTGAAATGGAAGACAGGCAAAGAGCTAACTAATTTAAAACCAGAATCCAAGATGACTTTCTAGAAATAAAAGAAGACCGGGATCTATACATCGAAAGGGCTCATTGGGTACAATGTAAATTGACACTGAGTGATCAGCTCCAAGACAGATCCCAGTAAAGCTGTTGGACTTGAACCATAGAAAATCCTCAGGGCCTCCAGGCAAAAGTATGAAATAACTTATAAAGGCAACAGAATTAGACTGACATCAGACTCATTAAAAAATAACATACATTATACAAGGCAAATTCATAGAGACAGAAAATAGAATAGAGATCACCAGTGGCTGGGAGAACAGGAGAAGGAATTGTTTGATGGGTACAGGGTTTTTGTTGGGGATGATGAAAATGTTTTGCATATAGAAAATGTTTTAGGTGGTGGGGGTTATATGACACTGTGAATATATTTAATGCCACTGAATTGCACACTTATGAATAGTTAAAATGATAAATATTATGTATATTTTGACACAATAAAAAATATACAAAGCAGGGCAATAGTGGAGCAGCATTCTCAAGAAACTATGGAAGCAATCCAAGGATGTTACATTGAACCAACTGTCCTTCAAATATCAAAACTACAGGAAGTAGTTTTGAATGTGCAAGAGCTCAGGGAAGACACTAGACATGTGCCCTCCCTGAGGAATCTATTATAGAAGGAGCTTCATCTAACAAAAGACGACTACTTATAAAAGGACTGTTAGTGAGCATTTCATACATTTCAATTGTAGAGCAAAGACTAAATCAAGGGTGGGGTCCTGGGTAAAATAGTAAAACACAACCATTACATGTTTTGAAAGAGCAGAACAAATGCATCTGAAAAATGGAGGAAAGGAGAAAGAAAGGAGACAGAGAGAGATTATTGACTGCTGGATCCACGGGAATAAAAAGATACCATTCAAAATGGACAGACTAGATAATAAAAAGTTAAGCGAGAAAAGAGAGTGTTAAGGGCACTATAAAAAATACTAATACAAAGAGAACCACTAAGAACAAAAATACAGATCTTCCTAAATACCAATACATTTAAAACGAGCAAAGAGGATCTATCAGATAGAGAAAGAAACTGTAAATATAATAAACACAGAAACTACAACATAATGTGACAGAATTTAGGCCAAACACATCAGTCATATCAGTAAATGTGAACGGGCTTGACTCACTTATAAGAAAATTATTTTTTAATTGGCTCAGAAAACAAAACTCAATGCTATGGTGTATATGAGAGACATAACTAAAACACAGTGATTCAAAAAGGTGAAAAATAAAGGGATGGACATAGATTTATGAGGCAAATGGGGAAAAAAGCCCGGTCTGCAACCCTGATACCAGAATTCAACCAAAATAAAACATTAAATAAGACAAGGAAGGACATGCTATAATGCTAAACCACATTTCACAATGAAGACATCAACCATGAATGTCTATGCACCAAATCAATCCCCTATCTAAAGCAGAAAACACAGGAGCTGCGAAGAGAAATGACAGAAATACCCTAATGGTCAGAGTCTTTAACACACTACTTTCAGCCAAGTTGACAAAAAATAAGTAAAGATATAAAAAAGTCTAAAAACCTAATCAGTAAGCTAGTTGTTTGGACATATGTTGCTGTGGACTGAATTATGTCCCTTTAAAGATCATATATTGAAGCCCTAACCCCCAGTGTGATGGTAGTTGGAGGTGGGCCTTTGGGAGGTATTACGTCATGAGGGCGGGTTCCTCATTATGGAATTAGTGCCCTTATAAGAAGAGGAAGAGAGAAAGAATCGTGCACAAAGAAGAGGTCCTGTGAGCACACAGTGAGATAGAGGCTGCCCACAAGCCACGAGAAGAGGCCTCAGAATGAAATCTACCTTACCAGCACCTTGACCTTGGACTTCCCAGGCTCCAGAACCATGAGAAATAAATTTCTGTTATTCAAGCCATCCAGCCTATGGTATTTAGTTATAGCAGCCTGAGCAGACTAATACATATATCAAACACTACCCCTTGATAGTAGAGAATATATCTTTTTCTTAAGCATACATGGACTATTCACAAAAATTGATAGTATATTTGCACACAAAGAAAACATCAGTAGGTTCCATAAAGTGAAAACACTGCTCTCTGATCCCAAAGCAATAAAATTAGACATTAAAAACAAAGCAAAACAGGGCGGGCCCCGTGGCTTAGCGGTTAAGCGCGCAAGCTCCACTGCTGGCGGCCCAGGTTCGGATCCCGGGCGCGCACCGACGCACCGCTTCTCGGGCCATGCTGAGGCCGCGTCCCACATACAGCAACTAGAAGGATGTGCAGCTATGACATACAACTATCTACTGGGGCTTTGGGGAAAAAAATAAATAAATAAAATTTAAAAAAAAAAAAAAAAGCAAAACAAAAGAAAGAAACTAAAAGGCCCCTCCGCTCTTGGGTGAAAGGGAAAATAGAAGCAGAAATCACAGAACTACTGAAAAATAGTGATATTAAAAACTACGTATCAGAGGGCCGGCCTGGTGGCGCAAGTGGTTAAGTGCATGCACTCTGCTGTGGCGGCCCAGGGTTCGCCGGTTCGGATCCCGGGCGCGCACTGACGCACCACTTGTCAAGCCATGCTGTGGCGGTGTCCCATATAGAGTGGAGGAAGATGGGCACGGATGTTAGCCCAGGGCCAGTCTTCCTCAGCAGAAAGAGATGAGGATTGGCAGATGTTAGCACAGGGCTGATCTTCCTCACAAAAAAAAAAAAAAAAAAAACTACGTATCAGAATCTGTGGGATACATTGAAATGAAAGCAGCGGTGACAGGAGAATTCATAGCCTTAAACAGCTACATCAATAAAATGAGATATTGAAGATCAGTGAATTAAATTCCCAATTCACAAAGCTAGAAAAATAACCCAAAAGAGAACATAAAGAAAGAAATAATAAAGATAAAAGTAGAAATCAATGATGTAGATACAGAAAGTCACTAGGTCAAATTAATACATCAAAATCCTACCTCTTTGCAAATATCAAAAAATAGACAAAACTCTAACTGAATCAAGAAACAAATGAGAAAGCTCAAATATACAAAATAAGAAATGACAAGGGGAAAACAACTGTTCACAGAGATGATAGTTTAAAAAATCATAATATGCAAATACGTTTTAAAAACTTAGGTGAAATGGATAATCTCAGGAAAATACATTTTGCCAAAATTGACTCAAGAAGAGATTAAAAACTTAGATTAATTTCCATAAAAGATACAAAAAAAGATATCAAAGGACTGCCCCACACGAAAGCACCCAGCCCTGATGATTTCATATGGAGAATTCTGTCAAACCTTTTGGGACCAAACAGTCCCAATGCTACATGAATTGTTCAGTGCATTGAAAATGAAAGAAAATTTCCAAGTTATTTTTATGAAGCAAGAATAACAGTGATAATTAAACCTAATAATAATAACAAAAAAAGAAAATTACAGATTAATATCACATGAATATCGATGCAAACATCTTAAATAAAATAATAGCAAACAGACTTCAATACCACACTAAGAAAATAATATATATGGCCAAATGAGGTTTATAACTGGAATGTAATTGTGGTTCAATACTAGAAAATCTATTAATAAAAATCACCATAATAATATAAGTCCAAGGAGAAAAATCATATGATTATCCCCATAGATTCTGGAAAAGTCTTTGACAAAATTTAATACCCGTTCCTCATAAAAATTTTTGAGAAAATAGGAATGTGTGGAAATTTCTTTAACATCATAAAAAATAAATATCTCATTAATTAAGCCAGCATCTTACTTAATGAAGAAACACTAGAGACAGTCCCACTGAGGTCAGGAAAAGACAGTCTCCCTCCATCTCCCCTGCTATTTATCATTGCTCTGGATGTATTAGCCAATACAATTAGCCAAAAAAAAAAAAAAATTAAAAGCATAAGAATTGGAAAAGCAAAAATAAAATGATCTCTACTTGCAGATGACATGATTGGGTACCTGAAAAATCCTAGGGAAGAAATGATAACACTAACTTAAACAATAAAAGAACTCATCATGGGGCAGCCCGGTTGCTTAGCGGTTAAGTTCTGTGCACTCTGCTTCAGCGGCCTGGGTTCAGTTCCCCAGGCATGGACCTACACCACTCATCTGTCAGTGGCCATGCTGTGGTGGCGGCTTATGTACAAAAAAAAAGAAGAAAATTGGCCGCAGATGTTAGCTCAGGGAGAATCTTCCCCAGCAAAAAAAAAAAAAAAAAAAAGAAAAGAATTCATCAAGGTAGCAGGTTATAAAACTAACATGTAACCTTAAGTAGCATTCATACACACAAATAGTAACCAATTAGAAGACATAATGGATGAGGAAAATCCCATCTTCAACAGCAACAACCAAAAATAAGATTCTTAGAATAAACTTAACAAGTGTCAATGCCCTTTAGCCAAAGACCCCCAGGAACACACCTGTGGTTGGACAAAGTGGGTTTATTGCTTGCTGCATGAGGGAGAACGCACACTATGGGAACCATAGGGTGTCTCGGTAAGAGGACGTCGGAAGGTACTTATTCTAGAATTTGGGCTTGTGTTAGGTGATCTTGAAGATAGCTTAATGCTTTGCTCTGGATTGCAAGCTGTCACGAAGTTTGGGTACTTCTATGATCAGTATCTTAATAAACCTTCTCTAGTAGGGAAGACTAGGCTAAAGCTAGAGAGTTTTCAATATTTTGCCAAAAAAAAATTTTAAAGGTCATGGAACAATTTTAATTTTCCCCATTTATCTCCTTAAATCACACTTAATTTCCAGATAAAGACAATAACAAAGTCATACTTCTACCTAAACGTGATACAACTATCCTGCATACAACCAAAAACACACCAGCCCTTCCCCAGAAGAGGATGCAATGTCTTTGGGTAATGATCACTCTTCTTTTTTGATATTCTGTAACGTAAACACTGAATCTAACGTTAACTAGTATTAGTACATGTTATGTTCGATGATAAGGGAATAAGAGAGAAGAAAACAAAAGTATTCGGTTAACATACACACAAACATATTCATAATAAAATAAGGAAGAAACACTCATAACTATTTCAGTCCTCATTTCCGCAACTGGTCCTGTGGTCCGAGCTGGTCATTATAACTCCCTTCTTCCGTTACCCATTCCATGTTTCCTTTGCCCTCAGCAAGCTTCTCAGCTGGTCATGGTTCCTTGCCTCGTGGAGTGACCCAAACCTTCTTTCCTGAAAGGTCTGGGCCATTAACAGTTCTGCCTGAATTGGGTTGTTGTGGTTTTTCACGAACTTTAGTCACAGTACACGGAAGTACTAAGAGACGCCCCACGGGAGCTCTTGTGTTCCAGACATACTTTTCCTCACCTCCATTGTGGAGTAGCAATCCAATCAGGATCCATCGCCCCAGCCAGTACAGTAAACTCCTTCTTTGCCTGTTAATTCTGAGGCACGAGGAGCCCAAAGTGGCAGAGTGACAGTCTCAACTTCCAGTTCAATGTACTCATTGATGCGTTGCCTAGTGAAAGAATTCCTCGCTTTGGAACTAAGACCTCTAGATCAGCAGAGCCTAAGGTCATGAGGGACAGCAAGCAAAAATTTTGCTAGAAAATCGCTAGGGATAATAGTGAAAGTAGCCACTCCTATTTCTACCATTTCTTCCAGGCCCCGTGAATCCTGACTACGAGAGAAACAGCACCATTTATTGGACACTGACTTAGAGCGTAGACAGCATCCTGGAGGACACTGCCCCATCCCTACAAGGTATTGCCAACCGGATGGCACTGTAATTGAGTCTATACCATTCTATCAAGCCAGCTGCTTAAGGATAATCGGGAACATAGCAAAACCAGTGGACTCAATGAACATGGGCCCATTGCCACATTTCATTTGTTGTGAAGTGAGTTGCTTGATCAGAAGCAATACTCTAAGTCCATGGATGGTAATTTTGGCAGGAGTATTGTGTGCAGGGAAGGCAAATCCATATCATATCCAGAGTAAGTATTTATTCCAGTAAAAACAAAGCACTGCTCCTTCCATGATGGAAGTGGTCCAATGTAATCAATCTGTCACCAAATAGCTAGCTGATCTCCAAGAGTAATAGTGCCATATTGATGACTTAGTGTTGGTCTCTACTGTTGGCAGATTGGGCACTCAGTAATGGCTATAGCCAGATCGACCTTGAGGAGTGGAACTCCACGTTGCTGAGTCCATATATAATCTCTATCCCTGCCATGATGGCCACTTTACTTTGTTCATGAGCCCATGGGGAAATGACAAGAGTGGCCAAGGAAAGAAGCTGACTGGTATCCACAGAATGGGTCACCCTATGTACTTGATCATTCATATCCTCCTCTGCTGAGGTCACCTTTGGTGAGCATTCACATGGGACACATATTCACATTCTTTGCCTATTCAAACAGTTCTCTCCACATACTTCTCCCTAGACCTCCTTGTCACCAATTTTCCCATTGTGTTCTTTCCAAGTCCCTTACCATCCAGCTAACCCTTGGGCACAGCCTATGAATCAATATACGGTAGACTCATACCTCTGGGCATTTCATCTTCTAGGCAAGATCAACAGTCAGGTGCACTGCTTGAAGTTCTGCCCAGTGGGAGGAATCCCTTCACCCCTGTCCTTCAGGGATGTCCCAGAGTGGGGCTGTAGTGCTGCAGATGTCAACTTTGTGCAGAACTGTCTGTAAACCAGGCCTGAGTTTTCTCTTCCTCAGTCAACTGGTTGCAGGGAAATCTCTAGGAGGCCGTGATTGTGGGCTTGGAGAGAGAAGGTAATGTAGCAGGAGAAGGGGTCATGGGCATTTGGGTCACTTCCTCATGCAATTAACCTGTGCCTTCAGGGTCTCAATTTTACGGCTTGGTGGGTCAGAAATACCCAGTTCCCAATGGGCAGCTCAGATTGCACAGTAACTTGGCCTATAGTCAAGTGCCCAGTAGCAAACCAAAGCTGTTTCTCAAAAAGAGAGTAGTTATCCTCAGAGGACAGAAGGGCTTTGTTCCAAAATCTTAAGGGTCTGTGCTATGATTCACCCCCAGGGACCTGCCAAAGGCTCCAAACATCTCTACCTGCCAGTGACAATCCAAGTGCCACTGAATCTGCTGAGTCATATGGCCCGAGTGGCACAGCAGCCTGGACCTGTTGAAGAGCCTTTTCTTATTCTGGGCCTCACTCAAATCTAGCCGCTCTTTGGGTCACTTGGTAAATGGGCCTGAGTAGCACACCCCACATCCAAAAGGACCCACTAGCCATTGTGCCTCTTTTTTGGTTGTAGGAGAGGCCAGAGGCAACAGTTTGTCCTTCACCTTAGAAGGCATAGCTTGACATGTCCCACACCACCAGACCCCTGGAAATTTCACCAAGGTGGAAGACTGCTGAATTTCTGTGGGATTCATTTCCCCCCCTCTGACACACAAATGTCTTACTAATGTCTAGAGAAGTTGCTACTTCCTGCTTACCGGGTCCAATCAGCATATCAGTAACGGACCAGCATGATGTCTTGCGGAAGGAAAAGGCAATCAAAATCACCCCAGGATGAATGTGAGCACCCACTGGGCACACTGAGTGAGTGAGTGAGTCGGACCTGTGCTAAAACTCCATTAATCGCCTGACCGCCATAAGCCCCTCTCTGACTGGCAGACCACAGAGACATTTTGGATCCATTCAGAGCCAGGGTCCAGTAATCTCTGGAAGGTCTGATTATTTCCTTTTCCCCAATGCATAGTTACTCTGGTAAGTAGCCAGAGGTCCCTTTGGGGAAGGCTGGGAGAAAGATTAACAGTATAAATTTTTGGCAGTCTAGCAGGTCCCTTGTCAAGGGGGCTCATGGTCCCCTTCATTCATTCTGAGTCTCCAGGTCTGTAAACTGGTTCAGGTCTAGGAACTGATTGAGAGGTCATGACTCTCTGTTATGGTGATTCAACTTAGACTTCCATTCTTTCAACCTGGAACTCTCTGCTTACCCTGGGGGGCCGCACATGGTCTATAGCAATTTGTTACAGATTTTACCTGAATTCCTTACATGCTTGGTATACAGTAGATGCACAATGCATGCTTATTGTGTATTTGGAGGAACTCATTTAACTTTTCTGAGTCTGTTTCTACACCTGTAAAATGGAGCTGATCATGCCACCTTACACCGAGCTCACATGAGATAATGGTCATGGAAGGGCTTTTGTTAAGTGGAGAGTGGCAGACACACGTACAGGATGACTGATCCCGGGGTCTCTGCTTCCTTAGCTGAGTAATGGTTCAGAGGCAGAGAAGGCTGAGAAGTACTGTGGGACCAGGATGGAGGGTGATAAGGGCATGGGTGGCGGGTGGGGTGGGGATAGTGGTGGGAAGAGAGGCTGCAAACCAAAAAGGTAAGCCTCAGCTCAGACTGTCTGGATTTAAATCCGGGCTCCCACAGTAAATCCCTATTACCTGGGGCAAGTTGAGTAACCACTTTGAGGCTCAGGTATCTGCAATATGGGTTTTGAGATTTGTGATAATTAAATTAATTAATACTTGTAAAGAGTTTAGAAGATATGCCTGGCATATAGTGCCTAATAAATATCAAGGTTTTTTTTGTTTTTGTTTTGTTTTATTAATTCCTTCACTCATCCATTCAACAAGTACTGAGAACCTGCTATGTGCTAAGAACTGTGCTAGGTGTTAGGAATATGGCACTGAATGAGATAGGAATATGGCACTGAATGAGATAGGGTTCTTGTGAGCTATCAAGAAAGGCAGTCATTAGACAAGAAATTGCAATTGTCAAGAGCACTCTAAACCTGGAATTGCAGGGGAATATGAAAGTGTGTCTCTGAGGAAGTAACTTCTGAGCTGAGACTTGAAGAACAAGCAGGAATTTGCTAGATGAAGGGCAAGGAAGAGTGCGCCAGGCAAAGGGAACAGCGCATGTAAAGGGTGATCTAGGAAGAAGCTTGAACACACGCAAGCAATTGGAAGAAAGCCAGTGAGCTGGAGATGAGGGGGCAGAGGAGGACGGAGAGAGAGAGGGAGGGAGAGGAAGAGGCAGTGGCCGCTGGCATCGTCCTATCGTCCTTCAGGACATAACAAGGATTGGGCTCTCTCCTAAGATCAATGGGAAGCCATTGGCGAGCATGAGCAGGGGAGTGATGTGATCAGCTTTGGGTTTTTAAAAGCTGTTCTGCTGGCTGTGCAGAGAACGGATTGGAGGAGGGCTGAAGTAGGGAGATGAATCAGGAAGCAGAGAAAAAAGGGGAACATGGCACATCCAGGGCAGTGGGGAGCCTACACCTGGACCCTATGTACCATTTCCGTCTGCTTTCAGAGCATCGAGAGCAAAACCCTGGTTCTAGCCAGGGAGGTGGCTAGGAAGCTCAAGCGAGCTGTTTCTTGCTAGTTTTAAGATATGACCACCAGAGAGCGCAAAACCCTAAAGAGACGCTTGGAATCAGCCCTGGGTCCACCTCCTGGGACTCAAAGACAGCCGGAGAGGGTCCCACCCCCTTGCCTAGTTAGATGGCTGGCTTTGGGGCTGACAGGAGCCAGCCTTCAGTTCCATAGTTGTTTTGTTAGAAGGCAGTGAGTAAACTGAACGAATCCTGCACTGGGACCCTGAAATGTGAGTTCTAGTCCTTTTCCCACAGTTCCCTGACTTGGGCAAGTTACTTCAACCTCTCTGAGCCCGCAATATCCACAAGAATGGAGCTAACGGTCCCTGCCACTGTCTCCCCTTTTGCTCCTCCGTCTGGCTCAGGCCCCGGTCCCTCATTTCAGAGAGAGGCTGTGTAACGTAGGGGCTCAGAACCTGGTGTTTGAGTGACCTAGGTTAATCCCCATTCCAACCACAAACTACCTATGTAACATTGGTCAAGTGACTTCACCTCTCAGAGCCCTAGTTTCCATCTCTGTTAGATGGAAATCCTAACGGTTGCAAATTATGAGAATGTCCGTAGGTACTTGGCACAGTTGCTCGCACAAAATAATTGCTCAATATATGTCTATTACTCAGACGGAAATTTGACTCACACTCATTAAGTGCTTACTTAATGAATCTCGGAGACTGGGACTCTGCTAGTAATTCCTTTTGTGGCTTTCAGGAAGATTCCTTCCTTTTTCTTTTTTGTGAGGAAGATCAGCCCTGAGCTAACATCCATGCTAATCCTCTTCTTTTTGCTGAGGAAGACCGGCTCTGAGCTAACATCTATTGCCAATCCTCCTCCTTTTTTTCCCCCAAAGCCCCAGTAGATAGTTGTAAGTCATAGCTGCACATCCTTCTAGTTGCTGTTTGTGGGACGTGGCCTCAGCATGGCCGGAGAAGTGGTACGTCGGTGCGCGCCCAGGATCCGAACCCCGGGCCGCCAGTAGCGGAGCGCGCGCACTTACCCACTAAGCCACGGGGCAGGCTCTCCTTCCTTTTTCTGAGCCTCAGTTTCTCCAACAGAAAACAGGGGGTTAGATTAATTGGCTACTCAGTAGGAGACATTCCCGCCCTCACATTCCAGGCTGCTTCTATCTTCCTTCCCCCTCCCTCTCTTCCCTCCCATCCTTTCTCTCTTCTATTTAGCCATCATTTATTCAGTCAGTCAACAATTATTTACTGAGTATCTACTATATTCCAGGTGCAGGAAACAAAACAGACCCACATCAAAACAGGAGTATATCCCTGAGAGCCAGTCTGTTGGAAGCATGTTTGTTCAAAACCTTCTTTGTCCTCTCTCCCAGCAATCAATCCTTGGAGGTTATTTTGTGTTTGGAACAGGAAACAATTGTGCCAAGAGTTTATTTCCGTGCATCTCTGTGTGGCTGTGTACACACACACATTTATATATAACATTTGCAGCAGCGTTGTCATGGAAACCGGTTTTTGGTGTCTCTGGGCATGAGGGATGCCTGTGAGTGGAGGAGCTTTCATGGAGTACCCCCTGCATGCACTTCTGTGCGGTGCGAAATCCTGCTGGGAGAGTTACCCCAAGAGCCTCTGTCGGCCCTTTTGATCATCGCTGCCTAGTTTTCTCATTGATCTTGTCGGATGTGAGTGGATTTGACTGAGGGAACTGAACATCAAGCTCGGTGACAGGCAGAGCAAGATCCTCCGGGACATTTGCCAACGAGCGGCGTGGACAGGCCTGCTTGGGCTTTTTGTCTTTTTCAACCCGTGATTTGGGAATGTTTAAGGCTTTGGGGAAGAGTTGGATGAAAAGACAAAAGCAGCCAGGAATGTATTTTCAGAAACGACAGCTGCAGCAGCCACTTTTGAACTTGGTAGGCAGTGCCAGAGCGGGGAGGGGGCAGCATGCCAGCCCAAGGGAGGGAGGGGACTCTATTCACCCAGCAGCTCCTCTGGGCCTGGCCCCATCCTGGGTGCTTTGCATATGTTATCTCCTGTAATCCTCCAATCCACCCTGTAAGACAGACATTGTGGTTCCTAGCAGGCAACTGGGATGGGAGAGGAAAAGTAGCCTGGCTTGGAAGTGGAAAAGCTGAGATGCAAACCCAGGCTGGGCCTGACTCCAGAGCTGGGGCTTTACCCACTCCATCGTGCCACTGGGCAACTCTCTGCAGCCAGGTTCCCCTCACTTCCAGGCCAGGAACTGGGGTGAGGGGCAGCCAGGAATGGCAGTGCAGAGATTCAAGTCCTCACAAACCCCAAGTTGCTACAGCAGATCCAGTTGTGGGCAGCTAAGAGATGACCCAATTGAATCTCCACAAATATTACATTCACCTCGAATACAAGAGCTGGCTCATGTTTGGGTTTCTTGAGGGCCTACTGTGTACCAGGCACTCTTTCACTTACCTGTTGTAAAGTCTTGTGAGAGCCATGCTATATTATCGTTCCTCTATTGCAGATCAAGAGACTGAGGTGCAGAGAGGTTAGATGTCTTACCCAAGATCACACAGCTAATGAGCTAAGATTCAAACCCAAGCAACCTGGTTCCGGACCCTGAGTTCTTAACTCCTGTGCTTTTCTGGTCCATAAGCTAGAGTTCTATGTGTGTCCAGTTCTACAATTGACACACGTGGACTCTCCCCTCCCCAAAGAGCTCCAGCTGGATGAGAGGTAAAGAAGATCTGAAGGGAGGGGGAAGAGGATCCTCTGTTATTGCCGATTTCCTGTGTGTCCAGGACTGTGCTAGGTCTTTCCACCTCACAACTTTGCTGGAACGTTGGAACTACTATAATCCCCTTCATACAGATGAGAGGAATCAAGGCCCAGAAGGGTGAAGTGATTTAACTAAGTTCTCAGAATGGAGATTCGAGCCAAGGCCTTTGTTTTCCCAAACCCAAGCCCTATGCTGCAGAAGTAGAACAGCACTGCCCTGGGCCCCTCTCCTCCCACATTTCTCAGTTACGGTGCCAAAAAGAGGTGCTCAGGTGTTCTCCTAAGTGCAAGGAAGGCCACTCCAGACACCCTTGTACAGCAGAGGACTCCAGCTTGCCCAAACAGAGGGTGATCCCTCAAATCTGCCAGGTAACTCAATCAACATCCATCCCTTAATTATTTATGGAGTGCGTCCTACGTGCCAGGCTCTATCTGGGTACTGGGCCTACAGCAATGAATGTGAAAGTCATGGTCCCCGCGTCAGGAGCTTGCTTTCTAGCAGGAGCAGCCACAGCACAAGTACATACAAATGTGAGAAGTGTAGGGAGCTATGGGTGTAACAGAGACTACTGGGTCTAGGTTGATGACTAATATGGGTTTATTTAAGGGAGACCTTCCTGACACTTTGGCTGCTGAAAGCCAAGACTATCACTCAGTGCTTTTGGCCAAAGCTGAAAGCCAGCCATACTATGGCCTGAAATGAAAGAGGTTTCTATTTTCTTCACATTCAGAAAGCAGGTTGTGATACTTATCCCCAAGCCATTTCCAGCTTCATAGAAGAGATAAATAAGCTAATGTTTATTGAATACTTACTATGTGCCAAGTACTAGGCTACATAAACCCCTTATGAATACAGTGTTATGGAATCACAAGATAATAATGTCCCAGCATAAAAGTAGTAGAAGGCAGGGATTGATTAAATCTGTCTGGGGGAAAAGGGAGATCAAGGAAAGTTTGTCCCATAAGATGATACTTCAGCTAGGTTTTGAAGGATAAATAGGAGCTTGCTAGGCAATCCAGGAGCAGGAGACACTCCAGGTGGAAGGAACAGCATATGGAAAGATTTAGAGACATGAAAGTGCATGGCTGGGGCCGGCCCTGTGGTGTAGTGGTTAAGTTCGGTGCTTTCCACTTTGACAGCCAGGGTTCGTGGGTTCGGATCCTGGGCAAAGACCTACACCACTGGTCAGCCATGCTGTGGCGGTGACCCACATATAAAATAGAGGAAGATTGGCACAGATGTTAGCTCAGGGCGAATCTTCCTCATCAAAAAAAAAAAAAAAAAAAAGAAAGTGTGTGGCTGTTCAGGGTACATGTCAGTGGGGAAGTGGTGGAAACTGAGGGTGCAGAGATTGGCAAGAGCCAGATGTAACAGGGCCTTAGGTACCTGGCTGAGGACCCAGGACTCTATCCAATCCCCACTTACCCTGCATAAGGGTGAGAACCAAGCATCTTCTTCATCTTCTCTATTCAAGTGGAAGAAAAGGCGTGCAACAAGAGTGGGGGGACAAAAGCATGATTGCCAAATTTGGGAAACTGAAAAATGTTCATCTGCAGAATTAATTCTAAATTGCTGCTATTTTGATTTGCATGCTGGTGGGAAAGGCAGAGCATAGCAACACGCCTCAGCCTCTTTCCAGGTGTCTGGAGTGCCAGCAGGCCAGGCCAAGCCAAGCTAGCAGTCTGGCTCCCATGGAGATCATCAGAGCCAGCCTGGTGCTTGGCACCAGCTGTGGGCATCTGGAAATCCAGCTTCCTCTTCTAGTCATTAGATACGGGGGAATTCAGAATGCAGGATTTTCCCAAGGAAGCAAAGTTGGCAGGATGATTAAATAGCATCAGGCTTGACAAGGGCCAGTGGAACGCTAGGCCACCCAGGGTGGAAGAATGTGGTTTCCAGATTCAAGATGGGATATGTGGGTGATTGTGTGAAGTCCCTTGGTTTAGAAAGTGCTAGAGGCCTGCTAGGCAGGTAATTAGAGACCCTTCACTGGGTCAGGCCCAGTGGCAGTGCAGGCTGATCTCAGTAACAGGGCAGCTCAGTAGATCTGGTGTGTAGGGGGTTCTGCTAATAAGGCCTGGCATCAGCGAGGTCAAAGGCTGCCTTGCCCCCAGGCCCAGCAGCCACCTCCTGAACATGTTGGGTGATTTGCCAGACAAGGGAGGAAGGAAGCCCCTGTTATGGTTCACCTCCTATGTGCAGGCAGTATTAGTACTCAGAGCCCCATTTGGGTGTTATGAGGATTAAATGAGTTAATACATGTAAAAAGCTTTGCCCAATGCCTGGCACATAGTGAGTGCTCAGTAAATGTTTATCAGCCATACCTACTAATGTTGGTTTACACCTGCTAGCTTATTTAATCCTCACAACAGCTCCAGGAAGTAGGAATTAATAGGTTTAAAAAAAAGTTTGTTTTTTACATTTGGAAACTAAGGCACAGGGGGGTTATATAACTTGTTCAAGGACACATAGTTAAAAGTGGCAGAGCTGGAAAGAACCTCTACAACTCAACAGCAATAAAAAAACAAACAGGGGATGGCCTGGCGGCATAGTGGTTAAGTTCGAGCACTCTGCTTCAGCGGCCTGGGGTTTGCCAGTTTGGAACCCCAGCACGGACCCATGTACTGCTCATCAAGCCATGCTGTGGCGGCATCCACATACAAAATAGAGGAAGATGGTCACAGATGTTAGCTCAGAGCTAATTTCCCTTAGCAAAAAGAGGAGGATTGGCACTGGATGTTAGCTCAGAGCCAGTCTTCCTCAATAAACAAACAAACAAACAAACAAACAACCCAATTCAAAAATAATCAAAGGACTTGAATAGACATTTCTCTAAAGAGTGTATCAAACGGTCAATAGGCACATGAAAAGATGCTCAACATCACTAATCATTAGGGAAGTACAAATCAAAACCACAAAGCAATTCCACTTCACATCCATTAGGATGGCTATTATAAAAAAAAAAAAAGAAAGAAAATAACAAGTGTTGGTGAGGATGTGGAGAAACTGAAACTCTTGTGCATTGCTGGTGGGGATGTAAAATGGTGCAGCCACTGTGGAAAACAGTATGGCAATTCTGCAAAAAAGTTAAACAGAATTACCATATAATCCAGCAATTCCACTTCTTGGTATACACCTCAAAGGACTGAAAGCAAGACCCTGAACAGATATTTGTACACCTATGTTCACAGCAGCATTATTCACAACAGCCAAAAGGCAGAAACAATTCAAATGTCCACTGATATATGAAGGGATAAACAAAAGGTGGTATATCCATTCAATGGATTATTATTCAGCCTTGAAAAGGAATTACATTCTGATACATGCTACAAGATAGATGACCCTTAAAAGCATTGTGATAGGGCCGGCCCCGTGGCTTAGCAGTTAAGTGCGTGCGCTCTGCTGCTGGTGGCCTGGGTTCGGATCCCAGGTGCACACCGACGCACTGCTTCTCCAGCCATGCTGAGGCCGCGTCCCACATACAGCAACTAGAAGGATGTGCAGCTATGACATACAACTATCTACTGGGGCTTTGGGGAAAAAAAAGGAGGAGGATTGACAATAGATGTTAGCTCAGAGCTGGTCTTCCTCAGCAAAAAGAGGAGGATGAGCACGGATGTTAGCTCAGGGCTGTTCTTCCTCACACACACACACACACAAAAGCATTATGATAAATGGAATAAGTGAGACACAAAAGCACAAGTATTGTATGATTCCATTTATATGAGGTACCTAGAGTAGTCAAATTCATAGAGACAAAGTAGAATGGTGGCTGCCAGGGGTCCGAGGGAGGGGAGAATGCGGAATTATTGTTTAATGGGTACAGAGTTTCAGTTAGGATGTTGAAAAAGTTCTGGAGATGCACCGGGTAACAACTGTACAACAATGTGAATGCCACTTAATGCCACTAAATTGTATACTTAAAAATGGTTCAAGTGGTGAATTTTATGATGTGTATATCTTACTACAATAAAAACAAATTGAACGAAAATAAAGTTGCAGAGTTGTGATCAGGACCCAGGTCTATTTGTCCCCAGGGTCCCCTGGGATGGTTGGTCCTCTGGATCCACTTTCCCCTTTCTAGGAAAATGCCCTCCGTTTTTGTTCAAAACTGACCAGCAGAGAAAAAAGCAGTGTCTTGATGATGATGGACACACCCTGATGGAACTAATTCTGTTTTCCAAACAAGGCATTTGCAAGTGATAATCAACTTGAAGGACAGGCTAGTTCTGCCCTAGTTGGGTCAGAGAATGGAATGCTGAGGGATCAGAACATGGTAACTGTGCTCCATCCTCTCCATTCTCCCTCCCACTCCCATGACCTATACACCCATAACATTCATAATTTTATGTTCCATCAGTCAACAAACATTCATTGAGCAATCCAATGTGTGTTTTTTCAACACCACCAAGCAATTCTCAGACACCAGCTGGGTGTCCTACAATTTAACTCAGTTCTGATACTATCTACTTGGAGACAGCCTCAGACCCCACAAATTGGAGGTTCCCATGATCCCCTCCTTGGGTTTGACTAATTTGCTAGAGTGGCTCATAGAACTCAGAGAAACATTTTACTGACTAGATCACTGGTTTACTATAAAAGGATATAACTCAGAAACAGCCAGATGGAAGAGAGGCACAGGGCAAGGGCTGGGGAAGGGGTGTGGAGTTTCTGTATCCTCTCCCAGCAGGCCATTCTCTCAGCACCTTCATGTATTCACCAACCTGGAAGCTCCCAGAAACCTGTCCTTTCGTTTTCTTCTGGGGGCTTCATACATACATTACATGGGGGCACCATAAATCATTGCCCATTGGTGACTGAACTCCATCTCCAGCCTTGCTCCCTTCCTGGAGGTCAGGGCTGGGACTGCAAGTTCCAACCTCTAATTACATGGTTGGTTCCTCCCCCTGGCAACTGGCCCCCCCCTCCTTAGGTAACCTAGGGGCTTTCCAAAAGTCACCTCATTAACATAAATGACACCTTTACTGCTCTCAGTCACTTGGAAAATTCCAAGTGTTTTAGGAGCTCTGAGCCAGGAACAGGACTAAGACCAAATATATATTTCTTTTTTTTTTTTTTTAAATTTTATTTATTTATTTATTTATTCCCCCAAAGTCCCAGTAGATAGTTGTATGTCATAGCTGCACATCCTTCTAGTTGCTGTATGTGGGACGCGGCCTCAGCATGGCCGGAGAAGCGGTGCTTCGGTGTGTGCCCAGGATCCGAACCCGGGCCACCAGCAGCGGAGCACTCACTTAACCGCTAAGCCAGGGGCCTGGCCCTAGGGCTAACATTCTAATGGGGAGGGATAGACCACAAACTCATGAATATGTAGATATGTCACAGGTCAGATAGTGATAAGTGCAATGAAGGAAATTAAAGTAGGCTAGGGCATGCTGGGGGTGGGAGTTGGGTTGCTAATTTATATGGCATGGTCAGATAAGGCCTCTCTGATAAGGTGGCATTTGAGCAGAGACATGAAGGAAGTGAGGGAATGAGCAGTGCAGACATCCCAAGGACAGGAAACAGAAAGTGCAAAGGCCCAGAGGTAGGAGTGTGCTTGGTATAAAGTAATATCAAAAAGGCCAGTGCACCAAAGAAAGAGAATAGTAGGGGAGAAGCTCAGAGAGGTAGAGGTGAGTATAGGAGATGGAGATCATGTAGGGCCTTGTAGGTCAATGAATAGATTTTGGGTTTTACTCCAACTGAGAAGGGAAGACGGTAGAGGGCTCTGAGCAGAGAAGTCTTAACTTCTTAACATAAGTAATTATGGGGATTACTTAACTTGTAGGTCCAGTTACCTATCTCTCTTCCCCATTAGATGTGGCATCATCGCCCTCTCTAGAGGCCCAGCATGGTGACTCACACGTAGTTTTCACTCAGTAAAGGCTTGTTAAACGAATTTTGAAGATTCGCTGTGACTCCCGAGGCATGCAGGGGACGAACAGCCAATGCCTGAAGTGGGCAAAGACCAGGGGGTGGCATCCTACTTCTTAATGAGAAGATGACATCAGATAGAGAGAAATACCTTGACCTCGCAGGGAAGAGAGGTTGTGAGTTTCAGCCCTGGTTCTGCTGCTCACTTGCTGTAGGACCTTGAGAAAGTCCCTTCTTATATCTGGGCTCTATCCCTAAAACCAGGACACTGGGTAAGGGAATCCCTAAGGCATCTTCAGTCCTCACTAGACTCTATTATAATATTTGAAAAAAATCATGGTAAAATACAGATAACACAAAATTGACCATCTTAACCATTCTATAACACTCTTTGCTCCTTCTTGCATCCTGGTGTAGCTGAACTATCTGCAGCCACAGTGGCTGGCAAGGGCTGTGCACCTCCAGGAGTAGCTGAGAAATGGAAGGCCGTTCCACACACTGGGCAAAAGGGTAGGACGACTTGGGCCCAGGACAAGTGAGAGCAGCAGCAAATTAGAGAAGCTGCAACTTTGCCCTGGAGGGAGTGGGGAAGGAATTAAGCTTTGTTGAGGTGCCTACTATGCCCTAGGCCCTGGTGATGCTCTCTACAGACAAGCTCCTTTAAGTCTTGCTTTAATCCTTTAGAGGTAGACCTCCCGTCTTCATTTTGCAAATGGCCCAGAGAAGTTAGGAGTCTTGCTTAAGGTTGATCAGCTAGTCTGTGAGGTTAGAAGCCAGCTCTGTCTTAAAGTTTGCTACCTTTGAAAGGAACCACCACCCTCACATGCTACCCCCTACCTTTGGGCCCTGTGATGTTTGGAAGGGCCTGCTGGCACAGCTTCTTACTGAAGAGCATTCATGGCTAATTATGAACATGCTTGCAGTATAGGGAATGGTGCAAAATACTGTATTTCTTTACTTGTCCCATTGGGGCTTCTCTCTATCCACGTCTGCTTCAGATGGGTGCCCTGCAGTTTCTCCTTCCTCGGTCTTTCTTCCTCCTCCTTTTTTTTTTTTTTTAACCCTCTTGGCTTCCCATCTCTATGGTCTAGATCTTGGGCCACCAAGGTCCATGCCCAGCTCTACCTCGTCAGGCCTTGGTGGATGTTTGCATGTCTCGGAGTGGAACACTTAGTAATATACAAACCCCGCTGTGGCTACTAAAGATGGCTTCTGTTGGCATAACATGGCTTATCTTTATGCTAAAGGGCCAGTCTCCTCCAGGAGGAAAAATGAAAGAGAGAGAGAACTCTAATTTGCATCAATATTTTTAGAAGTTTTCAATAAAGAACTTAAGAGGTCCCCCTGAGCCCAATTCCCAGTTTTCTCAGAGAAACAGAGCAGTGGCCCCTCAGGATAACACATGAGCAAAGCACCATCACCTAGCCACAAGGAGATGTATAAACCAAGTCTTCACCTGTCTGCTGGCTCTTCGAATGCAGAAGGAGAGGCATATTTATTCTAGGGGGGGCGGAAATGTAGGTCTCTCTTGGAGGCAGCTTGGTGGGCTCTGGGACCAGCAGAGGTCAAAGATACAACACTCCTCTTGTGGGCTAGGGTTGCCTACTCCAGGATACTCTCATCCATCTCTCTTCCTGTGCAGTGAGGCCCAGCCTGGGCTCTGTGGTACCCAGGACTTTTCTGGGGTAACATAAAATCCTCTGGCAATTCACAATTATTCCATTCTTCAGCAAGTTTTACATCCTATTTACAAGTGCTAGATATCTGGGATCTTTTAAATGACTAAGTAATGTTCCTGTGTAAATGAATAATAATAGCTAAAATGTATTCAACAATTACCACAAGCCAAGGACTGGGCTAAGGCCTTTGTATTTGTTGTCTATTTCACATGATAGGAGGTAGAGTCTCCATTTTACAGATGAGAAAACCGAGGCTTGGAGAGGTTAAGTGATTTCTCCAAGGTCATGCAGCTAATACATGACAGGGCTGAAAATCAAACTCAGGTAATTTGATTCCCAGGGCTGTACTCTTAATGGCTCAGCACTGAGAGTGCCCTGAGAGCTAAGCATCCACTGCCTTGGGATCCTAGAGGAGGGGTGCCTAGCTCAGCCTGGGGAGGGAGAGAAAGCTGCCTGGAGGAGGTGAGGCCTGAGCCGAGCCTTAAAGCAAGAATTAGCCAAGTGGCTAAGAGGAGAGAGGGCAGTTTGGGGTTATGAGTAGTAGGAGCAGTCTGCATACAGACCCCAGGGCGAGAAGAGAAGGAGAATGGCTTTGTCTGCAGTAGACCAAGATGGCTGCAGCTCCGGATGTGAGGTGGAGCGTGGCACGATGGAAGCGGAGCCCTGATCCTGAAGGATCTTGAATTTAGACTGGATCCTGAAGGCAATGGGGGAGCCATGAAGGGCTCTCAGCAGGCATGTTCACAAAGTCAGCTTCGCTTGTTGACAGTGCTTCTGGCCACAGTGGGGTGGTTGCTATGTTGAAGGCAATGTGGCAGATCAGACCTGGAGTCAGATGCCTTGGGTTTGAATGCCAGTATTTCCACTTAAAAGTTACACAAGTTGCTCTTCACATCTTGGAGCCTTAGTTTATTTATTTGTAAATGGGATGTAATAATACCTTGTGGAGTTGTTGAGGGGAATAATAATCAATCTAAGCAAAATGTTTAGCAGAGTTGTACCTTGGCACGTAGTAGGTGTTCAATAAACATTAGCTGCCCTGTGTGAGAAGGGAGGTCTTGAGCTGGGCAGTGCCTTTGTTTTTATTTATTTATTTATTTATTTATTTATTTATTTATTTATTTATTTATTTATTTATTTATTTATTTATTTATTTATTTATTTATTTATTTATTTATTTATTTATTTATTTATTTATTTATTTATTTATTTATTTATTTTCCCCAAAGCCCCAGTAGGTAGTTGTATGTCATAGTTGCACATCCTTCTAGTTGCTGTATGTGGGATGCGGCCTCAGCATGGCCGGAGAAGCCAGGCCTCCAGTAGCAGAGTGCACGGCACTTAACCACTAAGCCACGGGGCGGGCCCTGGGCAGTGCCTTTGGATGAAAGGAGAAAGCTCTATCTTTTCGACTTTGCTCCCTATAAGCCTCCCAGCCTTGATTGCCTCGGGCCAGAGTCTTATCAGGGACTTTTACATTATTTTGCCCAAGGTCTTATCCGTTTTAAGAGAGATAATGCTCATAAAGTGCTTAGCGAAGACCAGGCACACGGTAATCGCCTGATGCTTGTAGCTATTATTAAGTTAGCAAATGAAACTAGCTCAGAAAAGAATAACAATTAAGCAATTACCAGTCTGTTATCACCATAGTGTAAATTAGAAGCCAATTTTTTTCCTGGGAGCAGGTTGTGATTGGGATAAGGAAGTCTGAGATCTCCGAACCAAACCAGGAAGGAGAATCTGGGGAACTGAAGAACCACTTGGGAATTTTTCCTGGAGCCAGTCATGCCTGGAGAAGAGCAGAAAATCCAACCCTAAGAAATCAAATCCAGGTATTACAAGTCCAAACGGTTTAGGATTTCAGAGTATCAAGTAGCTCCTTCTTCCAGGCTGGAGATGGGGCACGAGGCTTCCTTTTCAACGCTAGGAACCGTGGAACCCTCGCAAGAAAGATGTGGTGGGGGGTTGCAGTATCACCCTCTTCCAGATGCTCCTTTCTCTCAGGGGGAACATTTAGGGCTCCCAGGGACTGCCAAGAATTAAGCACCCACTATGTGTAGAGCTTTACGTGAATTAAAAAAAAGGAAGGCAGTGTGACGCAGTACAGCGGAAGTCAGAACTGGACATTAATTTTGATTCGCCAACTCTACTCTCCACGTGACCTTGGGAAAGTCTCTGGTCCCCCCCCTTTTTTTTTTATAATTTTATTTATTTATTCCCCCAAAGCCCCAGTAGATAGTTGTATGTCATAGCTGTACATCCTTCTAGTTGCTGTATGTATGTGGGATGTGGCCTCACCATGGCCGGAGAGGCGGTGTGTCGGTGTGCGCCTGGGATCCGAACCCTGGCCGCCAGCAGCCGAGCTAACATACCCAACCGCTAAGCCACGGGCAGGCCCTCTGGTCCCTTTTGAGCCTCAGTTTTCTCAGCTCATTGTTGTGTGAGGGTAGGGAGCCTCCCCAAGCCTCAGTTTCATTTGTAAACTGGGTCCTACCTACTTCACAGGACCGTGTGAAATAGTGACTATGAAGTGCTCAGTGCCTGGTAACCATTAATACCTGGATTGCTCCGTGATCCCTGCTACTGCTTTCCACTCAGTGCTCCGTGCCTTGGACAAGGCCCCTGCTGGTGGCAGGGTGTGCCGGGAGGGGCTGGGGGTGGTCTTTGGTCCATCCAGGTGGGGAGAAAAGGACCTTATCAACAAGTGTCGCCCGCCATAGGCATAGGACACTGGCGAGCTGACCACTGGCTGGTCAATGGGCACTCCAGTCTCGGGGCAGGCCTTGGAAGAATCCGTCCACACAGCTCACAGTCAAGGCTGCTGATTAGATAAGGCGAGTTGGATCAGGTCCCCACGCAACTTCCGAGGTGGGAGGCAGCAAGTTTCATCCAGATGAAGGTGGAACTCAGACCCAGGCTTGGCTCTGTCCTTTCCTGGCCGGGAGACCTTGGGCCAGTCACTTTCCTTCTCCCAGGCTCGGTGCTCTGGAAACGAGGCGCCTCATTCCACTCACCTCGAGCTTGCGAGGGCGCAGTGTCGACACAATGCACGTGAACTGCGTTGCTAAGGGCCGGGAGCGCTATTTATTATGCTAATAGGCGCACCCGGCGAGTTCCCAGCCGGCGGCGGCATTCGGGTTAAGCGGGTCCTCCACTGTAACCGAGGTTTCTCACCTCACCGCCTCCCGCCCCTTGGGAAAGGGCTCTTCGGGCCGCAGGCTCCGGGGCCGTCACCATTGTTCTTCGAGGCCAGGAGGCAGGAGAGGGCTCTCGCGGACCAGACGTCGCCTTTGCTCTCTCCCTCCGCCCCGCACCCCCGCCGCAGCGAGCCTGGGAAGCCCCCCTCGCCGATCTTTCCCGAGGAAGCGAGTCAGCCCCGGAGCGCTCCCGAACGGCGGCCGAAGACGCCTCCGAGTGTTTCCGAAGAATCCCGACCGCTCGCAGTCTCCGGAAAGAGCCGAAGAGGCGTCCCACCCTCGTCCTCCCGAGCCACTCCGAAAAGGCCCGAAGTTTTCCGAGCGGCCGTCCTGCCGGACTGCTGGAGGCGGCCGCAGCGCCATGTTGGATGCTCTGCTCGTTGAGTGAAGAAAATCCGCCGGCATCGCCTGAGCCCCGCTACCGAGAAGGGCGCCGCTTCCCCCGGGGAGGGGGATAAAGATCCCCCGCCGCCGGCCCATGAGGATATTGCCGTGAAAGGTCCGGTCTCTCCGCCTCCTGCCCCCGCCGGGTCCGGCCCCCCCCCGGGGTCGCGTTGTCACGGAGACCGGCAGCCGGTGGTGCTGGCCCGCGGGGCGGCTGCTGCTGCCGGAGGCGGCGGCGGCGGCGGCGGCGGCGGCGGGCGTGTGTGACCGGCCCCGGCCCCCTCCTCCTCCTCCTCCCAGCCTCCCCCCGGCCCCCCGCTCCCGCCGCCTCCCCGGGTCTGCCCCCATCCCGCCCCCCCGCTGCCCCCGGCCCCTGCACCCCGGCGCGCCCGGTCCCGCTCTGGGGGGGTTGGTGGCTTCGCTTTGCCATGAGTTTACCGCAGAAACCGGCTCTGAAATCAGGCTCAGCGGCTGCAGCAGGAACCGGACCCGGCACCGGAGCGGCGGCGGCGGCGGCGGCAGCGGTACCGCCTCCTCACCCGGCGGCAGCAGCAGCGGCGGCGGCGGCGGCGGCGGCGGCGGCGGCGGCGGCGGTAGCGGCCCCTCCTCACCCGAACATCAGGGCCCTCCAGACCCAGGCGCCCCAACAGTATCCTTTTCACCTTCCTGCCGGCCCTTCGGCTCTCTCGCCGCAGACCAGGGGCTGTGTCCCCTCCAGCCCAGCCAGGCAAGGCGCTGCGCCCCCAGCCGCCGCCCCGGGCTGGGCCGGCGCTTTTGGGGTGCCCCGGCGGCAGCACTGCGGGGGACCCCGGGACCCTCTGCAATACAGTGAAAACCAGCTCCCCTCGGCCTTGCTTCTGCAGCCCTTCCCTTTTAGAGCTGGGGGTCCCTTCCCCCTTCTCGCCTCTCCTCCCTAAACTCCCCCTCCCCCCTTATTAGGCAGAATTTGCTGGTGCCTGGGACCAACCCTGCAGGGAACGCTTTTCTCTGATTGTTGTGAGGACTACACCCTCCTCCTCCTCCTCCTCCGCCTTCCGCTCCCCTGCAGCGGGGCATGGTGGGCTTCCCTAGTTATTATTAATACATGATAAACTTTATGGGTAAATTTCCTGTTCGAAACTAATCAGCTCGTATCGGAGGTAAGTTGGATTTTCAATCTGAGAATTTACGGAAAGCACTCCCTCTGGCTAATGTTTTTTAGCGATTGGGAGAGTTGTGATGTGGTTTGTGGTGGAACGCGGTATAAGGAGGAAATGTTACGCCGGACGCTTCCCTGTCTTTGACCTTTTTAAAGGAAGAGGAAGTTAACTGACGTTACCCATCACCCCCAAAAGTCTCACTTCTTGGAAGGCTTGTGTTATGCCGAATGTTTTTAAAGGGCTTTAATTTACTCTTCGTAGGCCGTTATGTCTAGAGGGTACCAGGGCTTCTGGAGGAAAGTCTGGTGTTGAATGTGTCTAATTTCATGTTATTTGCGCGATTGTAGAATTTTTGGACAGCACTGATTGAAAACACTTGGTGAGGAGGTAGTCAGAAACTAGCCGGTGAAGGTAGAAGGTTGAATTCGTGAATGCCACGGCTATTTAGAAAGGTATTACCTACCTGAGAATAACATGGCATCATGCGCCCCCCCATCCGTTGTATTTGTGTAAATCAATAAATAATCACTGGATGTTAGATGTATTTTTGTGTCATCGTGTGTTTGACTTTTAGAGAGAGTAGGGTGTTTGAGCAAATAAGAAGCTAACTGCTGTGAGGTCCACAGATTATTTCGCAGTCCGTAGTTTGATTCTTGTCTGGATCGATTATTTTGAGAAGGGAAAGGTATTTCCCTTCTGAGTCGTTTCAGGTCGTCGTTTTGGTTTCTGTCAAGTATCATTTTCTCTGTTCTTTAAATATTGCTAGTCCACATTTTTTCAACCCAGGCAGTGTGGCGCAGATTAAAGATAAATTCCATTCCAGTGTGATGTGTGTACTGATTTCATAATGTTTTTATGCTGCATGATTCTGTTCCATTAAGAATTGTTCACGGATGAGAATGCTTGGTGATACCTTAGTCTTGCTTATGGAAAACCTAGTTAGTTTTGCTCAGTGTCCCTAGTTGCTTTACTGTGGGGGAAAAAGGTTGGCTGATTTGTCTACTTCAGGTAGGGTTTCAGTGCTGGATCTCTTCAACATATCTTCGCTTAATGCTTTGTGAGTTTAAATTCCTTTCTCACTTCAGTCCTTTTTTTTGGTTTGATTGCTCATACTTGGGTAGGGCTGTAAGTTTCTGTACTGTGACACTAAGTAAATTATTCATTACCTGCATCTTTGCGCTGTTTTGGCAATTAAACAAATTAAAGGAAGCCCATAGTCTGTATCCTTGATGTTCAAAGTAATGAGGACTGCAGTGCTGAATATGACATGCTTGGTGAATTTAGTGGCGTTATTTGGACACAAAGCTATGACTTAAGTGTTTCAAGTGTGCTTTCTCTCAGTGCATTTCACAAAAGAAGGACTTATAAAAGCTCTGAGTTGGTTGCAACATAAAAGTAGTTACTCATACTGTAACAGTTGTTAAAGGGGAAAAATTTAAGATGTAATTTCCGATGGAGATAATTTTTAAGTATTTGTAGTAATATAGGATACTTGATTTTCTGTGGCTTTAAGTTTTTACTTTGCCTCATGTCATTGAAGCTAAAATTAATTTTCTTGGTGTATTCCACAACTCTGTTGTCTTCTCTTTGCTTTACACACTGAAAGTTTAAAATTGCTAAAATCTAAAAGCCTGAAGTAAATGAAGTATAGGTTACAGATTGTGTTAGAACATATCAATGGTGAAATGCTATCAGTGGTTATGGGGAATTGGTTAAAAATGGATTGAAATAGAGCAAATCTGCTTTTCTACCCTGAGGGAGTGTAGGAATCTGTATTCATTTGATGAAAGTGGTCACTGTGATAAGTTGATATGCATTGAAGCATCGAGACTGGAGTGCAAAGCTGGAGTTGCTCTTTCTAAGGCTTGGTTAAATCTCCAGTTCCTCAAAATATACAGGTGCAGTTCTGTTTGAGTTGAGTTAGTAAATTCAGATAGTATTTTAAATTTGTAAAAATACTAGGAGATCACATGACAAGATGTCCTTCATTTGTACTTAGTGTTCAAGTGACAACTCAGAAATGAAGGGAAATGTTAGCGATAATGGATCTGAATATAAACTAGAACCTGCTTGAGGAGGCCATTTCAGGTAGAGTCCTTTGACTGCAAAGAGGCAAGGGATGCAGCCTGGTGGAGGGTGGGCAGGGATAGTGGGGGATGCCGGAAGAAGATAAACCCTGGTATGAAAAGTGCTAATGGCAAGGGAGAAGTATTTTAGAGTTTTCATAACATAATCCAATATGAATGGTTTATGAAGTTGGAGCTTCAGAATACTTTCCTTGAGATATGTTCACCCCAACTTCTCAGTATGAGGTTCCAAGAGGCTCTGTTGAGAATCTTAAGAGTGGTTCTTAACCTTTTCTGGGTAACAAAAAACTTTTACATTTTGATGAAAGCTTATAGACCCTCTCCACAGAAAACTGGCCATGCACAGAAAATCTTGCTTACATTTTCAGGGGTTTCTTGGACTGCCATTTAAAGTCTAGGCCTTTAGCTGGAAATTGTTTACCCTTCAGATAGTTAAGGATAAATGAGTTTGAATTCAGGTGCCCAAATAGTTCTGACTTAAACAGAACAATTTTGCAGTCTGTTATGAATACACAGTATTCTCTCTATTTATGTGGCAAGACTTCAGGGTATAATTTCTCTCAGGGCTGCTGACGCTTCTGGGGAGTCTAGTTACTGTTTTGGGGCAGGCGCTCTGGTTAAGAAAATCAGGGCAGTGGGTTTTTTGAGGGAACTAAATTTGATAAAGGCCTTTGGCAACCCGGAAATGACCTGTGCCCTCAGCTATTTTGTCTTAGATATGACATATATTAAAAACAGATATCCCCGTTGTGGTTTTGTCTTTTTTTTTTCTTTGTATTGTAATTGTCCTTTTTTAATTTTCTGTGTTGATTTTCAGTTTTTTTTCTTTTTTTATAATTTTATTTATTTATTTTTTCCCCCAAAGCCCAGTAGATAGTTGTATGTCATAGTTGCACATCCTTCTAGTTGCTGTATGTGGGACACGGCCTCAGCATGGCCAGAGAAGCGGTGCGTCAGTGTGCGCCCGGGATCCGAACCCGGGCCGCCAGCACCGGAGCGCACGTACTTAACCTCTAAGCCACGGGGCTGGCCCTGATTTTCAGTTTTATCTTACAGGCTGAAGCCAATAATATTTGCTTTCTTCTTTTTTGCCTTTTTACCAAAGCTAAATCTGAATAATACTATTAATAGTATCCATTTACTGAGTGCCTCCTGTTCTAGGATCCTTACATGCATGATTTCATTTAATTCTCACAGGAACCCTAATGAGGTAGATACTGTCTCTGTTTTACAGATGAGGAAACTAAAGTGCAGAGAAGTTAAGTAACGTTCCCAAGGTTGTCCATCTATTAAGTGGTGGTTTGCAGTTCAGAATGTGGTATGACTGGCTCCAAAGCCTATGAATGTCCTTTCTGCTATGCCACACTACTGCTTACCAAGTCTGCATGTAGGACTGGGAGGAAGGATACTCTCATATTTGATAGTTAGGGGAAGGTCTGTATACAGTAAAGGAGCTCTAGGGAGTAATCTAGAATGCAGTGATACTGTACTTTGTTTTAATTAGTTCATAGCCACATACTGCTAGACAACTAGGTTATCTTTACCTCCCTGAGCCTTAAAGCATAGGAATAGGCCTGCCACATTTGATTGAATGCATGTTTCTGCTTGTTCAGAAGTTAGCAAGGCCTCCAGCTAAATACCATTATAGCTAGCAGCTATAACTCTAGCTCATGTAGTGGCCAGCAGTCTCTCTACTCCTAAGCCCTTCCATCAACAAAGATGGATCTGTGCCCCGAGATAGCAGATCCTCTTTCTAGGAAGGAGAGAGGAAGACCAATGCAAGATGGAGGTAAACAAGAGAGAAAGTTACTCAGATGCCTGAGTCACATCGGCTCTTACCTCTGCTGCTGCTACTCCCTGTCCTGGGCCTACAGGCCTTAAAGTGAGGTATTTTCTGTCAAACTGTGAGAATTTAAACCACATAAGGACTGATATGTTGCTTTTCCATGTTGAGGTTTCTGATAATATTTTTACAAAAAAGATCTGCTAAAAAATGTTTGAAAACCATGCTTTAAATCATAATAGGATTATCATGTTTTAGCCGTTTGTGTGGGACTTCAATATGAGCGGCGAGTTTTAAAATTTATTTGTTCACTTATTCAGCACCCGCTGTGTGCCAGACTTAGTACTAGGTCTGGGGTTGAAAAGCTAACATAAAATCTTTGAGCTTAAAGAACTTGGTCCAGGCAGGTAAACGGATAGAATACCATGAGGCAAGTACAGACGGTTCCCGACTTACCATGGTTTGACTTCGATTTTTCGACTTTATGATGGTACGATAATGATACGCATTCAGTAGAAACTGTACCTCGAATTTTGAATTTTGATCTTTTCCTGGGCTAGCAATATGAAGTACGATACTCTTATGATGCTGGGCAGTGGTGGCAAGCTGCAGCTCCCAGTCAGCCAGGCAATCATGAGGGTAAATAACCAATACACTTACAACCATGCTGTACCCAGACAGCTATTCTGGTTTTCACTTTCAGTACAGTGTTCAATAAGTTACGTGAGATATTCAACACTTTATTATAAAATAGGTTTTGTGTTGGACGATTTTGCCCAACTGTGGGCTGATGTAAGTGTTCTAAACACATTTAAGGTAGGCTAGGCTAAGCTATGATGTTTGGTAGGTTAAGGGTATTAAATGTATTTTTGTTGTAAGATATTTTCAGTTTACAGTGGGTTTGTTGGGATGTAACCCCATTGTAAGTTGAGGAAGATCTGTAAGATGATAACTCTGCTATAAGAGCCTAGTCTGGGGGAAGGAGGAATTAGGGCCTCCTAGAAGTTGACATCTGAGCTAAATTAGGATGAGTAAGAATTACCTGAGGTTTACGTAGCTTTCTCCTTCCGCCAGCTGACTTTTCCCCAGTTCCATTGCTGTTGCTGTTGCATTTTAGTAAATAGATTTCAGTCACATTTCAGGTTTTTAGCAGGAGCAGATTACTAGAGGAGGTACTGGAGAATGGGGCAATCAAAACACAATTGCTGTAGATCACAAGTATCTTCTGCATCACAATCTGAGGAATTAGAGTATGAGAAGATACATATCAGATTTGATATCTGTGTTTGGTCCTTTCCTGGTGTCCTTCCCACTCATCTCTCTCGTAATACCCACCTGCCCTTCTTCTTTTTTTTTTTTTTTTTTTGGTGAGGAAGATCAGCCCTGAGCTGACATCTCTGCCAGTCCTCTTTTTTTTTTTTTGCTGAGGAAGACCTGCCCTGAGCTAACATCTATGGCCAATCCTCCTCCTTTTTTTCCCTTTTTCTCCCTAAAGCCCCAGCAGATAGTTGTATGTCATAGTTGTACATCCTTCTAGTTGCTGTATGTGGGACGCGGCCTCAGCATGGCCGGAGAAGCGGTGCGGCGGTGCACGCCCTGGATCCGAACCCCGGGCCGCCAGCTGCGGAGCGCACACTTAACCACCAAGCCACGGGCCGGCCCCTGGCTCTTCCATTTTAATAGAAGTGTTATCTTGGACTAGTCACATAACTGCTCTGGGCGTCAGTTTCCCCTTCTCTGAAATGAATGGATTAGACTATTTTATTAAGTGACACTCTTGAATTGTAATGGCTTGTGATCCTGAGGATTATGGTTTGAGGTTTGTTTTGTTCTTGCAAGTAGATAGGAAGGATTTATAGAGCCCTGCTAGTGGTTCTTAGTCTGTATGATGGTCAGTGACATGTTTCTGTGGTGACTTATTGATATTAAAGCGTGCTAACATGGATCAGAGTGAAGGCAGCTTGCTCATGTAAGAAGCCTCTGGTTTTGGCTTATTAATGTTAGATTAGCAAACAGACTGAAAAGCCTCTATGACTTTAGTTGTGAAGACTGTAGAGTCTGTCATGGGATGGCTTGAGACCATAAAATAAGGTTGCCTTGGTCAGATGTTGGCTTGCTCTTGGTGATGATACGGTTAGTTCATTATGAGGTGTGAGGGAAAATAGGTTCTGGAATAAACGGTGATGAGATACAGTCTATTTTTATTTTAGGAATAATTTGAATTAATATAATAGGAAACTAACTATTTCCTGATTATTAGCGAGGCACATGACTTCAAGCTATGTATGAACTGCAGCTGAGATTTACGTTCATGAAATATTGCAGGATCCCAAGCTACTTCTGAATTCTCAAATGGCTCCTGGTTCTTTGGCTTGCTGCCAGCCAGAAGGAGTTTTTCACTCTCCTCTCGCCTCAGCTGAAATTTGAGATAGTTTAAACTACTTTAAGTACGTTTGAAATTTGTCGGTTTTTATGACCTTGATTAAGTAGTAGTTGTTTTGTACTTTTTCAAGTCCAGTGTGTATGTTCCCTGACTCTTATGAGAATTAAATTTTATCAATAGAATGTAAGCTCCATGAAGGCAGAGATTTTTGTCAGATTTGTTCACTATTGAATCGCCAGCACCTAGAACAGTGGTTGGCAGATAGAGGGAAGTCTGTAAATGTTTGTTGAATGAAATGTTGATTAAGTTAGAGTCTGGGAATCAGTTTTAAGGTAAGTTTTAAGGCTAATATAGATGGCACCACAACTCACTTTTAGCCCCTCAAGGCTGCCCTAAAATTGTTTTGCACTGATGTGTAGTCGAATTGAAAATACTTGCATAATTTCCTTTGAGATGGAATAGCATTGACCCAGTTTACAAAGCCCTCTAAAGTGGCTGAGCTGCATTTGAAGTATAGATACTGAGGATTAGGGTTGGTATAAAGGCTAAAGAGGAAAAACATTTATATGTAAATGTTACTATTAAAAAACTTTATGATTATAAGAGTAATACATAATCAGATCAGGAAATTTAAAAAATACAGAAAAGTAAAAAATTGCCCATAATCTTAGTACATAGAGATAACCGCTGTGAACGTTTTGGTATATTTCTTTCCTGTCCTTTTTTCTATGGATTTTAATTTTAACAGACTTAAATTCTGTCCTTTTTTTGTAATGTAAGTTAAGGTCAAATTACATATACAGTTTTTTTTTTTTGTGAGGAAGATCAGCTCTGAGCTAACATCCATGCCAATCTTCCTCTTTTTGCTGAGGAAGACTGGCCCTGGGCTAACATCTGTGCCCATCTTCCTCTACTTTATGTGGGACGCCGCCACAGCATGGCTTGACAAGCCGTGCATCGGTGCGCGCCGGGATCCGAACCCCTGGCTGCCAGCAGCGGAGTGTGCGCACTTAATTGCTATGCCACGGGGCCAGCCTCAGATATGCAGTTTTACATCTTGCTTATTTTGTTACCTGTGTGCCCACAAAAACTACTTTTTGAATAGTTTTATTCTTCTTCAATTTGGAATGAACTATTTTTGTTTCTTTGGAAAGATTTTCTTGATCTTCTTTCACCTTTGGCTTATAGCTCAGAAGTTATGACTGCACATTAGAAAGAGAAGAGCTCAAACCTTTATTAATAAATCAAACATTTTTGAGTTATTGTGCCTTTAATGTTTTGTATTATTTACAACATTAAACTCGATGTAACTTCACAGGCTCCCCCCCATTATGTACATTTTTTAATTATCCCTTTGAATCTGTCTTCGTCCATATAGTCTAGCATACTAAATTAACAAAGAAAAAGACAGGTGGCCAGTGTGATATTTGTTAGTTATGAATTGTAGACATGTGTGATATCTCCTTGAGTCCTTTAATTGGTGTTCAGGAAGTGTTGGTATTATACAGAGTGATTGGAAGGAAAAAGGAAAAGACCGTAAGGAATTTGTGTGGGTTTAGGGAAATAGGATTGAAGTATGGGAACAAACAGAATTTTGGAATGACCAAGGGGGTGGAGGGAACGAGGTGGCAATAGTAAGTGCAGCCAGTTTTGAGCCAGAATATAGTATTTTTACATTGAGAATGGAAAGGACTGAACCTTGAAGATAGAATGGAGGAAGTTAAGAAAGAAAGAGTGAGTGAGATAACTCCTAACTCTTTTTCTAGGTCCTAGAAAATAGCATATAAGAAACAATGTGGGGGCCGGCCTGGTGGCGTAAGCAGTCAAGTGCGCTGTGGCGGCCTGGGGTTCGCTGGTTCGGATCCCGGGTGTGCACCGACGGACTGCTTGGAAAGCCATGCTGTGGCGGCGTCCCGTATAAAGTGGAGGAAGATGGGCACGGATGTTAGCCCAAGGCCAGTCTTCCTCAGCAAAAAAAAAAAAAAGAAAAAAGAAAAGAGGATTGGTAGATGTTAGCACAGGGCTGATCTCCTCACCAAAAAAAAAAGAAAAAAAAAGAAACAATGTGAACTGAAAGATGAATTTAAAAAGAATGAAAAAGAGTTTAAGACTATAGTCAGTATTTGGATGTGCAGAGAGGAGTGGATTGTGGTGCGTGGGTGATCAGCATGAACAAAGATTTGGGCTTGAAATAAGCATGGTGTATGCTGGGTTGTAAGGATCTTGGTCAGTGTGCTTGGAGTGGAAGATTCTTGTGGTAGAATACTTGAGATAATGGATCCAGATTCTAGAGGGCTTTGAATGAGTATAAAGTTAGACTTCACTTGTGTGAAACCATTACTTTTTTTTTTAACAGCTTTATTGAGATATAATTTGCATACCGTACAAGCCACTCATTTAAAGTGTACAGATCAGTGGTTTTGAGTATATTCACAGAATTGTGCAACCATCACCACAATCAATTTTAGAACATTTCATCACTCCCAAAAGAAACCCATTAGCCTCCCCATATCCCCCCATTTTCTCTAACCTAGGCAAGTACTAATCTACTTTCTGCCTCTATAAATTTGCCTAATCTGGATATTTCTTTTTTTTTTTTTGTGAGAAAGATCAGCCCTGAGCTAACATCCATGCCAATCCTCCTCTTTTTACTGAGGAAGACCAGCCCTTAAGCTAACATCCATTGCCAATCCTCCTCCTTTTTTACCCCAAAGCCCCAGTAGATAGTTGTATGTCATAGTTGCACATCCTTCTAGTTGCTGTATGTGGGACGCGGCCTCGGCATGGCCGGACAAGCAGTGCATTGGTGCGCGCCCAGGATCCGAACCTGGGCCGCCAGTAGCGGAGTGCGTGCACTTAACCGCTAAGCCACGGGGCCGGCCCCTGGACATTTCATATAAATGGAATAATACAATATGTGGTCTTTTATGTCTGGTTTCTCTCACTTTGCATAATGTTTTCAAGGTTCATCTGTGTTGTAGCATGTTTCAGTACTTTTTTTTTTCTTATTTGTTGAATAATATTTCAGGGACCGTATTTTCTTTATTCATTTATCAGTTGAATAAAAAACTGGATTGGTGGACATTTGGGTTGTTTCAGCTTTTGGCTATTATGAATAATTATGCTGTGAATGTTTTGGTATGGAAGTATGTTTTCATTTATCTTGGGTGTATACCTAGGAGTACAGTTGCTAGGTTTTCTGAGGTAACTCCATGTTTAACATTTTGAGGAACTGCCAAACTGTTTTCCAAAGTGACTGCACCGTTTTACATTCCTGCCAACAATGTATGAGGTTCCCACTCTTGTCATTATCTGTCTTTTTTATTAGAGGCCATCCTAGTGGGTGTGAGGTAATATCTCATTGTGGCTTTGATTTGCTTTTCATTAATGGCTAATGATGTTGAGCATCTTTTCATCAGCTTATTGGCCATTTATGTTCGGAGAAACATCCATTCAAATCCTTTGCCCAGTTTTTTAAAAATTATTTATTTATTTATTTATTGCTTGAGGAAGATTCACCCTGAGCTAACCTCTGTGCCAGTCTTCCTCTATTTTGTATGTGGTTCACCACCACAGCATGGCCGCTGATGAGTGGTGTATGTCTGTGCCTGGGAACTGAACCTGGGCTGCCCAAATGGAGCATGCTGAACTTAACCACTAGGCCACAGGGCCGGCCCCTGCCCAGTTTTTAATTGGGTTGTCTTTTTATTATTGAGTTGTAAGAGTTCTTTATATATTCTAGATATAAGTCCCTTATCAGATATAACATTTGCAAATATTTTCTCCCATTCAGTGGGTTGTCTTTTCACTTTATTAGATAGTTCCTTTGAAGCACAAAAGTTTTTATTTTTGTGTGTGTGTGTGTGTGTGTGAGGAGGACTAACCCTGAGCTAACATCTGATGCCAATCCTCCCCTTTTTTCTTGAGGAAGATGGGCCCTGAGCTAACAACCGTGGCCATCTTCCTCTACTTTATATGGGACGCCGCCACAGCATGGCTTAACAAGTGGTGCGTCGGTGCGCGCTGGGGATCTGAACCTGCGAACCCCAGGCTGCCGCAACGCGCGCACTTAACCGCTTGTGCCACCGGGCCGGCCCAAAAGTTTTTAATTTTGATGAAGTCCAATTTATCTATTTTTCTTTTGTTATTTATGCTTCTGTATTTTGTCTAAGAAGGCTTTGCCTAACCCAAGGTCACCAAGATTTACTCCTTTGTTTTCTTCTAAGTGTTTTATAATTTTAGCTCTTACGTTTTGGTCTTTGATCCATTTTGAGTTAATTTTTGTGTATGACATGAAGTAGGGTCCAAGTTTATTCTTTTGCATCACTGGATATCCAGTTATGTTAGTATCATTTATTGAGAAGACTGTTCTTCCCTTATTGAGTTTTCTTGGTACCTTCTCAAAAATCAACTGCATTTTTTTTGTTTTTGTTTTTTATTTATTGGGTAACTGACATGACGAAACAGTATTTTTGAAGATTTATCTGGTTGAAGTGTGCAAGTTGAAATAAGGAACAAGAAAGATTAGGAGAGTAGGAATGGCATCACAGAACTACCTGTGAGTTTTTATAATCCATTAAGCTCTTGAGATTTAGTGAGGTGTGCTATTTATAAAATATGGCCTATTGAATAAGTGAGCTTTAGGGCCGGCCCCGTGGCTTAGTGGTTAAGTGTGCGTGCTCCGCTGCTGGCGGCCCGGGTTTGGATCCCGGGCGCGCACCGACGTGCCGCTTCTCCGGCCATGCTGAGGCCGCGTCCCACGTACAGTGACTGGAAGGATGTGCAGCTGTGGCATACAACTATCTACTGGGGCTTTGGAGGAAAAAATAAATAATAAAATTATGAAAAAGTGAGCTTTGACCATTTTATCTTTTGTATATGCCTAGAAAACAGGAGAACTACTCAAAAGAGATTTTGCCTGCTTCTATTATTAAGGTAAATTCCTATTAGGCAGTGATAGCTTTGTAAAACATAAAGCATGGGCATTAGACTGTTTTGCTGTCCTGTGAAGAATTAAAATTGTGATTAAGTTACAAATTCTTGGGTTATTGTATTTTACATAAAATGTTAGTTCTGTCCTAAAGCATTTATATAATTTTCAAGTTAAATTTGATTTTTTTATTTATTAGATTATACTGTTGGGCTATTCTAATGTATGTATTATTATAAAGAAACAAAATTGGGAAGTATGGCTAACCTCTGTCTAAAAGGATTCTTTTTGCTATTTGGGAAAAGACCACATTAAAGAGGAGGCTTTTTATAACCTTTCAGGTCTAATAAAAACAGTGTATTTGCTTTGGACAAAGATTTTCCACACACAAAAGAATCTCTTCAATGATTTGAAATATTACAGTTTGGGAATGAGGTTGCTGATTTTTAAAGATTATATCTACTTTTTACGTTTTATAAATTATTGTGCATATCTTTAGTTTAGCTCTTAGGAAATACGCAAAGGAAGTAGGTCTTAATTACCCTTTGTAGAATTTTAATGACATCAGGTACCTGATTAATATTGAGTCTTTGAGGCTAATATATCGTATTTACCTGATACTCTCAATATTACATTGTTCGTCTTTTTCAGAAGTATTAGAATTTGGAACCGGTCCAACTTCCTAAGGTAACTGCTGTTTCAAAAGCAGACAGCAGAGTACTTGACCTTAGCTTATGAGCTTTTATCTTGTGACTGGGTGAGTGTACTTGAATGTGGCACATTTTAGGCAAGGCAGTGAAAGCTGAATACTGCTCTGGCAAGTCAGTGATTTCATTCTTGACCTTCTTTAAAAATGCATAATTGAAAAATCCAAGCATATACTTATGCATTAGCTTATTTTCCCTCTGCATAGTCTACTTTGGGGATCTCCTGGTCCAACTCTCAGGGGCATTTGTTCCAGAGGCTGAGGGAGGTGAGAATGACTTGCTTAAACATCAGGTTTATGCCAACTCAAACTATTTTGAGATCTTTAATAACGTTGACCCCTTTGACCTATTAGTAGAGTTAAGCACTTTGACCTACTAGTAGGGTGACCAAAGGTCCCCTTTCTCCTATAATGGTCCTGGTTTGGATGGTAAATTATATGGTCACTCCACCTAGTAACCATTGTATAGCTTAGAATTCTATTAGGAGTCTTTATGCTATTTCTAAATGTGTTACTAAAATGCTTTGTGAGGCATTTTTGTATATCCGTTGGTCCAATAATTTGTATTTGATCTTGTAGTTACAAAGGTCTTTGACATTAGCATGTGAACTAAATAGGAGCAAGTATTGTCAGCACTCTTTTTTTTTTTTTTTTTTTAAAGATTTTATTTATTTTATTTTTTCCCCCCAAAGCCCCAGCAGATAGTTGTATGTCATAGCTGCACATCCTTCTAGTTGCGGCATGTGGGACTCGGCCTCAGGATGGACGGAGAAGTGGTGCCTCGATGCGCACCCGGGATCCGAACCCGGACCGCCAGCATTGCAGCGCGCGCACTTAACCACCAAGCCACAGGGCCGGCCCCTGTCAGCCCTCTTAAAAGAAAACAACTTTGGGGCTGGCCCGGTGGCGTAGCAGTTAAGTTCTCGAATTCTGCTTTGGCAGCCCGTGGTTTGCTGGTGTGGACCCTGGGCACGGACTTACTCATTGGTCATCAAGCCATGCTGTGGTGGCATCCCACATAGAAGAACTAGAAGGACCTACAACTAGGATCTACAACTATGTACTGGGGCTTTGGGGAGAAAGAAGAAAAAGAAAGAGGAAGGTTGGCAACAGATGTTAGCTCAGGGCCAGTCTTCCTCAAAAAAACCCAACTTGGGCCGGCCCCGTGGCTTAGCGGTTAAGTGCGCGCGCTCTGCTGCTGGCGGCCCCGGGTTCGGATCCCGGGCGCGCACCGACGTACCGCTTCTCCGGCCACACTGAGGCTGTGTCCCACATACAGCAACTAGAAGGATGTGCAGCTATGACATACAACTATCTACTGGGGCTTTGGGGGAAAAAGTAAATAAATAAAATTAAAACCTCTGGGGATCGGGCCGGCCCCGTGGCTTGGTGGTTAAGTGAGCACGCTCCACTGCTGGCGACCCGGGTTCGGATCCCGGGCTCGCACTGACGTGCTGCTTCTCTGGCCATGCTGAGGCCGCGTCCCACATACAGCAACTAGAAGGATGTGCAGCTGTGACACACAACTATCTACTGGGGCTTTGGGGGGAAAAATAAATAAATAAAATCTTTAAAAAAAAACAAAACAAAACAAAACAAAAAAAACCTCTGGGGATCAATTAAAAAAAAAAAAAAAAAACTTTATCTGAACTAATTTTAGACTTACAGAAAACTTGCCAAAATAGTAGGAGGAGTTCCCTTACATCCCTCAACTTCTTCCCCTAAAGTTAACATCTTCCATAACCATAGTACAATTATCATGAACAAGAAGTTAACATTGCTACAATATTATCAACTAAACTACAGACCTTATTAGAATTTTTACCAATTTTTCCATTGTCCTTTTTCTGTTCCAGGATCCCACATGGCATTTAGTTATTATTTCTCTTTAGTCTCTAATCATTCCTCAGTCTTTCCTTATCTTTCGTGACTTTGATGCCTTTGAAAATTAACGATCATTTTATAGAATATTTCTCAGTTTGGGTTTATTTGAAATTTTTCTCATGATCAGAGTGAGGTTGTGAATTTTGAAAATGCATTCCTTCTTAGTGCATCATATCAAGAAGTTCATGATGTCAAAATGGTGATGATTACCTTGATTGCTTGGTTAAATTTGTGTCTACAGGTCTTTTTACTGTAGAGTTACTGTCTTTCTGTTTGGGTTCATAAGTATCTTGTGGGAGACTCTGCAAATGTTTCCCGTCAAACTTTGGCCCACTAATTTTAGCAACTGGTAGATCTTATAATGCAACATTTATTAAGTTTGTGGTTGCCTAATTGGGACTTCCTATTTCTCTCTTTCCTTCCATATTTATTAATGATAATTCTGCTGGGAGGAAGAGCTCTTTCTTTTCCATTTATTAATTTATTCTATTATTTGTATCATCATGGACTCATGGATCAGTACTTTATTCTATGAGTTAAAATCCAGTACTATTGTTGTTTCATTGTTCAAATTGTTCCACCTTTGGCCATTAGTAGTTCCTTTATGTGGGCTCCTGTGCTCTCTCAACAAGCCACCATCTTTTTTTTTTTTTTTAAGCATTTCTTTACTTTCTGGCACCACAAGATGTTCCAGGCTCATCTTGTATTTTCCCTTCCCCATTCCCCCGAGATCAACCACTTCTCCAAGAAATCCTGATTCATTTTATTGGAGAAGGGTGTTAGTGACCGAGATCTGGGCCTAGGTGTGCTCACTGTTACTAGAATGTCATTGTTTCTAGGCCCTTTCAGTAGACAGAGCTAGGAAATATATGTATGTATACTAACCAGCACTTGTATACACATATCTGTATTTCTGTGTTTATCTGTATATGCATTAAAAACCATAAGTTTGTACTGATAGCTCCAGTTCCACTGAAGTGCCACCCAGTTTGTTTTAACTTTCCCCTTTTTCTTATTTGTTAACTTTCTCCGACAGTGAGAAACCTGGCTCTCGTTAGCTACAATCTATTTACTTATTTAATTATAGTATACACATAAAATAGTTTGAGAATTGCTAACCCTATTCCTCTACTCTTGGTTTTAATTACTTATTTTATAGATATGTAAAACATATCTATGGTTCTAAGAGTCCGAGTTATACAGAAAAAATTTACTCAGAGAAGTGTTGCTATCCTACCTACTCAGTTCCTGTTTACCCTTTCTTTCCCACCTATACCTGTAGGTAACCAATCCCTTTAATTTCTGTTCATCCTTGTATTTCTTTTGTGCAAATGAGTAGATTCTTGTACATTTACTTATATCGCCTTTCTTACATGGAGGTAGCTATGTGATCTTGGGCAAATCCCATAACCTCTTTGAGTTCTAGTTTTCTCGTCTGTAAAATGGGGAGAATAGTACCTCCCCTTTTTTGAAAGGGTTATGATAATGATTGAGATAATGAAAGAGAA